>NC_041384.1:243478671-243538186 GCF_002162155.2 Triticum dicoccoides | reverse complement strand
CTCCTCTGAGTGTTGGTCTGACCGAGTAGACTGCGGGGCCACCTCGGCGCAACTTGAGGGTTGGTTTTACTCGTAGGATGTCTCATCTGAGTGTGCCCTGAGAACGAGATATGTGCAGCTCCTATCGGGATTCGTCGGCACATTCGGGCGGTGTTGCTGGATTGGTTTTGACTTGTCGAAGTGTCTTGATGAACCGGGATACCGAGTCTGATCGGAATGTCTCGGGAGGAGGTCTATTCCTTCGTTGACCGTGAGAGCTTGTCATGGGCTAAGTTGGGACTCCCCTATAGGGATTTGAACTTTCGAAAGCCGTGCCCGTAGTTATGGGCAGATGGGAATTTGTTAATGTCCCGTTGTAGATAACTTGAACCTTAATTTAATTAAAATGAATCAACAGTGTGAGTTACCGTGATGGTCTCTTCTCGGCGGAGTCCGGGAAGTGAACACGGTGTTGGAGTAATGCTTGCGCAGGTTGTTCTCTAGTTTCTCGTTCGCGCTTTGCCCTCTCTTCTCGCTCTCTTTTGCGAACAGGATAGCCACCATATATGCTAGTCGCTTGCCGCAGCTCCACATAATTGCCTTGCCTTACCTATTAAGCTTAAATAGTCTTGATCGCGAGGGTGCGAGATTGCTGAGTCCCTGTGGCTCACAGATTGCTTCCAAACCAGATGCAGGGCCTGATGATTCCGTTCCAGATGACGCGCTTGAGCTCAAGTGGGAGTTCGACGAGGACTCACGCCGATACTACGTGTCTTTCCCTGATGATCAGTAGTGGTGCCCAGTTAGGGTGATCGGGATCGTGTCGCATGTTGGGTTGTTCTTTTATTTTGGCGCCGTAGTCGGGCCATGAGTGTTTGAATGTTGTAATTCTATTGATGTACTTTGATTGACGTGGCGAGTGTAAGCCAACTATGTATCTCCCCTTTATTATCTATATTACATGGGATGTTGTGAAGATTGCCTAACTTGCGACATTGCTTTCAATGCGGTTATGTCTCTAAGTCGTGCCTCGACACGTGGGAGCTATAGCCGCATCGATGGCGTTACACGTGCGGCCAGGACCGGCGAGCCGCGCGTCAAGTGGACGTCCAATGAAGACGAGTGCCTCACTGAAGCATGGAAGATCATCTGCCTCGACCCGATCACCGGCACGAACCAGAGCACCGACATGTACTAGGAGCGCGTCAAGTCGGAGTTCGACGAATGCAAACTGGTCGACCCGTACTTCGCCGGCATCCACATGGAGTGCGGCTCAAAGGCTCATACGTCTCCGTCGTATCTATAATTTTTGATTGTTCCATGCCAATATTATACAACTTTCATATACTTTTGGCAACTTTTTATACTATTTTTGAGACTAACATATTGATCCAGTGCTCAGTGCCAGTTCCTATTTGTTGCATATTTTTTGTTTCACAGTAAATCCATATCAAACGGAGTCCAAACGGGATAAAAACTGACGGAATTTTTTTTGGAATATATGTGATTTTTTGGAAGAAAAATCAATGCAAGAAGATGCCCGAGCGGGGCACGAGGCAGGGGGGCGCGCCCTGGCCCCTCATGGACACCCCATAAGTCGGTTGATTCCCTTCTTTCGCCGCAAGAAAGCTAATATCTGGATAGAGATGGTGTTAAAATTTCATCCCAATCGGAGTTACGGATCTCCGGGAATATAAGAAACGGTGAAAGGGAAGAATCTGAGAACGCGGAAACAGAGAGAGAGACAGAGAGACATATCCAATCTCGGAGGGGCTTTCGCCCCTTCCATGCCATGGAGGCGATGGACCCGAGGGGAAACCCTTCTCCCATCTAGGGAGAAGGTCAAGGAATAAGAAGGAGGGGGGCTCTCCCCCCTCGCTTTCGGTGGCGCCGGAACGCCGCCGGGGGCCATCATCATCACCACGATCTTCACCAAAACCTCTGCCATCTTCACCAACATCTCCATCACCTTCCCCCATCTATCTACAGCGGTCCACTCTCCCGCAACCCGATGTACCCTCTACTTGAACATGGTGCTTTATGCTTCATATTATTATCCAATGATGTGTTGCCATCCTATGATGTCCGAGTAGATTTTTGTTGTCCTTGGTGGTTGATGAATTGCTATGATTGATTTAATTTGCTTGTGGTTATGTTTCTATCCTTTGGTGACCATCATATGAGCGCGCGCGTGGATCACACCATAGGATTAGTTGTATGTTGATAGGACTATGTATTGGAGGGCAAGAGTGACATAAACTTCAGCCTAGCATAGAAATTGATGCATACGGGATTGAAGGGGGACCAATATATCTTAATGCTATGGTTGGGTTTTACCTTAATGAACGTTAGTAGTTGCGGATGCTTGCTAATATTTCCAATCATAAGTGCATAGAATTCCAAGTCAGGGATGATATGCTAGAAGTGGCCTCTCCCGCATAAAACTTGCTATCGGTCTAGTAATGTAGTCAATTGCTTAGGGACAATTTCGCAACTCCTACCACCACTTTTCCACACTCGCTATACTAAATTTATTGCTTCTTTATCTAAACAGCCCCTAGCTTTTATTTATGTGATCTTTATATTCTTGCAAACCTATCCAAAAACACCTACAAAGTACTTCTAGTTTTATACTTGTTCTAGGTAAAGCGAACGTCAAGCGTGCGTAGAGTTGTATCGGTGGTCGATAGAACTTGAGGGAATATTTGTTCTACCTTTAGCTCATCGTTGGGTTCGACACTCTTACTTATCAAAAGCGGCTACAATTGATCCCCTATACTTGTGGGTTATCAAGACCTTTTTCTGGCGCCGTTGCCGGGGAGCAATAGCGTGGGGTGAATATTCTCGTGTGTGCTTGTTTGATTTATCACTAAGTAATTTTTATTTGATGTTCTTAGTTGTTTTATATCTTTAGTTATGGGTAGGAAACACAAAATACCAAAAAAATAGTTGTACCTACTGAACTAATGGTTGAAGAACCACTCAAAATCTATGACACTCATGAAGCTTATTATTTGGATCATCTTCGATCCCTATGTGCTTGTGCTGAAACCCCAACTAGCTTAGTTGAGGGCAAATCTTTAGATGAGCATGCTTGTTATGTGCAACACCGCATATCTGAAAAGGGAAATGTTTACTGGATCAAATTCATCATTTGCAATGCTATGCTTGGAATTTATGCGAAATATATGATATTACTTGTTGTTCTGAAGACCCTAAGAAACACCTTCCCTACCAATGTTTGTTTAGTGATAATGGAATCGTATCTTCTTATGCTAAGGGTGTTTATAATTACTATGATGTTCAACAAATTGAAGAATTTTTTGCTTTTAAGGGTGCTTATGAAATTGCTTCTTTCATTGAAAAGATGATGCTACTCTTTGCAAATCTATTTTTTTGCCATGCTTGAATATTGTTATGGGAATTACGCTTTTAATGCCTATGTTAAACCATATATCGAGGTCTCCTCCGCTGTCCAAGAAGATACTAATATTTTGCAGGAGTCTATGGAAGAAGAAATTGATGAAACTGTGAGCTCATTGGATGAAAAATATGAGGAGGGGAGTGAAGAACAAAAGGAGGAAGAGCGGATTGATCACCCGTGCCCACCTTCTAATGAGAGTAACTCTTCAACTCATACATTGTTTAATTTCCCTTCGTGCTTACCGAAGGATGATTCTATGATGACTGTTATGATCCCGTTGATTCTCTTGAAATATCCCTTTTTGATGAACTTGGTGCTTGCTATTCTTGTGGCCAAGATGCCAATATAAATTATGCTTATGGAGATGAACTTGCTATAGTTCCTTATGTTAAACATGAAATTGTTGCTATTGCACCCACGCATGATAGTCCTATTATCTTTTTGAATTCTCCCAACTACACTATATCGGAGAAGTTTACCCTTATTAAGGATTATATTGATGGGTTGCATTTTACTATTACACATGGTGATTTTGATAGATATAATATGCATGTGCTTGCTGCTCCTACTTGCAATTATTATGAGAGAGGAACTACATCTCCGCCTCTTTATGTTTCCAATATGATAAAATTGCAAGAAACTGTTTATACCAAAAAAGGCTTTCGCCCTGCTTTATAAATAAAGCAAATTGCCACAAAGCACACAAACAATGACTAGTCCACACGCACCCAAGTCTCACAAACAAGAAGAAGAAACTGTTTATACTATGCATTGGCCTTTACTATGTGTGCATGAATTGTTCTTTTATGACATGCCGATGCATAGGAAGAGAGTTAGACTTCATTGTTACATGATATATGTTACTTTGTGTTCACTACTAAATTACAAATCATTGTTAATTAAAATTGGCTTTGATATACCTTGGGATCCGGGTGGATCCATTACTTGAGCACCATATGCCTAGCTTAATGGCTTTAAAGAAAGGGCTGCCAGAGAGACAACCCGGAAGTTTTAGAGAGTCATTTATTTCTGTTGTGTGATTTTATAAGGTTTAAAAATAAAAATAATGTGCCAAGGTTTGCCTTTAGGATGTTTTAGTTTACTTGTTGGTTTGTACGGTGCAGGACAGAAACTTTGACTGTAGTGCGTGATTTTACATTTTTTACTGGAACGTCAAACGGTTCTGAAATTTTTTGCACTGTCTTTCTATACAAATTTTTATTTTTCCTAATTTTGATAGAATTTTTGGAGTACCAGAATTATGGTGAATGTTCATTTTACTACAGACTGTCCTGTTTAAGACAGATTCTGTTTTTGATGCATAGTTTGCTTGTTTTGATGAAACTATCGATTCCTATCAGTGGATTAAGCCATGGAAAAGTTATACTATAGTAGCTATAATGCAAAAACAAAATATGAATTGGTTTGCAACAGTACTTAGAGTAGTGATTTTCTTTATTATACTAACGGATCTTACCGAGTTTTCTGTTGAGTTTTGTGTGGATGAAGTGTTCGAAGATCGAGGAGGTCTCGATGTGAGAAGAAGGAAGAGAAACAAGAGCTCAATCTTGGGGATGCCCAAGGCACCCCAAGTAAATATTCAAGGAGACTCAAGCGTCTAAGCTTGGGGATGCCCCGGAAGGCATCCCATCTTTCTTCAACAAGTATCGATATGTTTTCGGATTCGTTTCGTTCATGCGATATGTGCAATCTTGAAGCATCTTTTGCATTTAGTTTTCATTTTTTTATGCACCATGCTGGTATTAGTCCTTGGTTTATTTATAGAATGCTCATTGCACTTCACTCATATCTTTTGAGTATGGTTTTATAGAATGCTTCATGTGCTTCACTTATATCATTTGAAGTTTGGATTGCCTGTTTCTCTTCACATAGAAAACCGCCATTTATAGAATGCTCTTTTGCTTCACTTACATTTGTTAGAGCGTGGGCATATCTTTTGTAGAAAGAATTAAACTCTCTTGCTTCACTTATATCTATTTAGAGAGATGACAAGAACTGGTCATTCACATGATTAGTCATAAAATCCTACATAAAACTTGTAGATCACTGAATATGATATGTTTGATTCCTTACAATAGTTTTGCGATATAAAGGTGGTGATATTAGAGTCATGCTAGTTGAGTAATTATGAAATTGAGAAATACTTGTGTTGAGGTTTGCAAGTCCCGTAGCATGCACGTATGGTGAATCATTATGTAACGAAGTTGGAGCATGAGGTATTTATTGATTGTCTTCCTTATGAGTGGCGGTCGGGGACGAGCGACGGCCTTTTCCTACCAATCTATCCCCCTAGGGGCATGCATAGTAGTACTTTGCTTCGAGGGCTAATAAACTTTTGCAATAAGAATGTGAGTTCTTTATGACTAATGTTGAGTCCATGGACTATACACACTCTCATCCTTCCATCATTGCTAGCCTCTTCGGTACCGTGCATTGCCCTTTCTCACCTCGAGAGTTGGTGCAAACTTCGCCGGTGCATCCAAACCCCGTGATACGATACGCTCTATCACACATAAGCCTCCTTATATCTTCCTGAAAACAGCCACCATACCTACATATTATGGCATTTTCATAGCCATTCCGAGATATATTGCCATGCAACTTCCATCATCATCATATACATGACTTAAGCATTTATTGTCATATTGCTTTGCATGATCGTAAGATAGCTAGCATGATGTTTTCATGGCTTGTCCGTTTTTTGATGTCATTGCTACCTAGATCATTGCACATCCCGGTACACGGCCGGAGGCATTCATATAGAGTCATATCTTTGTTCTAGCATCGAGTTGTAATATTGAGTTGTAAGTAAATAAAAGTGTGATGATCATCATTATTAGAGCATTGTCCCAGTGAGGAAAGGATGATGGAGACTATGATTCCCCCACAAGTCTGGATGAGACTCCGAACGAAAATATAAAAAAAGGAAAAAAGAAAAAAAAGAGAAAGGCCAAAAAAAGAGGAAGGACGAAAAAAAACAAAAAACAAAAAACAAAAAAAATGAGAGAAATAGAGAGAAGGGGCAATGTTACTATCCTTTTACCACACTTGTGCTTCAAAGTAGCACCACGTTCTTCGTATAGAGAGTCTCTTGAGTTATCACTTTTATATACTAGTGGGTATTTTCATTATAGAACATGGCTTGTATATTCCGATGATGGGCTTCCTCAAATGCCCGAAGTCTTCATGAGCAAGCAAGTTGGATGCACACCCACTTAGTTTCCAGTTTGAGCTTTCATACACTTATAGCTCTTAGTGCATCCGTTGCATGGCAATCCCTGCTCCTCGCATTGACATCAATTCATGGGCATGTCCATAGCCCGTTGATTAGCCACGTCGATGTGAGACTTTCTTCCTTTTGGTCTTCTCCACACAACCTCCATCATCATATTCTATTCCACCCATAGTGCTATGTCCATGGCTTGCGCTCACGTATTGCATGAAGGTTGAAAAAGCTGAAGCACGTTAAAAAGTATGAACCAATTGCTCTGCTTATCATCGGGGTTGTGCATGATTTAAATGCTTTGTGTGGTGAAGATGGAGCATAGCCAAACTATATGATTTTGTAGGGATGAGCTTTCTTCGGCCATGTTATTTTGATAAGACATAATTTCTTGGTTAGTATGCTTGAAGTATTATTGTCTTAATGTCAAATGATAGACTGTTGCTTTGAATCACTCGTGTCTTAATATTCATGCCATGATTAGATTATGTGATCAAGATTATGCTAGGTAGCATTACACATAAAAAATTATCTTTTTTATCATTTACCTACTCGAGGACGAGCAGGAATTAAGCTTGGGGATGCTGATACGTCTCCGTTGTATCTATAATTTTTGATTGTTCCATGCCAATATTATACAACTTTCATATACTTTTGGCAACTTTTTATACTATTTTTGGGACTAAAATATTGATCCAGTGCCCAGTGCCAGTTCCTGTTTGTTGCATGTTTTTGTTTTGTAGTAAATCCATATCAAACGGAGTCCAAATGGGATAAAAACTTTCGAAGATTTTTTTGGAATATATGTGATTTTTGGGAAGAAAAATCAACGCAGACGATGCCCGAGGGGCCACGAGGCAGGGGGCGTGCCCTGGGCCCTCGTGGCCACCTCGTAAGGCGGCTGATGCCTTCTTTCGCCGCAAGAAAGCAAATATCTGGATAGAGATCGTGTTAAAATTTCAGCCCAGTCGGAGTTACGGATCTCCGGGAATATAAGAAACGGTAAAAGGACAGAATGTGAGAACGCAGAAACAGAGAGAGACAGAGAGACATGTCCAATCTCGGAGGGGCTCTCGCCCCTCCCATGCCATGGAGGCCATGGACCAGAGGGGAAACCCTTCTCCCATCTAGGGAGAAGGTCAAGGAAGAAGAAGAAGGAGGGGGGCTCTCTCCCCCTCGCTTCCGGTGGCGCACCGGAACGCCGCCGGGGGCCATCATTATCACCACGATCTTCACCAACACCTCCGCCATCTTCACCAACATCTCCTTCACCTTCCCCCATCTAGCTACAACGGTCCACTCCCCTGCAACACACTGTACCCTCTACTTGAACATGGTGCTTTATGCTTCATATTATTATCCAATGATGTGTTCCCATCCTACGATGTCTGAGTAGATTTTCTTTGTCCTATTGGTGGTTGATGAATTGTTATGATTGATTTAATTTGCTTGTGGTTATGTTGTTGTCCTTTGGTGCCCATCATATGAGCGCACGCCTGGATCACACCATAGAGTTAGTTGTATGTTGATAGGACTATGTATTGGAGGGCAAGAGTGACAGAAACTTCGACCTAGCATAGAAATTGATGTATACGGGATTGAAGGGGGACCAATATATCTTAATGTTATGGTTAGTTTTACTTTAATGAATGTTAGTAGTTGCGGATGCTTGTTAATAGTTCCAATCATAAGTGCATAGAATTCCAAGTCAGTGATGACATGCTAACAGTGGCCTTTCCCGCATAAAACTTGCTATCGGTCTAGTAACATAGTCAATTGCTTAGGGACAATTTCACAACTCCTACCACCACTTTTCCACACTCGCTATACTAAATTTATTGCTTCTTTATCTAAACAACCCCTAACTTTTATTTACGTGCTCTTTATATTCTTGTAAACCTATCCAAAAACACCTACAAAGTACTTCTAGTTTTATACTTGTTCTAGGTAAAGCGAATGTCAAGCGTGCGTAGAGTTGTATCGGTGGTCGATAGAACTTGAGGGAATATTTGTTCTATCTTTAGCTCCTCATTGGGTTCGACACTCTTACTTATCGAAAGAGGTTACAATTGATCCCCTATACTTGTGGGTTATCAAAGGCCATGGCAAACCATTGGGGGGCTCATCCAAACGGCGTGCAACAAATTACATGTGATCGTCGGAGAGGTCGCGGTTGGCCCGGAGAGCGGCGCCAGCATCGAGGGTCAGGTATGTCGCCGGTCTCTCGCTCATTTTCGCCGCATGTGTGTGTCGTCGACGCTTGTTCCTCGGCGCAAATGGTTCGGATGTTCGCCATGTTTCAGCAAGACAGCAACACCGACCAAGATTTCAAGTACCTCCACGTGTTCTCCCAGATCGAGAAGTGCGAGAAGTGGGCGGAAGTCCGGCACACCCTCGTCAAGGCCAAGGAGACCTACAAGCCGGACACGTCGATGCCGGGCACCCCGACGGCAACAAACGGGCCAAGGCGGCGAAACATGCCGAGCCGGCTACCGCGCGTCTGCAAGAGTCCATCAAGCATTGCATCGCCGACGCCAACACCCGGGCCGCCCAGAGAGAAGAGAAAACCGAGGCGCGATGGTCGGCGTTGATGACGAACATCGCAGTCAAGCTCAACCTGCTTCGGACCAACGTCGCCGCGAAGAAGAGGAACGCCGACCTAGATTTCCTGATTGGGGGGGGGCATGTGGGCGATGGACGAGCAGGTCAAGGCGTGGTACATGGCGGAGCGTAGCCTAATCCTGAACCAGATGCCATCGACGGCGACGCCAACTCCCACGCCGACCCCAACGCCGCCGCCAAGCCCGAGCGATGATGCCTCCACGACGCCCAACACTGAAGCCGCGTCGACGTCGACCAGCCCTCGCACGCCGACTCCTCCGCCGCCGGAGGCCGCCGCCGCCGTTTGATACATTCCCTATGCGTCTTTTTTTGCACGCCGAACTTTTTATTGATCGCCGAACTGTGGTAAGGTGATCAGCGATCGTCGGGACCTTTGTGGCGTTGATCGCCGGACTTCTGGCGTTGATCGCCGGACTTGTGGCGTTTTTTGAGTAACGGGAATAGACCAAGTTTGAATTTACCATGCCTCGAGGATGGCACCTAGGGGCGTGGCTGGAACCTAGATCGCCCTCAGAACCTAAAAATCGCCGGGCGAGCGCCCGAAATAGCGCCGGCTTATACGCTCGGGGGCAAACGAGTGGTGTTGCTCTAAACATGTAGAGATGAGAGACGGCCTGATCTGAATGAGAATCTGTTGGCCTTTTGGACCCGCAGACCGAGACACGGCAAGATAGAGCAAAAGCGAAAGCAACGGCGAGCACGGAACAGAAAATCGCTAGTAGTACTACTAGGAAAAGCGGCAGCACACTTTCGGGGCGTAGGGGAAAGTCGCAACAACCAGCTTTCCGCTCCGTGCCCACATGTTCTGCTCTTGCTCTCCTCTCCTCTCATCACGCCGGAGCGGAGTGGCCCGCCGCACAGTCTCCGCCTCCGCTACGTGAGCACGGCTGTGTGTCTACCTCTGTATGGCTGCCGGACTCACATGCAGGGCATCGTGGGCCCGGTTTGGGGGCCGGGACGGACTGCTTCACCACCACCGCCACAAATGGAAACAATTGCCAACTTGTTTACTGCATCAATGCAAGTTACGACCTGGAAAACACAGAGTGAAATGTTGATCGGCTCAGAAACATGAACGAATGTGTCGGCACACCGCTAATCACTCCATATACTGTACTGTAGTACCAAATTATATGGGCTATGGTTATTTTTTTTGCATGGAATTTTAAAAAAAATCGGGTTTTACATAGAGCTTATAGAAAATAGTCAAACATTTAGAATTGAATTGTACTAGCATCCACGGTTCTGCAACATTTTTTTCTTCGAAAACGGAGTCCTTGTTTTAAGTTTGACGAATTGCTGAAACTAAAGACCTAAGGACATTGTGCGGTTATTCACACAAAAAATTACATTATGTGGTAAATAATCACATCGCATTCTAGCCCTAGCAAACGGCAACCACTACGAAACGGAAAAAGCTACACTACATAAAAAAACACATGGGTTGTGGTGGCGAGTGGTAACGTGTAGTATCTGAGTCGTTACCAGGCGGGCAAAAAGGCAGAGATGATCAAGAAACGAGTGGCTATCAGGTGTTCACCGAGGAAACCAAAGTTAAAGATACTCTCACAGCTCACCAAGGAAGAAAAAGGACCATGCACCGGAACAACAGGCAAAGGCATACGTGTGCGGTGCTCTTTACATTTGCCAAGAACCTGTTTTCAACGGAGCAAGTTAGGCCAACTCCAGCACTAGGGCCGGTCCTGATATTTCAGGGACCCGGATGAAACTAAATTCGAAGGCCCTTAAAAGATGAGTGTGTGTATATATATATGTAATTTTATCAATAAACGCTTGTGAATCCAAAATACATTCACATCAAATATTATACTTATAAGTATCACCTTAATTTCATACGTTCTCGTATTACCTTACACAATGTGGCCGCCTAGGCGTCAAACATGTGAAACCTTGGAGTCAAATGACACCGCACATAGGCACAATAATTCCGGAGCTTGGAGATCAAGCGTCACACATAGGCCTGATCACGGTCATAGGGGGTGAATCAAGAGATCTGCTTTTTGAAAAAGCAAACGTAAAGATTTCTCACAAAAATATACCAAGATTTGATATTCATATCAATAATGATTGTGTTGCAAGTGCACCTGCATTTCTGTACGAGAAAAAGTCCAACAATACACACTTTCTTCACACCTGCATAATGGTAACAAAATTAAGTAAACTGTTCACCCAGCACTCCCAGTTGTGATACTTCTAAAGCAAATTAAGTTCAAATAAGATATAACTGCCTCCTGCCTCGCTCCTTTTTCAGGTTTTACTATTACTCTGCGTAATCCTTCCCTAAAATTTCACATATATAACATCAGGTTCACCAGACAGGAGAGCAAACAAGACGTTGAGCTTTTTCATCACATACCGATTATGTATTACATGGGCAACACATAACTGATTAGATTAAGATGTAGGTATGCGAAACTGGGGATGTGACGATGAGATGAGAATTGGGAAGGAAGGATATGATCGAAGCATACAGTATTGGGGCTGAAGCAGAAGAACTTGCATGAATTGGTCGACGTACTCGTCCAAAGTACACCATCGCTACGACGACGCTCGTCGGAAGCTAGAGTTTCGTCGCGGTGCGTTGTGGTCTCATCTGATCTGGGGGTTTGCGTGGAGGAGTCGGCTACAAGTGTTCGCTAGAATCACACGATCTGGAGGGCGTACGCGTCGCCTGTCGTTGCGGAAAGGCCCGGTACGGTAGAGGGCAAAATTTTGTGTTTTGACCCTTTTCTTGTCTTATTTCAGGATCTGACCCACATTTTTTTTAAATTTGACCATTTTGCCTACCGCCAGGGACATTGGCGGTAGGTCCCCACAACCTACCGCCATCGACCATGGCGGTAGGTATTGAGACGGCGACAAACGGCCGCCAGCTTGGGTTGACGTGGAAAAGGACCCTACCGCCAGACCACCTGGAGTTAGGATTCGAACACCTACCACCAGTGACCCTGACGGTAGGGTACTGGGTGGGATAAGGTTGGGAGGGGCTGGTGTGTGGGCCCCACCAGCACTCTTCTTCCCCACTCTTCTTTTTCCCGTGGTAATCTCCTCCCCTCTCTATTTCCCCACCCAAACACCCCCTAGATCCACTCCATTTGCTTGAGGTTTCACCGGTGGATCCGGAGCATTTTCATCCCCCAAGGTACCTCTCCCACTTCCCCTCATTTTGATTGGTTGAATTCTTGGTTTTGTGTGCTTTAGCTCAATTTATTGCAAACCCTAGGTGTTGATTTTGTTGTGTGCATTTATGGCACATTTATGATGCATTCATGGCTATCTTTGTGCTTGTGCTTGCCTAGGGTTAGTGGTTATAGTGGTAATGTGAGGGGATAGTGTTAGGGTTAGTGTTAGTGTTAGTGTTAGGGGTTAGGGTTAGGATTATAGTTATGGTTAGGGTTATGGTTAAGGTTAAGGTGAAATTTCTATGAATAGAAGTTATTTGTCCAATGTGTGCATAAATTATGTTATTGGTCTATTTGAATTGGTTGGATGACATATACGGATGACTTTATTGTTTCCATTTTTCTTAGATGCATAAGCTCGTAAATGTTCATTATTTGGACAAGACGACATTTATGCTTGGAATTGATGATGAAAGGGAAGAGGCTATGATTTTTGACACAAGTCCAAGCTTTGATGATCTTGTAGTTAAAGTGAGAAGCGTCTTACATTGGAATGACCCAAATTTCGAGGTTAAGCTTATTGGGAGGTATGACGTTGGATTGGGAGTAAAGTCCCGATTAAAGAGTATGCCCAGCACCTCCCAATTGCATTGGAATGTGCACAAGGACAAAGTAGACGCATCACAAGACAAGTCTCTTGAGGTATTTGCCACAAAGGTTGATCCTCCTCCTCCCTTGCAAATTGATTTGAACCGCAATGTATCCTCCCCAATACATGATGATAGTGCCGAGGTGTATATCCCCAATTGTTCTAGCCAACCACCAAGTAGCCAACCCAATGAAGATCATATCAATGCTAGCGCCATAGTACTCCGAGTTGATGCTATTCCTCTTGGTCAAGAAGATGCTAGTGGTCATGTTGATGATGATGCTATTGTTGCTCAAGAGGATGCTTACGTGGAGAATGAAGAGATTCATTACAATCCCATTGGTAACTTGGATGTCATTGTGCGACAACAATACATGGACTGTACCCTCCCTTATATCCGTATGTGTGGGTATGACTCAGATGACGATCGTCCGGAGGAAGAATTGGATGAGGATGGTTGACGGCGCAAGAAAATCAAATCTACAAGAAGGTGACCAGCAAGGAAAGAGGGCCATCGTTGTTTAGGGATGTGAGTCTTGCAAACAAGGCCGTTGTTGAAGGTGGGATGAGATTGGGGTTGTTTGAGCCAACACCGTGCCCCAAGGTCGGTGATCCTCGGCCACAAAATGAGGATGAGACTATTCATCTAAAGAAAGGCATCAAGTTTGGTTCTTTGGTGGAGTTCAAGATATGGTTGTGTGACTACGCCATTAGGAACCATAGGCCATTTGTTGTTGGTCATTCCAATCAGAATGTTCGGTACATAGTCATATGTGACCAAGAAGGTTGCTGTTGGAGGGTCAGTGGTAGAAAAATCAAAGAAACCGGGCAATGGGTGTTGAAGAGTTGTGTTGCCACTCACACGTGCGTACCCCCGAACAAGGCTGACTGTCGTGGGAAACCACGACCACCTATGGGACTGGAGGGCCCCTTGCTGGTTCGGCAGGGGGGATGTTGCATTGCACAAAGAGCAGACTAGCGTGGGGTAGCACGACAGAGATCACACATGCAATTTACCCAGGTTCGGGCCGCCGTGAGGCGTAAAACCCTATTCCTGCTTTGGTGGATTGATGGTGGAAGAGTGGTGGTAGAGCGTAGTACACTTGCCTGGCAAGGGAGGCAGTGGCTACGCGCGTATGGGTGTGTGAGTTATCCAACCTTCTAACACTTTCTACGGTTGCTATGGGCCTCCTTTTATAGATTAAGGGGCTACCACAATGGCAAAGTAGTCATTATGCACTGATAAGATAGCAAACAATGCTATCATACCTAACTTTGCAGGCTGATAGGGCGCATTAAATGCGCCGCTCAATGTCACGTCATTGGGTGTCCAGCAAGCCTTGTTGGGCTATCCTGCCAGCTCCACGCCTGCTTGCTTGACACGTCGCAGGACGGGTGTCATCTGTAGGCATCTCCTGTAGAAAGAGGTCGCCATGTGGCGAATGGCTGCCACTTAGTCACTTTGCGGCTTGACACCGCACTAATTGACAACGTGGGTCCTGGCGGAGTGGTTAGGTGAGGTGGTTTTGCCTTCACGAGTCCCGGCAGGACCTGCTGGGGCATCTAGGTTATCTTCTTCTGGGGGTGGCCCCGTCCTTGCAGAGCTCCCCTGCCAGGCAAGGGAGGTGTGGGAGTCCTGGATTAGGGGGTCTCCGGGCAGCCAGACTATCTCCATTGGCCGGACTGTTAGACTATGAAGATACAAGATTGAAGACTTCGTCTCGTGTCTGAATGGGACTCTACTTGGCGTGGAAGGCAAGCTAGGCAATACGTATATGGATATCTCCTCCTTTGTAACCGACCTTGTGTAACCCTAACCCTCTCCGGTGTCTATATAAACCGAAGGGTTTTAGTCCGTAGGACAACAATCACAACATACAATCATATCGTAGGCTAGCCTCTAGGGTTTAGCCTCTCTGATCTCATGGTAGATCTACTCTTGTAACACCATATCATCAATATTAATCAAGCAGGACGTAGGGTTTTACCTCCATCAAGAGGGCCCGAACCTGGGTAAAACTTCGTGTCCCTTGCCTCCTGTTACCATCCGGCCTAGACGCACAGTTCGGGACCCCCTACCCGAGATCCACCGGTTTTGACACCGACATTGGTGCTTTCATTGAGAGTTCCTCTGTGTCGTCGCCATTAGGCTTGATGGCTCCTACTATCATCGATAGCGATGTGGTCCAGGGTGAGACTTTTCTCCCCGGACAGATCTTCGTATTCGGCAGCTTTGCACTGCGGGCTAATTCGCTTGGCCATCTGGAGCAGATTGAAAGCTACGCCCCTGGCCATCAGGTCAGATTTGGAAGTTTGAATTACACGGCCAACATCCGTGGGGACTTGATCTTCGACGGATTCGAGCCACAGCCGGGCGCGCCGCACTGTCGCGATGGGTATGACCTAGCTCTGCCATCAGACGGTACCCCAGAGGCTGCGCCCACATCAGCTCCGACCCTTAGCTCGGAGCCAGCTGCGCCAATCGAGGACGGGTGGCTAGACACCGCCTCAGGGGCTGCAGTCTCGACGGCGATCGAGCCAAACACCAGCATAATCCTCTGCGCAGCCCGTGACTCCAAGGTGCCGGACTCTCCTCCGGACCCCGAACCATCCGCGCCCCTGCCAATCGAATCCGATTGGGCGCCGATCATGGAATTCACCGCTACGGATATCTTTCAGCACTCGCCCTTCGGCGACATTCTGAATTCACTAAGGTCTCTCTCTTTGTCAGGAGAGCCCTGGCCGGATTATGGCCAACAGGACTGGGATGCGGACGACGAAGAAATTCGACGCCCACCCACCACCCACTTTGTAGCCACTATCGACGATTTAACCGACATGCTCAACTTCGACTCCGAAGACGTCGATGGTATGGACGACGATGTAGGAGACGAACATGAACCAGCACCTATAGGGCACTGGAAAGCCACCTCGTCGTATGACATATACATGGTGGATACACCCAATGAAGGCAACGGCGACGAGATAGCGGAGGATGACCCCTTCAAGAAGCAACCCAAGCACCGACGTTAGCGGCGCCGCTCTAAGTCCCACCAAAGCAAAAGTGGTGATACCGGCACAGGAGATAATAACACTCCGGATAGCGCCGAAGGCAACAAAAATCCCCTCTAGCAAGAGTTAGATCAGGAGGACGAAGGAGCCAGCTCTCCTGAGAGAGCGGCTGGCGGAGAGGAGGAAGATGAAAATTACATGCCCCCTCCGAAGACGAGGTAAGCCTCGGCGATGATGAATCCGCCGTACCAGAGTATCCCGTCGAACAAGAGTGCTTCAAGCGCAGGCTTATGGCCACGGCAAATAGCCTGAAGAAAAAGTAGCAGCAGCTTCGAGCTGATCAAGACCTGCTAGCTGACAAATGGACTGAAGTCCTCGCGGCCGAGGAATATAAACTCGATCGTCCCTCCAAGAGTTACCCAAGGCGCAGGTTACTACCCCGACTGGAGGAAGAAGAGTATGATACGGCTGATCGGCCACCTCGTGGCCGCGATAGAGAGGCATTCCAACCAAAAGCTCAGCCTCCATCCCAACGCCATCCAAATAAAAAGGCATGGGGAGATACACCAGACCCGCGAGACATATTGGAGGACAAAGCAAAGGATTCAAGATCGATCTACGGATCACGAGGGCGCACCACTCTACGAGACGGTAAACGTCACGCCGGATACAGTAAAAGCAAATCCGGCCGGGCCGAACACAGCGGGCAGGACCCATACGAGCTGTGTCGCGATATACCCCAATACAGAGGCGCCGCATACCCCTTATGCTTCACAGACGAAGTAATGGAACATCAATTCCCAGAAGATTTCAAACCTGTCAACATTGAATCATACGACGGCACAACAGATCCCGCAGTATGGATTGAGGACTTCCTCCTCCACATCCACATGGCCCGCGGTGATGACTTACATGCCATCAAGTACCTCCCACTAAAACTCAAAGGACCAGCGCGACATTGGCTTAATAGCTTGTCAGCGGACTCCATTAGCTGTTGGGAAGATCTGGAAACCGCATTCCTCGACAACTTTCAGGGCACTTATGTGCGACCACCAGACGCCGATGACTTGAGTCACATAATTCAGCAGCCAGAAGAGTCGGCCAGGCAATTCTGGACTCGGTTCCTTACAAAGAAAAATCAAATCGTTGACTGTCCGGATGCGGAGGCCTTAGAGGCTTTCAAGCACAACATCCGAGACGAGTGGCTAGCCCGGCACCTTGGTCAGGAAAAGCCAAAATCTATGGCAGCCCTCACGACGCTCATGACCCGCTTTTGTGCGAGAGAAGACAGCTGGCTAGCTCGCAGTAATAACATATCAAAGAACCATGGTACCTCATATACCAAGGACGGCAATAGCAAGTCACGTCACAACAAGCATAAGCGCCGCATCAATGGCGAAAGTACTGAGGATACGACAGTCAATGCCGGATTCAAAGGCTCTAAACCCGGTCAGCGGAAAAAGCCATTCAAACAAAGTACGCCGGGTCCGTCCAGCTTGGACCGTATACTTGATCGCTCATGTCAAATACACGGCACCCTAGACAAGCCAGCCAATCACACCAACAGGGATTGTTGGGTGTTCAAGCAGGCCGGCAAGTTAATTGCCGAAAACAAGGACAAGGGGCCGCATAGCGATGACGAGGAAGAACCTCGGCAGCCGCACACTTGAGGACAGAAGAGATTTCCCCCGCAAGTGCGCACGGTGAACATGATATACGCAACCCACATCCCCAAGAGGGAGCGGAAGCGTGCTCTCAAGGACGTATATGCGTTGGAGCCAGTCGCCCCAAAGTTCAACCCTTGGTCCTCCTGTCCGATCACCTTCGATCGCAGGGACCACCCCACTAGTATCCGTCATGGCGGATTCTCCGCACTGGTCCTAGACCCAATCATCGACGGATTTCACCTCACTCGAGTCCTTATGGACGGCAGCAGCAGCCTGAATCTGCTTTATTAGGACACAGTGCGCAAAATGGGTATAGACCCCTCAAGGATCAAACCCACAAAGACGACCTTTAAGGGCGTCATTCCATGCATAGAGGCCCACTGCACAGGCTCAATTACACTGGAAGTGGTCTTCGGATCCCCGGATAACTTCCGAAGCGAAGAGTTAATCTTCGATATAGTCCCGTTCCACAGTGGTTATCACGCGCTGCTCGGACGGACCGCATTCGCTAGATTCAATGCGGTGCCACATTATGCATACCTCAAGCTCAAGATGCCAGGACCTCGCAGAGTTATTACAGTCAACGGAAACACAGAGCGCTCTCTCCGAACAGAGGAGCACACCGCGGCCCTTGCAGCAGAAGCGCAAAGCATCCTCTCAAGGCAATCTACCAGTTTGGCGTTTCAAAGCCCGAACACCTTCAAGCACGCTCGGGGCAATCGGCAAACAGACCGCCTGGCGCGATCTGAGCTCGCGTAGCAATACGGCGGCCACCCCAATCCCAGCCCAACGGCATTGTTCGTGCCACGCGTACATAATTACGCATTAAAAATACCATGGGCACAGGTGGGGAGGGGGGGGGGACAACTACAGGACGCCCCAAAACGCGGCCTAAACCGCACCAGGGGCTTCCCGTTTGGTTATTTTTCTTTTTCTTTCAGGACTTCAGTCTCTGGAAACACTGTCCGGCAGCTCTATTGCCGAACACATGATACAACAACCAAGGAGGCCGACAACTACGGAATTCCCAGGTGGATTACAGATTTCATATAATTCCTCAGCTCGCCCTTGGAAGGGACATAGTCCTACTCTTTTTCTTATTACACTATCTGTATCACTCTGCTTTAATGCATTTTTTAATATACAATGCATGACATTACGAATATTATAGCATTTTTGTTATATGTATACATATCTATGTGTTCAGTAATGACGCCTAGCAACCGTACACTCTGGTACGGCCAATGCACCAGGGGCTTACGTACCCACAATATGGTGTGAAAAGTCTGAACACTTTCACAAGTGCGGCACCCCGAACTTATAGCATTATATGCATCAGCTCCGAATCATGTCTTTGGTCAAATGTTGGGTTTGCCCGGCTCCTATGTTTTGGTACCTTACGTTCCGCTCTATCGGCTAAGGTAGCGCTAGGAGAACTACTGCGATTGTGCCCCGGTTCTGCCGGGCCGAGCACCTCAGTAGAGAAAGCTAAAACTGACTGTCATGATAAGGCGAGAGACTGGTCGCTGTTCGGCGAGGTTTTTTCGAGTCCCTAAAGACTTATGCCGCTTAGGGCGAGGGGCCGGCTCCGTCCGGCTTACAGGCGTGTATTGCACCCCGAATTCGGCCTTCCGAATACGAGGGGCTTCGCCGAAATTTAAAATTATAGAATTCTATGGCTAAGTGAGAGTGATAAAGCATTATTAGTCCGGTTGCCTTGTTCGTTGTGCTGAGCACCTCCCTCGAAGGACCCAAGCATGGGAACAAGAGTGCTCAGGTTTATCCCGAACACCCTGACACTCGTGGTATGTGGGCAGAAGCCGAGGACTAGCCATCTCTCAGATTGGATAAACAGCCAAACAGAAGGTAATATTTTAAATTCACACAAGCGTTGCATAGCGAATACGATACAAGTTTTCATACACACAGGACAAAACGAGCAAGTCTCATGCAAATATTACATTTTGCGAACACTCATCCGCGATAAGACGGGCACCCGGCAGAACACCCTCATAGTACATCTCGGGGTGGCGGTGTTCCTTGCCCTCCGGCGGCCCCTCCTTGATCAGCTTCACGGCGTCTAGCTTGACCCACTGCGTTTTTACACGGGTGAAGGCCCGACGTGCACCTTCAATGCAGACGGATCGCTTGACGACCTCCAGCCGTGGGCAGGCATCCACAAGCCGCCTCACCAGGCCAAAGAAGCTGTTCGGAAGGGCATCGCCAGGCCACAACCGGACTATGAAGCCCTTCATGGCCTGATCGGCCGCCTTATGTAGCTCGGCCATCTGCTTCAGCTGGTCACTCATCGGCACCGGATGTTCGGTCTCAGCATACTGAGACCAGAACATCTTCTCTGTCGAGCTACCGTCCTCGGCCTGGTAAAATTGTGCGGCATCAGACACACTGCGGGGCAAATCTGCGAATGCTCCTGAAGAGCTCCGGATCCGGGTAAGTAATCGATAATTTACTTTTACATGCTTGCTTTGCATATAGAAAGCCTTACCCGCCGCTATCTTCTTTATCGTGTCGATCTCCTAAAGGGCCTTCTGGGCCTCGGCCTTGGCACTCTTCGCGCTCGCACGGGCCGCGGCAAGCTCAGACTCTCGCGTCTTCAAGTCAAGCTCCAAAGTCTCGTGCTTCGTCACGAGAGCCTGGAGCTCTTGCTGCACCTCGCCCATCCGAGCCTCGTGCCTCTCTCGCTCGGTGCACTCCTGGGCCGCCTTCTCTTCGGCCTGGGACAGCGCTTGCTTCAGGGTCGTCACCTCGGTCGTGGCCCCTGGCAAACATACAATGATCCTGTCATTTAGCAATCGCATCCTTTTTCTCATCTATAGACGGGGTATTACTTACCCTTGTTCTCCTTGGGCTGCCTCTTAGCAAGGCCGAGCTCTTTCTGGGACCCCTGGAGGGCCTCCTTCAGTACGGCGACCTCCGCAGTTAGTGCGGAGGACGCCAGCAGCGAAGCCTGCATATGCATATTGACATACTTATATTAGACTCCTGTGATATTATTTGATCCTCTGTTCGGCTTTTCTTTGTGAACACCGAACAAAGCATCAGGGGCTACTGTCTATGTGGTAATATTTCTACGATATTTTAAAACACTTACCTCGAAGCCTGTTAGAAGGCTAGTACAGGCTTCAGTCAATCCTCTCTTGGCGGACTGAAACTTCTGGATCACCGCACTCATGATAGTGCGGTGCTCCTCCTCGATGGAAGCGTTGCGAAGCGCTTCCAACATAGTGTCCGGCTCCTCTGGATGGACAGAGGTCACCGACACAGGCGTCTCACCCCCCTTATAAGGGGACCGCCCGCCCGAGCTCGGAGCCGTTGGAGGGTCTGGCGCGGTGTTCGGCTGAGGGCCGAACTCGGAGCTCTCGGGGACCCCGTCCCCTCGGCTCCCGGAGTCCGGAAGGTCGCCTTGAGGCGCCTCCGGGACTATCCCCCCTCGATCCGGTGCCTCTTGAGACAACACCTCGGCGTCGTCGGCTGGATGAGGGGAGGTGGCGGTCGGGACTGGATCGCTATCCATGTCCGACGAGCCCAGGGAGCCGTCCGAGGATACCTCGATATTGGCTCGGGGCGGCCTGCACAATTGGTTTCGGCGTTAGGGAAAGCAATGCAACAAAGGAATCCTATGGGTTACTTTGGTATCCGAATACTTACGATCTCCCCTTGGGCTTGGCCCTGGGCAACCACTCGTCTTCACTTTCGTCGGCGGCAGTAGAGCTGTCCGGAAGGAGCGTCCTTCCCTTCTTGGACCCTCCGGCCTCCCTAGTTGGGGCGGCCTTCCTTTTCTTGTCTCCCCCAGTCGGTGGGGGAGCCTCTTCTTCCTCTTCCTCGTCTTCGGGGGAAGAGTGTGCCATAGACTCATCGGAGGTGAGTCCGAGGATGCCTGGCGTCAGAACTCTTTCGAGCTCCTTTGGCCTTCTGGGTCTTCTCCTGCACCTTATAAGGGGCCGGAGTCAGCATCTTCGCCAGAAGGGCGTCTGCAGGGCCTTCGGGAAAGGGAGCCGGACAGTCGATTTGTTCGGCCATCTTCTGCCAGTCCTGTTAACGGCACGGGAGTTTAGATCCCGCATAGAGTCAATCTATATAGAAAACAAGTATCTTGTGAAAGGTAAAACAGCTTACCTCACTGGCTTGGTGCTTCGCGCTGAATCCGCGATCCTCAGTAATGGGGGGAGGGACCACGGCGCCCTTGAACAGCACCCTCCAGGCATCTTCATGAGTTGTGTCGAAGAGCCTGTTCAGAGTTTGGTGCTGCGCCGGGTTGAACTCCCACAAGGTGAACTCCCGTTGTTGGCACGGGAGTATCCAGCGGACGAGCATAACCTGGAATATGTTGACGAGCTTGAGCTTCTTGTCCACCATGTTTTGAATACATGACTGGAGTCCGGTCTGCTCTTTTGAATTACCCCAGGATAGGCCCTTCTCTTTCCAGGAGGTGAGCCGCATGGGGATGCCAGATCGGAACTCGGGGGCCACTACCCATGCAGGGTCACGCGGCTCGATGATATAGAACCACCCCGATTGCCACCGCTTTATGGTATCCACGAAGGAGCCCTCGAGCCATGTGATGTTGGGCATCTTGCCCACCATGGCGCCTCCGCACTCCGCCTGGTGGCCACTCACTATCTTCGGCTTGACGTTGAAGGTTTTCGGCCATAGGCCGAAATGGGGATTGATGCGGAGGAAGGCCTCGCACACGACGATAAATGCCGAGATGTTGAGGATAAAGTTCGGGGCGAGATCGTGGAAATCCAGGCCGTAATAAAACATGAGCCCCCGGACGAAGGGATAGAGAGGGAATCGCAGTCCGCGGAGGAAATGAGTGAGGAATACCACCCTCTCATGGGGCTCGGGGGTGGGGATGAGCTGTCCCTCATCTGGGAGCCGGTGCGCGATGTCGTCGGGCAGGTATCCGGCTCTCCTCAGTTTCTTGACGTCTCCCTCCATGACGGAGGAGACCATCCACTTGCCTCCCGCTCCGGACATGATTGGAGAAGGTTGAGATGGAAGTGAGAGCTTGGGCGCTAGAGCTCGAGTGTGCAGGAGCGGATGAGCAGAGGAGGAAGAAGGCGTGGATAGAAAGGTGAATCCTTATCCCTTTATATGGGCGGACAAAATTAAGCGTCCCCACTTGCCTGATAAAACTCGCTTATCCCCCAAGCGCCGCAATTGATGGCGCGGTTGGGTTACCCACGCCCGTATTGATGAGAATCCCGTAATAAGGGGACATGATCTCTGCTTTGACAAGACGTGTCAAAAAACTGCCTCGTGTTATGTGCGGGGCTGGTTAAAAGAAACGGTTCGAATAATCACCGGGCCATGACGTAACATCATGTTGCCAAAACAAGCTAGCGGATTAGATCTGCGAAAACATTATTCTCTCTACGGTGAAATGTGGAACTTATTTTGCAGGGTCAGACACTATCCTCGTATTCATATTCTTTTGTAATATATTCGGAGAAGGAACCCGCCTTGCAATGCCGAAGACAACTGCACGCCGGACTCATCGTCATTGAAGCCTGGTTCAGGGGCTACTGTGGGAGTCCTGGATTAGGGGTCTCTGGGCAGCCGGACTATCTCCATTGGCCGGACTGTTAGACTATGAAGATACAAGATTGAAGACTTAGTCTCGTGTCCGGATGGGACTCTACTTGGCGTGGAAGGCAAGCTAGGCAATACGTATATGGATATCTCCTCCTTTGTAACTGACCTTGTGTAACCCTAACCCTCTCCGGTGTCTATATAAACCGAAGGGTTTTAGTCCGTAGGACAACAATCACAACATACAATCATACCGTAGGCTAGCTTCTAGGGTTTAGCCTCTCTGATCGCGTGGTAGATCTACTCTTGTAACACCCATATCATCAATATTAATCAAGCAGGACATAGGGTTTTACCTCCATCAAGAGGGCCCGAACCTGGGTAAAACTTCGTGTCCCTTGCCTCCTGTTACCATCCGGCCTAGACACATAGTTCGGGACCCCCTACCCGAGATCCGCCGGTTTTGACACTGACAGGAGGCCTTTCTCCTGGTGGTGCCTTACTTCTCTGGTCTGATCTTGGTTCTCTTGATCTGCATGTTGGTCCTTCAAAGTTCTTGGTTCCTTGTACTCTGGTTTGGGTTGGAGCCTTAATCTTGTTCCCGTACCTGTGCATAGTCTGGGCAATAGACCCAGGGTGTGTTGCACTGATAGAAGCCCCTGGGCCTGCCCCGAACGCACTGCCGAGCATCGTCGGGGTAGGGCCTAATAAGTGCATAGGTGGGGGTGCTTAAGAGGCTAGTGAAAGATCGTGGATGTCGCCTAGAGGGGGGGTGAATAGGCGCTTTAAAATAATTACGGTTTAGGCTTGAACAAGTGCAGAATAAACCTAGCAGTTAATTTGTCAAGCACAAAACCTACAACAACTAGGCTCACCTATGTGCACCAACAACTTATGCTAAGCAATATAAACTACTAGGTGATAGCAAGAAATATGACAAGAAACAATATGGCTATCACAAAGTAAAGTGCATAAGTAAAGGGCTCGGGTAAGAGATAACCGAGGCACGCGGAGACGACGATGTATCCCAAAGTTCACACCCTTGCGGATGCTACTCTCCGTCTGGAGCGTGTGGAGGCACAATGATCCCCAAGAAGCCACTAGGGCAACCATAATCTCCTCACGCCCTCGCACAATGCAAGATGTCGTGATTCCACTAAGGGACCCTTGAGGGCGGTCACCGAACCCGTACAAATGGCAACCCTTGGGGACGGTCACCGAACCCGTACACTTTGGCAACCCTTGGGGGTGGTCACTGGTACCCGTCAAATTGCTCGGGGCGATCTTCACAACCTAATTGGAGACCCCGACGCTTGCTCAGAGCTTTACACCACAATAATTGAGCTCCGAACACCACCAACCGTCTAGGGCGCCCAAGCACCCAAGAGGAACAAGCTCAAGGGTACCAAGCACGCAAGAGTAATAAGCTTCTCAACTTGTAACTTCCACGTATCACCATGGAGAACTCAAACCGATGCACCAAATGCAATGGCAAGGGCACACGGAGTGCCCAAGTCCTTCTCTCTCAAATCCCACCGAAGCAACTAATGCTAGGGAGGAGAATGAGAGGAAGAACAAGAAAGAGAACACCAAGAACTCCAAGATCTAGATCCAAGGGGTTCCCCTCACATAGAGGAGAAAGTGATTGGTGGAAATGTGGATCTAGATCTCCTCTCTCTTTTCCCTCAAAAACTAGCAAGAATCCATGGAGGGATTTAGAGTAAGCAAGCTCTAAAAGGTCAACAATGGGGGAAGAACACGAGCTCAAAAGATAAGGTTGAATGGGGAAGAAGACCCCTTTTATAGGAGCTCCCGAATCCAACCGTTATGTGCTCAGTCCGCGCACGAGCGGTACTACCGCCTGGGCGGTAGGACATGGAGAGAAGAGCAAAATAGAGGGCGAGGCAGAGCCTTATGAGCGGCACTACCGCTGGCACCAGCAGTACCACCGTAGGCCGCAGCGGTACTGCCGCTTGGCACAGCGGTACTACCGCTAGGACCGCGCACAACGCCTACCACGAGCACAGTGAGAAGGGATAGGGAGGAGGGCCATTGAGCAGCACTAGGGGCGGTGGTAGCCGCGGCACTACCGCTCCTATTGCCGCTGAACCCGACACGAGAAAACCACGTCTCGAGTCAAGGTGGTACCAGCACGGAACCGGAGCCGTACTACTGCTTATGGCCATAGGCGGTACTACCGCTGTGGGACAACGGTACTACCGCTTGTGGCGATACACTGTACTGCCGCTCCGGCCCAGCATACTACCACTAGCGCCATCCTTATGCCACTTCCACGAAAACAAGTATACTCCAAGGAAAACCAGAACTGCCAAAACTTCTGCAAATGAGCTCTGAATTGAGAAAACTCAAGCTTGTTGGATACAAGATGACATGTAGCATCAAAACAGCGGATGGTTATAGTAAGAAGAGGCAGGGGAGGTATTCCTAACAAATAGAGGAGTGGAACCTCCAAAAAGGAAGAACCGACATAACCTCCAACATCGAAAACATCATAGAAGATGCATGTGAACTCCGTTTTTGATGAAAACGAGCTTGTCAAGAAAATGACCATAAAGCTCCAAATCTCACAAGGAGAAGAACCAAACAAGAACCAAAAAAGATGATGCAAGTATGCAATGGTTTGAGCTCTCTACGAATGATACGATCAAGCTACTCATCGAGAGCCCCCCTTGATAGTACGACAATCGATCCTATAACCCGGTCTCCCAACTACCACCATGAGACCGGAAAAATAGAAAACCTATCAAGGGCAAACCTTTGGCTTGCACATGGTCCACTTGAGCTAGATGATGACAATCTTGACTCCCTCAAGTTGGACCACCTTTCTTGATTGCGTTGGCTCGATGAAGACTAGTTGATTCCTCCCCATACTCCATTATGGGTGAGCCACTCTTCCGCACATCTTCATTAATCCATTGTTACCACAATGGATGGCAAGCTTCAAGCATTTTATCTCTTCATGATGCTCCACTTGAACTTGCACACCGCAACCTAACCCCACAAAGAACTCTCATGAAGACCATGGGTTAGTACACAAAGCGTAATTGACAATTCTTACCATACCATGGTATCACCTGATCCCTCTCGGTACATCTTCTACGCTTTGTGGGTTGATTGCTACGTCTTGAGCTTGCATTGGTTTTCCTCGAAGAGGAAGGGATGATGCAGCAGAGTAGCGTAAGTATTTCCCTCAGTTTTTGAGAACCAAGGTATCAATCCAGTAGGAGGCCACGCTCAAGTCCCTCGTACCTGCACAAAACGATAGCTACTCGCAACCAATGCGATTAGGGGTTGTCAAGCCCTTCACGGTCACTTACGAGGGTGAGATCTGATAGATAGAATATTTTTGGTATTTTTGGTATAAAGATGCAAAGTAAAAAGTAAAGGCAAAGTAAATAGCAAAACAATATAAAAGTGATGGAGATTGATATGATGAGAATAGACCCGGGAGCCATAGGTTTCACTAGTGGCTTCTCTCAAGAGCATAAGTATTCTACGGTGGGTGAACAAATTATTGTTGAGCAATTGATAGAATTGAGCATAATTATGAGAATATTTAGGCATGATCATGTATATAGGCATCACGTCCGTGACAAGTAGACCGAAACGATTCTGCATCTACTACTATTACTCCACTCATCGACCGCTATCCAGCATGCATCTAGAGTATTAAGTTAAAAATAGAGTAACGCCTTAAGCAAGATGACATGATGTAGAGAGATAAATTCATCCAATATGAAATAAACCCCATCTTGTTATCCTGAATGGCGACGATGCAATACGTGCCTTGCTGCCCCTTTGTCACTGGGAAAGGACACCACAAGATCGAACCCAAAGCTAAGCACTTCTCCCATGGCAAGAACTACCAATCTAGTTGGCCAAACCAAACGGATAATTCGAAGAGACTTGCAAAGATAACCAATCATGCATAAAAGAATTCAGAGAAGATTCAAATATTATTCATAGATAGACTTGATCATAAACCCACAATTCATCGGTCTCAACAAACACACCGCAAAAAGAAGATTACATCGAATAGATCTCCACGAGAGAGGGGGAGAACTTTGTATTGAGATTCAAAGAGAGAGAGAAGAAGCCATCTAGCTACTAACTATGGACCCGAAGGTTTGAGGTAAACTACTCACACTTCATCGGAGGGGCTATGGTGATGTAGAAGCCCTCCGTGATGACGGCCCTCTTTCGGCGGAGCTCTGGAACAGGCCCCAAGATAGGATCTCGTGGATACAGAAAGTTGCGGCGGTGGAATTAGGTTTTTGGCTCCTGTTCTGATCGTTTGGGGGTACGTGTGTATATATAGGAGGAAGAAGTACGCCGGAGGAGCAACGAGGGGCCCACGAGGCAGGGGGCGTGCCCTAGGGAGGGGGGCGCCCCCCACCCTCGTGACAGCCTCTTTTGTTCCTTGGAGCAGAGTCCAAGTCTCTTGGATCACGTTCGGTGAGAAAATCATGTTCCCGAAGATTTTATTCCGTCTGGACTCCGTTTGATATTCCGTTTCTTCGAAACACTGAAATAGGCAAAAAAACAACAATTCTGGGCTGGGCCTCCGGTTAATAGGTTAGTCCCAAAATAATATAAAAGTGAAAAATAAAGCCCAATATAGTCCAAAACAGTAGATAATATAGCATGGAGCAATCAAAAATTACAGATACGTTGGAGACGTATCAGGCATCCCCAAGCTTAATTCCTACTCGTCCTTGGGTAGGTAAATGATAAAAATAGAATTTTTGATGCGGAGTGCTACTTTGCATAATTTCAATGCAAATCTTCTTAATTGTGGTATGAATATTCAGATTAGAAAAATTCAAGACAAAGGTTTATATTGACATAGGAAATAATAATACTTCAAGCATACTAACAAAGTAATTATGTCTTCTCAAAATAGCATGGCCAAAGAAAGTTATCCCTACAAAATCATATAGTCTGGCTATGCTCCATCTTCCCCACACAAAGTATTTAAATCATGCGCAACCCCGATGACAAGCCAAGCCATTGTTTCATACTCTAACTTTTTCAAAACTTTTCAATCTTCACGCAATACATGAGCGTGAGCCATGGACATAGCACTATGGGTGGAATAGAATGGTGGCTGTGGAGAATACAAAAAGGGAAAAGATAGTCTCACATCAACTAGGCGTATCAACGGGCTATGGAGATGCCCATCAATAGATATCAATGTGAGTGAGTAGGGATTGCCATGCAACGGATGCACTAGAGCTATATGTATATGAAAGCTCAAAAAGAAACTAAGTGGGTGTGCATCCAACTTGCTTGCTCATGAAGACCTAGGGCAATTTGAGGAAGCCCATCATTGGAATATACAAGCCAAGTTCTATAATGAAAGATTCCCACTAGTATATGACAATGATAACATGAGAGACTCTCTACTATGAAGATCATGGTGCTACTTTGAAGCACAAGTGTGGTAAAAGGATAGTAACATTGTCCCTTCTCTATTTTTCTCTCATTTTATTTATTTATTTATTTTTTATTTGGGACTTTTCTCTTTTTTATGGCCTTTTTTTATTTGGGCTTCTTGGGCCTCTTTTATTTTTTTATTTTTCGTCCGGAGTCTCATCCCGATTTGTGGGGGAATCATAGTCTCCATCATTCTTTCCTCACTAGGACAATGCTCTAATAATGATGATCATCACACTTTTATTTTTCTTACAACTCAACAATTACAACTCGATACTTAGAACAAGATATGACTCTATATGAATGCCTCCGGCGGTGTACCGGGATATGCAATGAATCAAGAGTGACAAGTATGAAAATTATTAACGGTGGATTTGCCACAAATACTATGTCAACTACATGATCATGCTAGGCAATATGACAATGATGGATGTGTCATGATAAACGGAACGGTGGGAAGTTGCATGGCAATATATCTCGGAATGGCTATGTAAATGCCATAATAGGTAGGTATGGTGGCTGTTTTTAGGAAGGTATATGGTAGGTGTATGATACCAGCGAAAGGTGGAAGGGTGAGAGTGTGTATGATCCATGGACTCAACATTAGTCATAAAGAACTCATACTTATTGCAAAAATCTAGAAGTTATCAAAGCAAAGTACTACGCGCATGCTCCTAGGGGGATAGATTGGTAGGAAAATACCATCGCTCGTCCCCGATCGCCACTCATAAGGAAGACAATCAATAAATAAATCATGCTCCACTTCATCACATAACGGTTCACCATACGTGCATGCTACGAGAATCACAAACTTCAACACAAGTATTCTTTAAATTCACAACTAATCAACTAGCATTACTTTAATATTATCACCTCCATATCTCAAAACAATTATCATGCTTCAATCTTTTCTTAGTATTCAACACACTCAAAAGGAAGTTTCACAAATCTAGAATACCGAGCATATTATTATTAAGCAAATTACCATGCTATTAAAAGACTCTCAAAATAATTTAAGTGAAGCATGAGAGATCAATAGTTTCTTTAAAACAAATCGACCACCGTGCTCTAAAAGATCTAAGTGAAGCACATAGAGCAAAACTATAACGCTCAAAAGATATAAGTGAAGCACATAGAGCAAAACTATTTAGCTCAAAAGATATAAGTGAAGCACATAGAGTATTCTATAAAATTTTAATTCATGTATGGCTCTCTCAAAAGGTGTGTACAGAAAGTATGATTGTGATATACTAGAAAACAAAGACACAAATAATACAAGATGCTCCAAGCAAAATACATATCATGTTGGTGAATAAAAATATAGCTCCAAGTAAAGTTATCGATGGAAGTGGACGAAAAGAGGGGATGCCTTCCGGGGCATCCCCAAGCTTTGACTTTTTGGTGTCCTTGTATTATCTTGGGGGTGCCATGGGCATCCCCAAGCTTAGGCTCTTGCCACTCCTTGTTTCATAATCCATCAAATTCTTACCCAAAACTTGAAAACTTCACAACACAAAACTCAAAATAGAAAACTCGTGAGCTCCGTTAGCGAAAGAAAACAAAAGACCACTTCAAGGTACTGTAATGAACTCATTATTTATTTATATTGGTGTTAAACCTAATGTATTCCAACTTCTCTATGGATTATAAACTATTTTACTAGCCATAGATTCATCAAAAATAAGCAAACAACACACGAAAAACAGAATCTGTCAAAAACAGAACAGTCTGTAGTAATATGTAGCTAGCGCAAGATATGGAACCCCAAAAATTCTAAAATAAATTTATGGACGTAGGAATTTATCTATTAATCATCTGCAAAAATAATTAACTAAATATCACTCTCCAAATAAAAATGGCAGCAGTTCTCGTGAGCGCTAAAGTTTCTGTTTTTTACAGCAAGTTCAACAAGACTTTCCCCAAGTCTTCCCAACGGTTCTACTTGGCAAAAACACTAATTAAACACAAAAAACACAACCAAAACAGAGGCTAGATAATTTATTTATTACTAAACAGGAGCAAATAGCAAGTAATAGAAATAAAATTGGGTTGCCTCCCAACAAGCGCTATCGTTTAACGCCCCTAGCTAGGCATAACGAGCAAGAATAGATGTAGGTATTGCCATCTTTGGTAGGCAATCCATAAGTGGCTCTCATGATAGTTTCATATGTTAATTTTATTTTCTTTCTTGGAAAGTGTTCCATGCCCTTTTTTAATGGAAATTGAAATCTAATATTCCCTTCCTTCATATCAATAATCACACCAACTGTTCTAAGGAAAGGTCTACCACGAATAATAGGGCAAGAAGGATTGCAATCTATATCAAGAACAATGAAATCTACGGGCACATAATTCCTATTTTCAACAATAAGAACATCATTAATTCTTCCCATAGGTTTCTTAATAGTGGAGTCCGCAAGATGCAAGTTTAGAGAGCAATCATCAAAATTACGAAAATCTAGTAAATCACACAAAGTCTTGGGAATAGTAGAGACACTAGCACCCAAATCACACAAGGCATAAAACTCATGATCTTTAATTTTAATTTTAATAGTTGGTTCCCACTCATCATAGAGTTTTCTAGGGATAGAAACTTTCAACTCAAGTTTTTCTTCATAAGATTGCATCAAGGCATCAACAATATGTTCGGTGAAGGCTTTATTTCGACTATAAGCATGCGGAGAATTTAGAACGGATTGCAACAAGGAAATACAATCAATTAAAGAGCAACTTTCATAATTAAATTCCTTGAAATCCAATATAGTGGGTTTAGCAACATCTAGATTTTTATTTCTTTCAATCCCACTTTCATCAATTTCATCATTAAGATCTAAATACTCCGAATTTTTAGAACGCCTTATAGGTAAAGGAAGTTCATATTTAGTTTCAGCAAGATTCATATTGCAAAATAAAGATTTAATTGGAGACACATCAATAACTTTTAGATCTTCATCTTGATTTTCATAGGAATTGGAAGAACATGCTTTAATAAAGGCCTCTTTGGAAGCACGCATCCTAGCGGTTCTTTCTTTACACTCATCAATTGAAATTCTCATGGCTTTAAGAGACTCATTGATATCATGCTTAGGTGGAATAGATCTAAGTTTCAAAGCATCAACATCAAGAGCAATTCTATCAACGTTCCTAGCCAAATCATCAATCTTAATCAATTTTTCTTCAATCATAGCATTAAAATTCTTTTGCGAAGAAATAAATTCTTTAATATTAGATTCAAAATCAGAGGGCATCTTATTATAATTTCCATAAGAGTGGTTGTAGGAATTCCCATAATTATTAGAAGGATTACTAGGATAAGGCCTAGGATTAAAATTCCCTCTATAAGCGTTGTCACCAAAATTATTCCTACCAACAAAATCCACATCCATAGATTCATTGTTATTCTCAATCAAAGTAGACAAAGGCATATCATTAGGATCAGAAGAAACACTCTTAGTAGCAAATAATTTCATAAGTTCATCCATCTTTCCACTCAACACATTAATTTCTTCTATCGCATGCACTTTTTTATTAGATGATCTTTCAGTGTGCCATTGAGAATAATTAACCATAATATTATCTAGGAGTTTAGTAGCATCTCCTAAAGTGATTTCCATAAAAATACCTCCCGCGGCCGAATCTAAAAGATTTCTAGAAGCAAAATTCAATCCGGCATAAAAATTCTGTATAATCATCCACAAATTGAAACCATGAGTAGGGCAATTACGTATCATTAATTTCATTCTCTCCAAAGCTTGTGCAACATGTTCATGATCAATTTGTTTAAAGTTCATAATATCGTTTCTAAGAGAGATGATCTTAGCGGGAGGAAAATACTTAGAGATAAAAGCATCTTTGCACTTGTTCCATGAATCAATACTATTCTTAGGCAAAGACGAAAACCAAGCTTTAGCACGATCTCTAAGCGAAAAAGGAAATAGCTTCAATTTAACGACATCATTATTGACATCTTTTTTCTTTTGCATATCACATAAATCAACGAAGCTATTCAGATGAGTAGCGGCATCTTCACTAGGAAGGCCGGCGAATTGATCTTTCATAACAAGATTCAACAAAGAGTATCAATTTCACAAGATTCAGCATCGGTAAGAGGAGCAATCAGAGTGCTAAGGAAATCATTATTATTGGTATTGGTGAAGTCACACAATTTGGTAGTATCTTGAGCCATCGCGACAAACAAGCAATCTAACACATGAGCAAACAAGAGCAAATGGGCAAAAGAGGCAAATAGAGAGAGGGGATAGAGCGAGAGAGGGTGAATAAAACGGCAAGGGTGAATTGGGGGGAGAGGAAAACGAGAGGCAAATGGCAAATAATGTAATGCAAGAGATAAGGATTGTGATGGGTACTTGGTATGTTGACTTTTGCGCAGACTCCCCGGCAACGGCGCCAGAAATCCTTCTTGCTACGTCTTGACCTTGCCTGGTTTTCCCCGAAGAGGAAGGGATGATGCAGCAGAGTAGCGTAAATATTTCCCTCAGTTTTTGAGAACCAAGGTATCAATCTAGTAGGAAGCCACGCTCAAGTCCCTCGTACGTGCACAAAACGATAGCTACTCGCAACCAACGCGATTAGGGGTTGTCAAGCCCTTCACGGTCACTTACGAGAGTGAGATCTGATAGATAGAATATTTTTGGTATTTTTGGTATAAAGATGCAAAGTAAAAAGTAAATAGCAAAACAATATAAAAGTGATGGAGATTGATATGATGAGAATAGACCCGGGGGCCATAGGTTTCACTAGTGGCTTCTCTCAAGAGCATAAGTATTCTACGGTGGGTGAACAAATTACTATTGAGGAATTGATAGAATTGAGCATAATTATGAGAATATCTAGGCATGATCATGTATATAGGCATCACGTCCGTGACAAGTAGACCGAAACGATTCTGCATCTACTACTATTAGTCCACTCATCGACCACTATCCAGCATGCATCTATAGTATTAAGTCAAAAACAGAGTAACGCCTTAAGCAAGATGACATGATGTAGAGAGATAAATTCATGCAATATGAAATAAACCCCATCTTGTTATCCTCGATGGCAACAATGCAATACGTGCCTTGCTGCCCCTTCTGTCACTGGGAAAGGACACCGCAAGATCGAACCCAAAGCTAAGCACTTCTCCCATGGCAAGAACTACCAATCTAGTTGGCCAAACCAAACGGATAATTCGAAGAAACTTGCAAAGATAACCAATCATGCATAAAAGAATTCAGAGAAGATTCAAATATTATTCATAGATAGTCTTGATCATAAACCCACAATTCATCGGTCTCAACAAACACACCGCAAAAAGAAGATTACATCGAATAGATCTCCACGAGAGAGGGGGAGAACTTTGTATTGAGATTCAAAGAGAGAGAAGAAGCCATCTAGCTACTAACTATGGACCCAAAGGTTTGAGGTAAACTACTCACACTTCATCGGAGGGGCTATGGTGATGTAGAAGCCCTCCGTGATGACGGCCCTCTTCCAGCGGAGCTCCAGAACAGGCCCCAAGATGGGATCTCGTGGATACAGAAAGTTGCGCGGTGGAATTAGGTTTTTGGCTCCTGTTCTGATTGTTTGGGGGTACGTGTGTATATATAGGAGGAAGAAGTACGCCGGAGGAGCAACGAGGAGCCCACGAGGCAGGGGGCACGCCCTAGGGGGGGGCCCACCCTCATGACCGCGTCTTTTGTTCCTTGGAGCAGGGTCGAAGTCTCCTGGATCACGTTCGGTGAGAAAATCACGTTCCCAAAGATTTTATTCCGTTTGGACTCCGTTTGATATTTCGTTTCTTCGAAACACTGAAATAGACAAAAAACATCAATTCTGGGCTGGGCCTCCGGTTAATAGGTTAGTCCCAAAAATAATATAAAAGTGGAAAATAAAGCCCAATACAGTCCAAAACAGTAGATAATATAGCATGGAGCAATCAAAAATTTTAGATACGTTGGAGACGTATCATTGATCAACTTGATTCACTCTTTGACTTAGTCTTGATCAACCTCTCACAAGACCAATCTTTAGGTAATTCCTTGAATAGCACCTTGGTCAACACAAACTCTCCTTGAAACCAACACATGTACTCCAAGAAAAGCCAATGGACAAAACCTTCAAATATAACTCAAGGCAACCATTAGTCCATAGAGATTGTCATCAATTACCAAAACCAAACATGGGGCACCGCATGTTCTTTCATCTAGTCACTTGAGGTCTTATTTATTTCTTCATTTATCTTGGGTCCAGGCCAGTTTCTAGTTTCTCCGAGCATCGTGCATAACGCCGCGGAAAAACTTCGGTCATGGCCCGTGGACTGCCCACGTCCCACGATCATGAGGCGGAAACTGCCATCCTGCTTGCCTCCTGTTTTGCACGCACCTGCCACATGTTCTGCATGCATTGGGAGTGGTAGGTGGTGGATGCAGAGGGCGCAGGGAGGGGTGTCGTGGACGAAACCCGAGCGCCGATGGTTGGAGCAGAGGGTCGACCTTGGTTCTTAGATCCATGGAAGGCGTAGAGAGGCCGCATTGGAGGAGCGGGGCGGACATTTCCTGTGTGAGGAGCCAGCCCCCTGCCTCGTCCTCCTATAAGAGGGGGGGGGGGGCAGGGGCAAAACTTCTTCACACACGCTCCTTCTTCTTCTTCTTCTTCTCCTCGGCAACCTCTCCCTTCTAGCCATGGTGAGGGGATGAGGGCATGGTGGTGCCCCAGCGGCGGCGACGAGGGCTTCTGCTCGACAATGCATCCCTCCTCCTCTGGATCCTGCAGCGGTGGAACCCACTGTGAGGGAAGGAGGGTGAGGGCGGGGCCGAGGCCGCTGTGGCTCCCGAGGAAGAGGAGGACGGGGCGGTTTAGCTGTGCCCCCACCGGCGGCCCTCCCTCCGATGGAAGGCCATGTCGGGGATCAGCCTCGGGAGTTCATCATCAGGCTGTATAAGCCTCCGTGCGGCCATATTTGTCTCCCTACTCCATTTGCACGGGAAATGGAGCTTTAACAACCACGCTCTCTGAGGTTGCAGATGAGGGGCTGTGGAATGGCGGCATGCGGGTGGATGTCGATTTCCCAGCTCCTCATGTCATGTACCTCCGCCGTGGTTGGAAGACTTTTTCTTGCGCCCACAGCTTCTCGGAGGGGCACGTTCTCCAGTTCAAGTTAATGGAGAGCAGCCTGCTCTCCGTCAAGATCTTCGGGCGCTCGGGAGGTCGCTTAGGGTGCTGCGCGGAGAGCTCAACCGACGATGAAAGCTCCTCCTCGAGCGAAAGCGATGAGGAGGACAGTGACTGCGATGACGACAGTAGCGGGCGGGAGGGCGACGACTCCGACTCCGGCTGATCGCCGCCCGCACCATCTTCATCAAGCGGCAGCACCATCATCTGCATCGGCATATTCTTCCTGGCATTGTAATTTACCGGGGAGTTGGATGCAGAGGTGGGGATGGTGCCCCCTGGCTCCTCCAGCAGTCTTCTAGCTGGACCCCAGCAGGCTTCCTCTCGGGCTATAGCTCTGTTAGCCCTGCCACGTCCTGCTGGCCCTGGTGGCGGTGGTCGACGGGTTGCCTCGCCGTGCTCTCCATCAATGCGTTCCCCAGTGCTCCTCCGCTCCCGCCGGGCTACCTCTCCTGGAGCTCGAGGGGGGCTGGCTAGGCTCCGGCCCAGGCGCTCCTTTTGCCCTCCTCATCTTTGACGGCCATGCCTCGGAGGAGAGGGACAAGAAAGGGCATTACATGGCACTTATCTTATTTTCAATCTTAAATCTGTAGGCACTTGCCAAATTTTAATTCAAATAATGTAATCTCTCAAGTCCATGTTTGTGTTATGTAATGCTTGTACTTGTATTCCGCATATTAATGAAAAAGATGAACATTGCCGGGAACTCGTGCATGTATATGTCCATGCAGAGGTGGGATGCCTCCTTAATGTAATAAATGTTTTCCCCGGTAGGTTATCCTGTTGGTACCTTTTTGTTTGCCGGAGAACTGCGTCTACCGGGCAAAAGTAAAGGGACCAGCCCCCTGCCAACTTCTTTTTACCAAAGGCCATCGCGACCATTCTGACTGAAGCAACGTTCAAGTCAAGGATGGGAGCACCCAAGCTAAAAAGAGTGGCGAGGTTCTCTCATGCACAAGTTATAGCTTACAGAACACTAATGGACAAGAGGTCAAGCCTATCTATTTGGCTTGCCGGGGATCGCAGTGCCGGGCCATGTTCTCAACTCCTTGTTGAAGCCAAGTTCACGGCAGGAACCTGCAAGCTCTATGCAGATGAGGATGAATGCATGATGCGATCCTATCTATATGCATACACAAATGCTCATGAAATGCTTATGCAGTGCTATTGGAATGCTCATGCATGCATGCAACTTGGTCGCCCCCCACAGCGCTTCGTTTATCTTCTCTTCCACAGGGTCATCGACCTGGCTTTGTACAAGGGGTTACATGCAGCTGAGGCAAGGCATGTACAAAAGGGTGGCTACTGGGCAGGGCCCGACACCCGCGCCTTACGGGTAGAACTTGCGGAGATGCTCAATATTCCATGAGTTTTGCAATTTAATGCCATATTCGGTCTCCAGACGGACTGCGCCAAGTCTGGTGACTCGTACTACCCGGTAAGGGCCTTCCCACTTCGGCGATAACTTGTTTGTACCCTTGGCGGACTGAACGCACCTAAGGACAAGGTCGCCTTCTGATGCGGCTTGAAGCTACGTCAGTATTTCCCCAAAGAGGAAGGGATGATGCAACGCAACGATGGTAGGTATTTCCCTTAGTGATGAAACCAAGGTTATCGAACCAGTAGGAGAACCAATCAAAAATATGTAAACGACACCTGCACACAAATAACAAATACTCGCAACCCGATGTATTAAAGGGGTTGTCGACCCCTTTCGGGTAACGGTGCCAGAAATTGGCAAAACGGACGTGAATAAATTGTAGTAGATTGATAGATCAAACGACAAATAAAATAAACATGAATAAATTGCAGCAAGGTATTTTTGTATTTTTGGTTTAATAGATATGAAAATAAAAGGCAAATAAAATAGATCGTGAAGGCAAATAATATGAGAAAGAGACCCGAGGGGCGTAGGTTTCGCTAGTGGCTTCTCTCGAGAAAAATAGCAAATGGTGGGTGAACAAATTACTGTTGGGCAATTGATAGAACTTCAAATAATCATGACGATATCTAGGCAATGATCATTATATAGGCATCACGTCCAAGATTAGTAGACCGACTCCTACCTGCATCTACTACTACTACTACTACTCCACACATCGATCGCTATCCATCATGCATCTAGTGTATTAAGTTCATGGAGAAATGGAGTAATGTAATAAGAAGGATGATATGATGTAGACAAGATCTATTTATGTAGAAATAGACCCCATCGTTTTATCCTTAGTAGCAACAATACATACGTGTCGGTTCCCCTTCTGTCACTGGGATCAAGGACCGTAAGATTGAACCCACTACAAAGCACCTCTTCCCATTGCAAGATAAATAGACCAAGTTGGCCAAACAAAACCCAAATATCAAAGAAGAAATACGAGGCTATAAGCAATCATGCATATAAGAGATCAAAGAAACTCAAATAACTTTCATGGATAAAAAAAGATAGATCTAATCATAAACTCAAAGTTCATCGGATCCCAACAAACACACTGCAAAAGAATTACATCATATGGATCTCCAAGAGACCATTGTATTGAGAATCAAACGAGAAAGAGGAAGCCATCTAGATACTAACTACGGGCTCGAAGGTCTACAAAGAACTACTCACGCATCATCGGAGAGGCACCAATGGAAGTGGTGAACCCCTCCGTGATGGTGTCTAGATTGGATCTGGTGGTTCTGGACTCTGCGGCGGCTGGAATTGATTTTTGTCGACTCCCCTAGGGTTTCTGGAATATTGGGGTATTTATATAGTAAAGAGGCGGTCCAGGGGGCACCCGAGGTGGGCACAACCCACCAGGGCGCGCCTGGGCCTCCAGGCACGCCCTGGTGGGTTGTGCTCACCTCGGAGCAGCCCCCAGGTGCTTCTTCGGCCCATTGGTTGTCTTCTGGTCCAAAAAAATTCCAAAAAAGTTTCACTGCGTTTGGACTCCATTTGATATTGATTACCTGCGATGTAAAAAACATGCAAAAAACAACAACTGGCACTTGGCACTATGTCAATAGGTTAGTGCCAAAAATGATATAAATTGGCTATAAAATGATTATAAAACATCCAAGATTGATAATATAACAACATGGAACAATCAAAAATTATGGATACGTTGGAGACGTATCAGCACCCCCAAGCTTAATTCCTGCTCGTCCTCGAGTAGGTAAATGACAAAAACAGAATTTTTGATGTGGAATGTTGCCTAACATGTCATATCATAATATTTTCTTTATAGCATGGACATTTGGACTTTTATATTGTTCAAAGCAATAGTCTAGTTTTGACATGATAACTTAAATACTCAAGCGTATCAACAAGCAACCATGTATTTCAAAATATCAACGCTAAAATAAGTTATCCCTAGCCCATCATGCTCAATCATTGATCCATTCATGAAACACACTCGCATATTAACTACACCCGATGCTCAAGTACGAACATAGTGCCTCCTATTTGATGCTTTCATAACAGAAGATGGAGACTCAAATTCAAAAATAAAAATTGCATAAAGTAAAAGAAAGGCCCTTCGCAGAGGGAAGTAGGGATTTATAGAGGTGCCAGAGCTCAAAGCGAAAATTGATAGATAAAAACATTTTGAGAGGCATACTTTTCCCACCAACGAAAACGACTTAAGACTTCCCAACACTTTCCATGCTAGATATATCATAGGCGTTTCCCAAACAAAAATTAAAGTTTATTCCTTTTTCCACCATACTTTCACTTTCCATGGCTAACCGTATCCACGGGTGCCTTCCATACCAACACTTCCCAAGGAATTTATTTTTTGACAACATAAAGTAAATTCAATTTTCATTTTGGGACTGGGCATCCCTAATACCTTTGCCTTACTCTTGTGCAATGACAAGTGAATAAACACTCATCGTGAGAATAACACATCTAGCATGGAAAAAATTAGCCACCCTCACCGCCTCGCGAGCGGTATGAGCACGCAAAAGAAAATTTTATTTTGAATATTAGAGATGGCACATACAAATTTGCTTAGAATGACAAAAGAATACCGCATATAGGTAGATATAGTGGACTCATGTGGCAAAACTAGTTTAAAGGATTTTGATGCACAAGTAGTGATCATACTTAGTGCAAAATGAAGGCTAGCAAAAGATTGAGAAGCGACCAACCAAGAAACGAATAATCTCATAAGCAAGCATTAAGCATAATTAACACCAAATAATTCAGCACAAGTAGGATGTAATTTCATTGCATAACTATTGACATTCGTGCTTTCATAGGGAATCACAAACCTTAACACCAATATTCTTACTAAAGCATAATTACTCATCAAGATGACTCACATATCACATAATAATATCTCAAAACTATTACTAAGAATCAAGTTTATTTTGTCCAATGATCTTCATGAAAGTTTTTATTATATCCTTCTTGGATATCTACCACTTTGGAACTAATTTTCATGTGTTGCTTTTGACAAGCTCAAACAAATATAAGTGAAGATCATGAGCATATAATTTCTTTCTCTCAAATTAATTTAAGTGAAGCAAGAGATAATTTCTTGAAAAATACTAAAGCAGACCGTCCTCAAAAAGATATAAGTGAAGCACTAGAGGAAATCCATAGCTCATAAAAATTTAAGTGAAGCATAGAGAGCAATTCTAACAAGTCATGGCATAATTTTAGCTCTCTCAAATAGGTGTGTCCAGCAAGGAATTGATGTCTACTATGCCACTTTATTCTTGTAGACACGTGTTGGGCCTCCAAGCGCAGAGTTTTGTAGGACAGTAGCAATTTTCCCTCAAGTGGATGACCTAAGGTTTGTCAATCCGTGAGAGGTGTAGAATGAAGATGGTCTCTCTCAAACGACCCTGCAACCAAATACAAGAAATCTCTTGTGTCCCCAATAGACCCAATACAATGGCAAATTGTATAGGTGCACTAGTTCGGAGAAGAGATGGTGATAGAAGTGTAATATTGATGGTAGAAATATAATTTTATAATCTGAATAAATAAAAACAGCAAGGTAGCAAATAGTAAACGGGCACAAAAACGGTATTGCAATGCTTAAGAATGAGGCCTAGGGTCCGTACTTTAACTAGTGCAACCTCTCAACAGTGCTAATATAATTGGATCATATAACCGTCCCTCAACGTGCAACGAAGAATCACTCCAAAGTTCCTATCTAGCGGAGAACATAAGACGGAATTGTTTGTAGGGTACGAAACCACCTCAAAGCTATTCTTTCCGATCAATCTATCGTAGAGTTCGTACTACAATAACATGAAGCTATTCTTTCCGATCAATCTAACCATGAGTTTGTACTAAAATAACACCAAAGGAAATTCAGATTCATAATATTCAATCCAGCACAAAGAACTTCAAAGAGTGCCCCAAGGTTTCTACCAGAGAAATAAAGACAAGAACATGCATCAACCCCTATGCATAGATTACCCGAATGTCACCTAGGGAATCCTTGAGTTGAGTGCCAAAACATATATCAAGTGAATCAATACGATACCCCATTGTCACCACGAGTATTCAATTGAAGACATATATCAAGTGTTCTCAAATCCATAAAAGTATTCAATCTGATAACAACGAAATCTCAAAGGGGAAAACTCAATTCATCACAACAAGATAGAGAGGGGAAACACCATATGATCCGACTATATTAACAAAGCCCGCGATACATCAAGATCATGACATCTCAAGAACATGATAGAGAGAGAGAGATTAAACACATAGCTACTGGTACAAACCCTCAGCCTCGAGGGTGGACTACTCCCTCCTCATCGTGGTGGCCGCCGGGATGATGAGGATGGCCACCGAAGATGATTTCTCCCTCCGGCAGGGTGCCGGAACGGGGTCTAGATTGGTTTTAAATGGATACAGAGCCTTCCGGTGGTGGAACTTCTCATCTAGGTTAACCCCGAGGGTTTTTGGAATATTTGTGAATTTATAGTGTAAAGATGGGGTGCGGGAGGCCACCGAGGTGGGCACAACCCACCTGGGCACACCTAGGGGCCCAGGCGCGCCCTGGTGGGTTGTGCCCCGTCGGGGTACCCCCAGGTGCTTCTCTGGCCCAGCCTGGGTGTTCTGGTCCATAAAAAATCTCCAAAAAGTTTCGCGGTGTTTGGACTCCGTTTGATATTGATTCCCTGTGTCGTGGAATTGTCACGGCAGATGTCCTAGCGAAATGACTTAGTGGTAGGGCCATCGCAACTAGGAAGCTTAAAGGGGTTTAATCGGGACAAAAGGACACGAGAGGTTTATACTGGTTCAGCCCCTTACGGTGAAGGTAAGGCCTAGTCCAGTTGATGTTGTATTGCTAGGTTTCAATGACCAAGGAGCGAATCCGCTAGCTTGGCTATCGATCTGTTGATTCTTGTCCTAAGCCACCGCCGGGTCGTCCCCTTATATACACGGGTTGACGCCTGGCGGCCTACAGAGTCCTGACCGGCTCATAAAACGTGTCCGACTTGGTGACTTCTTTTACATGCCTTTCTTTACAAGTCTTTCTTTACATATGGTGGTTTACAATATTGGGCCTTAAGCCGCCTCTGGGCTTAGGCCTTCTATAAGTCTTAATAAACTATCACCTTGAATATTACTGGGCTTCTTTTTGTAAGCCGCCATTGGGGTTGACCCGGCCCCTCCTGGGCGGGTCATACCTGGTAGCTATATCCCCAACATTAGGCCCCAGGTTCACTTGAACTTTGTTCTTTGTCTATCTTCAACACTTAGACGAAATCCATCTTCCTCTATCTGAAAAAACTCTGTAACCCGCTATGACGTCATCTTCCAAAAACATGAAAGCCTGCTATGACGTCATCTTCAACGGATCTTTATCTTTTAATATTCCGAGAATCGAGGCGTCCATTTAGCTGGATAATTATTATTTTGGTCTTCCTCAATTTTCGCGCCTGCCTGTTCACTTATCCCTTTATAAATAGGCTCGGTCGGTCCTTCCTCTTTCTTCTTCTTCCTTCCATCTTCTCGCCACCTCCCTGCCTCTCGAGCTCTGCCGTCGCCATAGCACCCATCGTCGCCCTCAACGTCGGCCACTGCATCACCCTGAGCTCATCTAGAGAACCGCGGCGATCCTTTGCAGTATATCTACATTCGTAAGTTCCTACCTTTCCGCGCCCTTAGATGTGTATTAGGGTTGCAAGTTCGTCGGTGTTCTTCGCCGTTCATCATAGACCTTCTTGTAGTTTCTTCTCCGTACCCTCTTTTGATCTAGAAGAAATGTAGAACTTATGCGGTAGTTGTTTTGCGTCCACTTTTGATACTAGTAGACCCCTTTTTCCTATACAGAGGCCTCATTATAACTGACGAACTCATCTGTACCAGATTTTTAGGTCTAGAATATTTTTATTTTATGAACGACCATTTGATCCAAAATAATAATGACAGCTTGATAAACTTGTTTGTATCAACTATTAGCCAATTCTGTTTCTGGCAACCTTCAAATACTATTTAGTCATGGCGGCTTATGACTCCGGCTTATTTTTCCTTTATATGTCATTAGCCCTTATTTAAGACGCCATTATTCATCTGTATCATGAACTTGTAATTTCATCAATAAATTGAACCGGCAAATTACTTTCTTTTCAGCTTGGCCTTTCATCATGCAGTCAAAAAGCACCAACTGTCTGCAACTGGGTCCCTTCCATAGTTACTGAGGATACCTTGAAGGAATTTGTCACCATAGGATTTTTGCCAGAGAAAAATGTTATGTCTTATCATGTACCTGACCCAGATGAAGAACGGCCTCAGCCCAAAGACGGTGAATTTATCATTTTCACTGATCACATGAACCGGGGCTTCTCTCCACCTGGCTCAAAGTTCTTCCGCGACTTCTGCATTTTTTCAAGCTTCGCCCACAAGACATTGGACCCAACTCTATCTCCAATATCTGCAATTTTCAAGTTCTTTGTGAGGTATATCTTCAAGAAGAACCGACTGTGGAACTCTTCAGAGAATACTTTTACTTGAACTGCCAGAATGAATGCACCAACGGCCTTAGTTTGGAGCTTGGTGGAATCTCAATTCAGCGCTGACAGGGCGCCGCCTTCCCCTTAATAGTCTTACCGAGCCATCCCAAAGATTGGAATCGGACCTGGTTCTACTGCCAAGATACGTCACCAGCCAATGAAAAACCACTGCTGGGTTATCGCGCGGAGCGTCTGGATTCCAAGTTTGTGCTCCCTGATAAGCTTACCGCTGCTGAATGCAAGAAGCTTATTCCATCTATTAAAAGGACTCAAGCTTTACTGGGGAACGGCTTAACTGGAGTTGACCTGACCCGTTGCTGGGTCGCATGGCGGGTCATCCCTCTAAGCCGCCGATCCAAGTTAATGTATGAGTATGACAGAGGCCCAAACGACTCTCTACGTTATAGCTCTGTTCAATTGACTGAAGAAGACGTTGTTGCAATGTCAACCATCCTCGTGAACGGCAAATATGAGGACAGTAGTAAGGTTGGGTTAAACCCATTCTGCAAACTTAACCCGACACCAGAGGTGAAAACCTCTGACCTCTTTCTCTTTTTGTGTTTCCCTCAGTAGTTTAAATACTTGCATGACGTTTTAACCTGTTTATTTGTTGACAGGACAAACTTGACTTCTGGAAGGCCAAGTATGATCATGAAGCTGCCAAGAAGGCTAGAGCCGCTGCCATAGCCGCCAGAAGAACAACCCAGAAGCCCAAGAAGAAGAAGACTGCAGCTGACATGTTCCAGCTGGATGATTTTGAGTTAGAGGTAGCCCTTGACTCCCTTGGCCAATTTTCCAACTATCTTATTGACAGTGAATATTGCCAGGACGACACGGGGGCTAGCCAGGCTGTGGAAGAAGAGGTAACTATTTCCTCCGACTCAGCCCCTTTGCCAAGACAGAAACTTCGACTGGTAACCCGGAAAGTAAGGTCTTCACACCCTTTGGCTTATTTGGACCCTCATTTTCTTTTGAAAAAGCAGCAACATGAGAGCCGCCGTCAGGTCCGGACTAATGATGATGATGAACCACCTTCCGACTTACAAAAAACTCCTTGAAAACGCCAGAATGAGGTTTCTTTCACCTTTGTCCTTTGTTTTTATCCATGAATCTATTTCCTTATATTCTTTAACTTTATTTTACCTTTGCAGGAGGTTTCTCGCTCTTCTGGCGACTCATCTCAGACTCAATTTTCGGCTTTCAAACTGCTCCTGGATAAGGAAAAATCATCTTTCCTCTATATCTTAAAAACTGCATCATTACACTAACTGTCTCATAAAATCTTTCTTAGTGGTCAAGCCAAACCCAAGAAGGCCAAGGTGATTAAGCCATTAGAAGACCCGAAAGTTCCTGCACCTGAGCCGGCCATGCCAACTCCCTCTCAAACTGAAGCACCAGAAGACCCGGTTGTTCATACTCAATTGGACCCTCCTGAGTTGTCAGCCGATGAGGCCACCCTTAATCCGACCATTACTAAACCATCTAGCTTAGCTAACCCGCCAACAACTGCTGATACAGACGTGTTGATTACCGGTAACCGGTTTGTTGAACCGGGGACCCCCACTGTATTAGCCCGGCATACTGCTAAGCAAGAGGCTTTAGAGAAGCAGAAAGTGCGGTTTGATATCTCCCTTTACACTCACCTCAATGTCAATGATGTACTGTCCAGCTATCTCAGTCATGTGCACTCCAGCCGTGACTCAGAAATGTAGATGGTCAAACAATTGCAGCTAAAATATGAGGTATGTTCTCCTGTTTACTTATACTCTGCCAGCCCCCAAGTCTTCAGATGATGAACTTGAATGATATGTAGACTTTATAATATAAGTTGATACTTTGCCTCTAGGTTTTTCAAAAGTCCAATAGAGTAGCGTAAACTTCACCTATAGTCCCCAAGGGCTAGCTCAATTTATCATAAATGAACCGCTACTTAATTGCATAACTGTCTTTTACTAGTCCCAATAAGTATTGTGATCCGACTCAATCTTGAAAAACTTTCTGAATATCATGCATTAGCCCCCAAGTGCCAAGCGTTGTTACTTTGTAAAACCCTTGGGACTTGAAACATATAACAGTCATAAAAATTGCTTTGGCAGACATTAGCCCCCAAGTGTCAAGTGGTATTGCGGTGCAAAGTACTTGAGACTTGAACCCTTATAACTTTTAGTTTAAGTCTTGACACACCTGTAAATGTTTTGTAGAACGCCCTATCTAAATTGGGCTCTCAATTGACGGATTCCAACACCCGGCTGGCGGAGCAAGAGACAGAGATAAAGACCACTGACTCTAAACTCCAATTGAGCCTCTCTAAATCTGAGAAATTGAAGACCAGTTTAGCTGCAAAAAAGAAATCATGGGCCGAAGAAAAGACGCTGCTGATACAATGCGCTGAGACAGGTGAGGCGGCTCTTGTGGAGGCTACTACAGAGCTCACTGGTTTAAAAAACCGGGTGTCTCAAATGGTCTCCTCCATCTTCGGTGGGTTATTTGCATAAGTCCCTTACACTCTATTAGTACCAAGAATGTAAATCGCGTGCTTAACTTTTGTTAAAATACTTACAGGTCCGCGGAGTAACAACCTGAGCTAGGATAGAGTGACAAAGCTGAAGGCGGTTTATACCTTGGTGGAACAACTTTATACGGGGGCTCAACGGGCGCTTGCTGCTATCTCTCTCCTGCCAACCAAGGACCCAACCGCCTAAGTGATGTTTTGAAGAAATTATCGATCTTACCCGCCATGTTTCAAGAGGTTAAATGATCCTGTGCCAGAGCCGGAGCCCTGACTGCCCTAAGCTGCTCTAAAGCCTGGGTGCCGGATTTAGACCCGGTGGACGTGGCTAAGGGGTACCCTACCGTGAAGGAAGACATGACTCCATTTGAGCAAGATGACTTTATTTCCTGCGTGAGGGGAGTTCATCCTCTAGCTACCATTCTTGGAGAGGAGACCAACATCGACAAATATCAGCTGGGTTTTGATATGGAGAATAAGAAGATGGTGACTCCCTCTTATAAAGTGACGGATCTTATCCCGACGGTTCGTCAACACACTTTTGCCCCGGAAATTGACCCGGCCGGCCTAATTGACGATGAGGCTGAGTTCATTGCTCTGAACGGCTTTGACTGGTCCAATCCGAGCTTCTAACCAGTGGAGGGAGGTGAGACGGCCAGGGGAGAGTCATAACCATCTGAACAATCGAGTTGTTATCTTAAGACCCGTTTAGGAGAGAAAACAGTCTAACCTTTTGGGCTCTCAATGCCTTGTAATAGGTTAGTTTGAAAACTGCATATTTTTTCTATGCCATCGTGCATAATATGTTGAATATGACTCTTTACCCATGATGCCAATATATGCGTTACATCCGTGGTTACATCTGTAATGTTTTAACTCTGTTCCTGCAAAAGATGAAAAAACTGTCCTGGCGGTTTAGCACCGGACGGGTCAAAAACACCTGATATATGACTTATGAAATTATCATAGTGGGAAAGACAGAACCATATGTAAGATAAACAAGGCTGAAAAAACCTTTGATTAATGAAAAAACACAGAGAAACATGTTCCTGAATGACAGTCATACCTGCGTTTTTTGAATCTGGACTGCCGGTTTACATGACCCGGATGATGAGGTTGATAACCCAATCTTTTGTAGAAGTTAATACTTCTATATGTCTGATGATTGTTATGCCTTGGCAACTCATTGTCAAATAACCGAGCCGGTTTAATTTGAAACCATACTGACAGTTAGATTTGAGATGATAAAAAACAGCAAGATAAAACACTAGGCTTCAGACAATGTAAATCAAAACATTTAAATAAAAACTGGAGGCTTCTGATTCGAATATGATCAGTAAACCGGACCAAAGGGGTTAAGCTAAGATTCGAATATAATCATATAGCCCCCAGTGGCTTTGGCGTTGCGCCGATCAAGAGGGTACCGATAGCTATGTTCTCTTTGGTTCGAATGCGACCTATGTTTGAACAGGAAGCCCCCAAATGACCTTGAGAGGTTCTTAATGACCTTGATTCGAATACGATCCAAGTCGGACCCAAAAGGGGTTAAGCTATGATTCCGGTATGATCAAGAAGCCCCCTAGTGAGTATGGCTTTGAGCCGATCAAGAGGGTTACGACAGCTATGTTCTCTTTGGTTCGAATACGACCTATGTTTGAATAGGAAGCCCTCAAGTGACCATGAGGTTTACAGTTAGATTCGAATACGATCATGAGCCGGATCAAAAGGGTCAAGCTGGATTTAGATATGACCGCCCCCCTTTTGGTCATTTTAAATAATGAAAATAATAAAGATATATGATCATTGAAGAGGAAAAGGACAGAGGTCCTGCTTTATTACTTATCACATATATACAACGTCAAAGTATGTACATGACGAGAGTCGGTGGCTTAAGTATAGTATGGCCGAAGCTGAGCAATGTTCCACGGCCGGCGGGTCTACTCCTCCGACCTACATGAGTCTTTGTGCTCTCGAACGTCAATGAGGTAATATGACCCATTGTTTAGGTTCTTGCTGACCACAAAGGGTCCTTCCAAAGGCGGGGATAGGTTGTGTGCATCAGACAGATCTTGGATGAGCCGGAGCACCAGATCACCTTCTTGAAAGGTTCTGGACTTAACCCGGCGGCTGTGATAGCAACGCAGGTCGTGTTGATAAATTGCTGATCGAGCTGCCGCCAAATCTCTCTCCTCATCCAACAAGTCAAGTGCATCCTGTCAAGCTTGTTCATTATCAGCTTCAACATAAGCCGCCACGCAAGGCGAGTCATGACGGATGTCACTAGGCAGCACTGCTTCTGCTCCATAAACCATGAAGAAAGGTGTATAACCTGTAAACCTGTTAGGAGTGGTATTAATACTCCACAGCACCAAGGGTAATTCCTCTAGCCAACAACCCGGCGTCCGTTGTAAGGGAACCATAAGTCGGGGCTTGAGACCTTTTAAGATTTCCTGATTTGCTCTCTCAGCTTGACCATTGGATTGGGGGTGAGCTACTGACAAAACATCAAGCCGGATATGCTCACGTTGACAAAACTCCTCCATAGCACCTTTGGACAGATTAGTGCCATTGTCAGTTATAATGCTATGTGGAAAACCAAAGCGAAAAACCACCTTTTTCATGAACTGAACCGCCATGGCTGCATCACATTTGCTCACTGGCTCTGCCTCAACCCATTTTGTGAATTTGTCAACTGCCACCAAAAGATGTGTCTTTTTATCTTTGGACCTTTTTAAAGGTCCAACCATGTCAAGCCCCTAGACTGCAAACGACCAAGTGATTGGAATCATCTGCAACTCTTGAGCCGGCACGTGCACTCGTCGTGCAAATTTTTGACATCCATCACACCTACTGACCAGCTCCTCCGCATCAGCGTGAGCCGTTAGCCAGTAAAAACCATGACGAAAAGCTTTGGACACAAGAGACTTTGACCCGGCGTGATGCCCACAATCCCCTTCATGGATCTCACGAAGAATTTCTTGACCACCTTCAGGAGAAACACAACGTTGAAACGCTCCAGTGACGCTGCGATGATACAACTCACCGCCAGAAATTGTCATTGACTTGGACCGTCGGGTTATCTATCGGGCCAGGGTATCGTCCTCTGGCAACTCGCCCCGAGTCATGTAAGCCAAGAACGGTACTGTCCAATCTGGAATGACATGAAGAGCCGCCACCAACTGTGCCTCCGGGTCAGGAATGGCCAAATCTTCCTCTGTAGGAAACTTAACAGACGGGTTATGTAAAACATCCAAAAAGGTGTTAGGTAGCACCGGCTTACGCTGAGATCCAAACCGGCTTAAGGCATCGACCGCTTCGTTCTTTCTGCGGTCAATGTGTTCCACTTGATAACCCTTAAAATGCCCCGCAACAACGTCGACCTCGCGGCGATAAGCCGCCATGAGAGGATCCTTGGAATCTCACTTGCCTGACACCTGCTGAGCCACCAAATCCGAGTCGCCAAGGCACCGTACTCGGCTCAGACTCATCTCTTTAGCCATTCGAAGACCATGGAGAAAGGCTTCATATTCTGGTGCATTGTTAGTACAAGGAAACATCAATTGCAACACATAACAAAACTTTTCACCTCGAGGAGAAGTTAAAACAACTCCAGCCCCTGAGCCTTCCAATTGTCTGGACCCATCAAAATAAACCGTCCAATATGTGTTTTCTGGTTTCTCCTCTAGCATCTGCAACTCTGTCCAGTCATTAATGAAGTCGACCAGCGCTTGAGATTTGATTGCAGTACGTGGCACATACTTCAAACCATGAGACCCAAGTTCAATAGCCCACTTGGTGACTCGTCCTATGGCTTCTCTATTTTGAATAATGTCTCCTAGAGGAGCAGAGCTAACCACAGTGATTGGGTGACCCTGAAAGTAATGCTTGAGCTTCCGGCTTGCCATGAACACCCCATAAACAAGCTTCTGCCAATGTGGATATCTTTGTTTAGACTCAATGAGCACCTCACTGACGTAGTAAACCGGTCGTTGGACCGGATGTTCCTTGCCAGCCTCCTTGCGCTCCACAACAATGGCCACACTAACAGCACATGAGTTAGCAGCCACATACAACAACAATGGCTCTTTTTCAACCGGAGCAGCAAGAATCAGCGGCTCAGCGAGCTGTTTCTTCAGATCCTCAAAAGCAGAGTTAGCAGCATCACTCCAGACAAAGTCATCCGCCTTCTTCATCATTTGATACAAAGGCATCGCCTTCTCCCCTAACCAGCTTATGAACCGGCTTAAGGCTGCGACGCGACCCGCCAACCGCTGAACGTCATTGATGCACGCTGGTTTAGCCAGATATGTGATTGCCTTAATTTTCGTCGGGTTAGCCTCAATACCTCTGTTAGACACCAAAAAATCCAAGAGTTTGCCAGCTGGGACTCCAAAAACACACTTAGCCGGGTTAAGCATCATTTTGTAGATCCGGAGGTTATCAAAAGTATCCTTTAGATCAGTTACCAAGGCTTCCTTCTCTCTGGATTTCACCACTATATCATCCACATAAGCATGAACATTACGCCCAATCTGATTGTGAAGGCAATTCTGCACACATCGTTGATAAGTCACCTGGGCACTCTTAAGCCCAAAAGGCATAGACACATAGCAGAAGGCTCCAAACGGAGTGATGAAAGCTGTCTTCTCCTGGTCCTTAACTGCCATCTTGATATGATGATAACCCTTATAGGCATCCAAAAAACTCAAACACTCGCAACCCGTCGTAGCATCAATGATCTGATCAATACGAGGGAGAGAAAAAGGGTCAGCCGGACAAGCTTTGTTCAAATCTGTGTAATCCACACACATGCGCTAGGTGCCGTTCTTTTTAAGCACAAGCACCGGGTTAGCCAACCACTCCGAGTGAAAAACTTTAACAATGAACCCGGCCGCCAAGAGCCGGGCCACCTCTTCTCCAATATCCTTGCGCCTTTCCTCGTTAAACCGTCGAAGAAACTGCCTGACCGGTTTAAATTTCAGATCAATATTGAGAGTGTGCTCAGCGAGTTCTCTCGGGACACCTGACATGTCAGAAGGCTTCCATGCAAAGATGTCCCGGTTCTCAGGGATGAACTCGATGAGCGCGCTTTCCTATTTTGGATCCAAGTTAGCACTGATAATGAACTGTTTGGATGAATCGCCAGGCACAAAATCAACCATCTTGGTGTCATCAGCTGATTTGAATTTCAACACCGGTTCATGCTCCGCAGTTGGCTTCTTCAAAGACGTCATGTCTGCTGGGTCAACATTATCTTTATAAAACTTTAATTCCTCTGTTGCACAAACAAACTCTGCATAAGCAGCGCCACCTTCTTCACATTCCAGGGCTATTTTCTAGCTTCCATGTACTGTGATGGTGCCTTTATAACCCGGCATCTTGAGCTGCAGATACACATAACATGGCCAAGCCACGAACTTGGCATAAGCCAGCCGTCCAAACAGGGCATGGTATGGGCTTTTGATCTTAACCACTTCAAAAGTTGACTTCTCAGCCCTAGAATCGTATTCATCCCCAAAGGCTACTTCCAGCTCAATCTTACCAACTGGGTATGCTGACTTACCAGGTACAACACCATGAAAAATAGTGTTGGATTGTTTAAGACTCTTGTCAGTCAACCCCATGTGATGAAATGTCTCATAATAGAGGATGTTGATGCTACTGCCTCCGTCCATGAGCACCTTAGTAAACTTATATCCACCAACCTGAGGCGCCACCACCAAAGCCGAGTGACCCGGATTATCAACCTGGGGAGGGTGATCCTCCCTACTCCACACAATAGGCTGTTCTGACCATCTCAAATAACGTGGAACCGCTGGCTCAACAACGTTTACAACCCTCTTATGAAGTTTCTGGTCCCTCTTGCACAAACTAGTGGTAAATACGTGGTACTGCCCACTGTTCAGCTGTTTCGGGTTACTCTGATACCCGGACTGCTGCTGCTGTTGCTGCTGATTACCTTGGCGGGATTGCTGATTATAACCACCTTGATTACCCGGATGGCCCTGGCCGTGAAAACCGCCTCCGCCTGAGCCGGCGCCCAGGCCATGAAATCCGCCACCGCCTGAACTGCCGCCAGGTCCGTGATTACCATCAAACATGTTTGAATTTTTAAGCACCTTCATGATCGTACAGTCCTTCCACAGATGGGTAGCCGGCTTCTCCTGGGTGTCGTGTCTCGGACAGGTTCATTCAGTAGTTGCTCAAGGGTGGGACCTGACTCGCCTGACCGAGGAGGTGGCCTCCCCTTGCGTCGTTGGTTGTTGCACTGTGTACTGGCGTTAGCCACAAACTCGTTAGTCCTACGTTTATTACCTCCTTGATTCACCGGGTTATCCTGGTGACCCTTGCCATTGCCGTTCTTTTTTCCCTTCCCTGCTTTCTCTTCATCAGACACGGGATCTTTGGTACTATCTGAATCATCATATTTGACTAGAGCCGCCATCAACTGGCCCATGTCATGACAATCACGCTTGAGCCACCCCAGCTTCTGCTTGAGAGGTTCAAAACAACAATTTTTCTCCAACATTAAGACCGCAGAGCCGGCATCCATCTTATCAGATGAATGTATTATCTCCTTGACCCAACGCACCCAATGGGTCATGGACTCACCTTCCTCTTTCTTACAGTTAGTCAAGTCCACGATTGCCATAGGTTGCTTACATGTGTCCTTGAAGTTCTGAATGAACAGGGCTTTTAACTCCGTCCATGAGCCGATGGAGTTGGGTGGCAACCCTTTCAACCAAGTGCGAGCTGTTCCATCCAACATCATAGTGAAATATTCAGCCATTGCTGCATCGCTGACCTCCAACAGCTCCATCGCCATCTCATAACTTTCAATCCATGTCCCAGGCTACAAGTCGGCCGTGTAATTAGGAACCTTACGAGGCCCCTTAAAATCTTTTGGCAGGCGCTCATTACGTAGAGCCGGTACCAGGCAAGTGACACCTCCTGTCCTTGTGGCCACTCCTGCCTCAACAAAGGTTGCTGGATAAACCGGAAAAGCCTGATGAGCCACCTGTCAGCTGCCAGTTGAACCACCCGCTCAGCTTCCTGACGGATCCTCTCCTGATCCACCAAGTTAAGGGCTCCATCCTGCGCCGGGTCATGCCTGCGAGGTTGGTTACAGCGTTGGGCATTGCTTGACATAGCCGCTGAGTCCATATGCCTGCTATAGCTCGGGCTCCGGCTTGGGCGAGGGGTTGAATTGATTTTGTCTCGACTATAAGAGTGTGCATCCTGCTGTGCTAGGGCTGTCTGAAGAAGTTCCCTGACCATTTGTGTTTCGATCGTCGTTGGAGAGTCGCCTTCCATTGGGAGAGCCGCCAAACGAGCCGACGCGGCAATTAAATTCTCCAAAGGGTTAGAGAAGTGACCAGGTGGTACTGGCGCGTAATGAGGCCGAGCAGTATTCACACGGGGTGGTTCCATGGCCCTCGGCTAAACCAGCGCCCCCGTCCCGGGTGTTGTGATCCGGTTTGCCTCCGGCGGGTTACTGGGACCGGCCCCGAGTGTGTGGAAAAGGTTCCTAGGATCATAAGTTAGAGGCAGACGTGACTGAGTTTTCTGGTGTCTTCTCCTCATGACCTCGTTTGACGCATTCAAATCCACCAAGAGCCGAAAAGTCTCCGCTTGAAGCTGCTGAGCACGTGCATCCAGACCCGCCCGTTCTGCGGCCATCCTAACATTTTCCGCTGCTAAATTTTCCTTTGGCATGTGCTACCTCTTCACGTAGTCGTGCCACCTCCGCGTCATGCTGAGCCTTATCCGCCGGCTCAACCACATTAGTCAACATAGCGTCATCTTATCCATGAGGTCCATTAGTACCTGAGCCGGGGGGTGCGCGGTGTCTCCTGACCTGGCTGCTGCCGACCCGGTGGTTATTGTTGCGGCAGTCATAGAATTCTGCCCGGGTTGACTGCCAGCCATGAAGACTCCGGCTCAATTCGGCGGCTTAGAGGGGTCCGGAATACTGCTGCCATCGGAACAGCCCCCAAGCATGCCATCTTGTAGCTGATATAAAGAATCTGTCTCACCTGTGGACGACGCACTGTCAGAACAAATGGCCATGTCACCACCGTCTATCGATCCTTCAGAAAATTCCCCTCCATGGATGCAACCCACGAAGGCCCGCCGCACGACGGGTTGGGCCCGGGCGGGTCTCACCCGCTGAGCCGTCTTGATGAGGTTGGTGTAGACGTCCGGCTCAGGGTCTGACTCGCCGATCCGGCCGATGAAGACATGGATTCTGCCGAAGGGGACCCGGTACCCATACTCAATCGAGCCGGCATTGGGGCCCCAACCTTCGTTGTTGATGTAGAGCTTGCCGCGACAACTCTTGGTCATCCGGCCCACATCGTATCCCTTGAGCCCTTCCAAGTAGCCCTTCAAGAACTCAAATCCACCATGCGCTGGCCCTACGGTGGGCGCCAACTGTCATGGAATTGTCACGACAGATGTCCTAGCGAAAGGACTTAGTCGTAGGGCCATCGCAACTAGGAAGCTTAAAGGGGCTTAATCGGGACAAAAGGATACGAGAGGTTTATACTGGTTCAGCCCCTTACGGTGAAGGTAAGGCCTAGTCCAGTTGATGTTGTATTGCTAGGTTTCGATGACCAAGGAGCAAATCTGCTAGCTTGGCTATCGATCTGTTGATTCTTGTCCTAAGCCGCCGCCAAGCCGTCCCCTTATATACACAGGTTGACGCCTGGTGGCCTACAGAGTCCCGGCCGGCTCATAAAACGTGTCCGGCTCAGTGACTTCTTTTATATGCCTTTCTTTACAAGTCTTTCTTTACATATGGCGGTTTACAATATTGGGCCTTAAGTCGCCTCTGGGCTTAGGCCTTCTATAAGTCTTAATAAACTATCACCTTGAATATTACTGGGCTTCTTTATGTAACCCTCCATTGGGGTTGACCCGGCCCCTCCTGGGCGGGTCATACCTGGTAGCTATATCCCCAACACCCTGCAATGTAAAAAACAAGCAAAAAACAGCAACTGGCACTGGGCACTGGGTCAATAGGTTAGTCCCGAAGAATGATATAAAGTTGCTATAAAATGATTGTAAAACATCCAAGAATGATAATATATTGGCATGAATACTTCATAAATTATAGATACATTGGAGACGTATCATCATCCCCAAGCTTAATTCCTACTCGTCCTCGAGTAGGTAAATGATAAAAGAAATAATTTATGAAGTGTGAATGCTAGCAAAGTGCACATGTTTGATCAATGATAATTTCAATCACTTTCCCTAGCATCATAACAACAATTCTTTCTGATGAAACTTCTCATGTTTATAGTAGCAGCCAATTCACATGTTAAGGTTCAAACAATGAATTCTCTTAAAACTCAAGAACCTATGTTCTCAGTCACCAAGCAATTGTAATTCAACTTATTCAACAGAGTTTAAGTAAGAGCTCCACATACTCAACCATCATATAGTCTTCTATGATTGCTAACACTCACCGCATACACATGAGCAAAACATTTCAACCAGACACATAGAAAGATAGGGTGTAACACCCATGATGCGGCTATATCTCCCACATGTCAGGGCACGACTTAGAGGCATAACCGCATGGTAGGCATGTCGCAAGAGGGGTAATCTTTACACACCCCATGTACTGAATAAGAAATGGATAAAGAGTTGGCTTACAATCACCACTTCACACAATACATAAATGTATCATACATCATTCAAGAATACAATCAAGGTCCAACTACGGAACCAAAATAAAGAAAGACCACCCCAAATGCTAGATCCCCGATCGCCCCAACTAGGCTCCTCTGCTGATCATCCGGAAAATAAACATAGTAACGGCCCGAATCCTCGTCGAACTCCCACTTGAGTTCGGTAGCGTCCCCTGCACTGGCATCATCGGCACCTGCATCTGTGAGTCACGGGACTCAGCAATCTCACACACTCGCGATCAAGACTATTTAAGCTTAAAGGTAGGAAAGGGTATTGAGGTGGAGCTGCAGCAAGCACTAGCATATATGGTGGCTAACTTACGCAAAAGAGAGCGTGAAGAGAAGCAAAGCACGGTCGAGAAGCTAAAGATGATCAAGAAGTGATCCTGAAACTACTTACGTTCAAGTATAACACGAGACCGTGTTCTCTTCCCAGACTCCGCCGAAAAGAGACCATCACGGTTACACACGCGGTTGATTCATTTTAATTAAGTTAAGTGTCAAGTTCTCTACAATCGGACATTAACAAATTCCCATCTGCCCATAACCGCATGCACGGCTTTCGAAAGTTCAAAACCCTGCAGGGGTGTCCCAACTTAGCCCATCATAAGCTCTCACGGTCAACGAAGGATATTCCTTCTCCCAGGAAGACCCGATCAGACTCGGAATTCCGGTTACAAGACATTTCAACAATGGTAAAACAAGACCAGCAAAGCGGCCCGATGTGCCGACAAATCCCGATATGAGCTGCACATATTTCGTTCTCAGGGCACACCGGATGAGCCAGACATCGGGTTGGCATAGACCCTGGTTGCCCAGGGGGCGCCGGACATTGCTCAGGTTGGACCAACACTTAGAGAAGCACTGGCCCGGGGGTTTAAAATAAAGATGACCCTTGAGTCTGCAGAACCCAAGGGAAAAAGGCTTAGGTGGCAAATGTTAAAACCAAGGTTGGGCCTTGCTGGAGGAGTTTTATTCAAAGTGAACTGTCAAGGGGTTCCCATAACACCCAACCGCGTAAGGTACGCAAAATCAAGGAACATAACACCGGTATGACGGAAACTAGGGCGGCAAGAGTGGAACAAAACACCAGGCATAAGGCCGAGCCTTCCACCCTTTACCAAGTATATAGATGCATGAAAGTAAATAAGATATAATAATGATATCCCAACAATATCCATGTTCCAACATGGAACAAACTTCATCTTCACCTGCAACTAGCAACACTATAAGAGGGGCTGAGCAAAGCGATAACATAGCCAAACAACGGTTTGCTAGGAAAGGCGTGTTAGAGGCTTGACATGGCAATGTGGGAGGTATGATATAGCAAGTGGTAGGTATCACGACATAGCAATAGAGCGAGCAACTAGCAAGCTAAGATAGAAGTGATTTCGAGGGTGTGGTCATCTTGCCTGCAAAGTTCTCAGAGTTGATGAAAGCTTGATCCTCGTAAGCGTACTCAACAGGTTCCTCGATCAAGTACTCGTCTCCCGGCTCTACCCAAAGCAAGAACACAAGCAAAGGACCAACAATCAATCACGGTGCAATGCGCAAGGAACATGATGCAAAACATGGCATGGCATGCGGGATGTGATATGCAATGCATATGCGTGCTTCGGAAGGGAAAGATTGAACCATGCATCAACTTGGCAAACCAAGTGTGCCGCTGGAAGGATGAGATGATTTCGGTCGAAATCAATATAAAGATCATCGGAATCGGATGCACGGTTTGCAAATGGCAAGCAAAACAAGAATGGCACAATTCTGTGATTAACAGCACAATGCCACCTAGAATGCAACAAGAAACTAAGCTACTACACTCCAACATAACAACAAAGAACACGGTAGTGATCTACTCAAGATGCTTGACAAAAGATGGACATTGAGCTACGGCTAAATCACACAAGAGAAGGTTCAAACAAGCATGGCAAAAGTGCAATAGATATCAACATCACAGACTAAGTGAAAATACTAACATGTCAGGAATAACATCAGGAAGCAATGTCTAGAGCAAGCAAACAACATGCTACAGGAGCATATCATAGCAATACAAGGCGTGGAATGAATCTACTAAATGCATAGAATAGAAGTCCCTTATTGACCATGAGCCAAAAAGGCACAGAAGATATGATGGCACCCATGTAAACATAGCAAGTTTTATTAATAGATTCAGACTTAGCAGAAAATTGAGCATGGCATAAACAGAATTATGAAGGCCTCTTTGCGAGCTCGACTCACTCACCAAAAGGCATTGCATGACAAGATAATCATACTACCAGGAAGAAGACATGTTCAGGAAGCTAACCATGGCAAGAGCAAGTTCATAGCATGCATGGATCAACTACAACAACCATGGCAAAATCGATTAACACGTAAACAATCTACCAGGAACATTTTATAGCAAAAGTAGAGCAAGATTAAGACATGATAGGGCCCTCCATAATTGCAAACAGGGGCATGGATGGATAGAGCACAACCGTATGTCCAAATCATCCTTACTGAAGCAACTCAAAACAGGCATGGATCTCACTATATCATCATATTTGCATGGCATAAAAATAACAGCAGAGCAAAGACTTAGTAAAATCCCAAGTCCCTGAAATCAGCAATATCACGAATGCTACTTTGCATGCTTGTGCTAGTCACCAAATTGATCAAAAAAATACATGGCAAGCACCCCTGTAAAGATGGCATGGCATAGATCAAAACACATGTAGAGCTCATGCCCATATGATGCACACATCAAATGTGACAAAAATGACAAATCATCATAATCTGCTAAGTAACAGGAGCAAACATTTAATAGCACTCTTGCATCAATGGTTTGGGCATCAAGATGGACTCAAACAAGCATGCTACAATGGAATGAAACGAAGAGCATCTCACAGTGAACATTGTGATATCTCATATGCATGATTTGGACCCACAAGCACGGAGATACGACCTCATGAACAAGCCACAAAATATGAGAAAACTGGGACTTACAGAAAATTACCCACGTGAAAAACGGGATGAGGAGGAACCAGGATGGAGTGGTACGACCCGGGGATGACGGTGTTTGGTTCGTGGGAGTGGTGGATCTCATCCCACTCCTCGGATCCGGCACCAGCGAGAGCTCCAGCGAGCTCTCCGGCGAGGAGGGCGTGGAGGAGGCCGGCGAGGGTGCGGTTCGGCGGAGGAGGTTGGGGCGACGAGGTTCGGCGGGTACACGGCGGCCGGGCGGGTGAGCTGAGGTGCGGCCGGCAAGGATGCGAGGTCGCCGATGCGGCGCACGTGGTGGCGGGGCGGAGCGGATCCGAGGCGGCGGTGACCAGGCGGTGCAGCGGCGCGGTGATGCGCGGGCCTGACGGCGGCAGAGGCACGCGAGCACGGGCGGCGTGCCGACGGGAGGCGGGGCGAGGCGGCGGAGCAAGTCACGCGATG
>NC_041384.1:243358614-243478181 GCF_002162155.2 Triticum dicoccoides | reverse complement strand
ACGCGATGGCGGCCGGCGGCGAGGATTGGCGGCGGGGGCGGCGAACGGCGACGAGCGCGGGCGACGCTACGGGCGGAGGCGGTGGGCCGGTTCGGGCCCGTGCGGGCCCACGATGGGCTCCGCGGGCCGGCGGCGGAGGACAGGTGGCGGCTCCTGATTAGACGGGGCGTCGGCGCGGACATGTCCGGCGGCGGAGTGGACATGTCCGGCGCGCGGAGGAGGAAGATGCTAGGGTTAGACCGCAAATTTTGGACGGGGTGCACATATATATAGGTAGAAGGAGGTGGGAGTGTCCAAATGGAGTGTAGTTTTCGACCACGCGATCGTGATCCGACGGCGGATGACATGGAATAGGTTTAGATGGGTTATTGGACCGTTTTGGAGGGGTGTTGGGCTGCAACACACACGAGGCCTTTACGGTTCCCTGGTTAACCGTTGGAGTATCAAACGGACTCCAAATGACATGAAATTTGACAGGCGGTCTACCGGTGGTGTACCAAGGATACTTGGAAAATCTCGGTCCATTCCGAGAACGTTTGACACCCGCTCACGAAACGAGACAAAAGGGGGACGCCCGATGCACGAGGGAGTGTCGGATTGTGAAAAGGACAATGGGGAAAATGCTCGGATGCATGAGACGGACATGAATGCAAATGCGATGCACATGATGGCATGATATGAAATGCATGACATGAACAAAATGCAAAACGAAGACAAAACCCAACCATGAAGGGAACCTCATATCGCATCTCCGGAAAAGGCAAGAGTCGGAGCTACAAATATGGCAAATTGTATCCGGGGCGTTACATAGGGGCTTATAATTTCGCCTCCCAACGTATTCACCTCAAGGGTGATCTCAAAAATAATAACTCATGCTACCCATATCCAACTAGATATATGTGCCTAGATCTTTTCTCACCACATGATGCTTGCCAAAAGAGAAAAATAAAAAGGAATAGAGGGAAAAACTTTGACTCTTGCATGAAAATAAATACATAAAAGTAAAAGATAGGCCCTTCACAGAGGGAAGTAGAGGTTGCCATGCACTTATTTGTTTGTATTCTCAACCCCTTAGTGCAAAGGAATGTCACGTTATATTGCCCCTTATGATAGCAACCTTTATTATGCGGTCTGTCACTTTTATTCTTTGCCATCACAAGTTCGTACAACACTTAATTTTCTCTTACACTAAATGATCTAACACTTTTAGAAGCAATTTTTATTTCCTTATTGCACCGATGACAACTTACTTTAAGGATCTTATTCAATCCTTAGGTAGGTATGGTGTACTCTTGAAAATAAGATTTGGGTTTAAAGGTTTTTGGATGCACAAGTAGTATCTCTACTTGGTGCAGGGTTTTTGGATGCACAAGTAGTATCTCTACTTGGTGCAGAGTTTTTGGCTAGCAAAGATGGGGGGCAAGCACCACATGTTAAAGGATATATGATAATATAACTTCTATGTGAATATGAACAAACATAAACCATTACGTTGTCTTCCTTGTCCAACGTCAACAATTTTGGCATATAATATTTTGATGGGGGCTCACAATCACAAAAGATTTCCAAGATAGTGTATTTGCATGTGAAGGTTCTCTTCCTTATACTAATTATTCGTGAATTGCTTGTATGACCAATATTGTGATTGTCAAGCCTCAAAAGATTTCACTTTCTAAGCCCAATGTGAAGCTACCACTAGGCATGATATGATTTCAACTTCATGACATTCAATTTACTCAACAATTTACTCATAGGATATAAGTGAAGCACAAGAGTAGATGACAAGCTACTCCAATAAGATATAAAGGAAGATCATGAGTATACTATTTCTTTCTATAAAATTAATTAAGCAAGAGAGAATTTCTTCGAAAATACTAAAGCACACCGTGCTCAAAATGATATAAGTGAAGCACTAGAGCAATTCCATAGAAAAGATCTACGTTGAGGGAATGTGAATGCCGCTTACCTAGCCTCCCTGACAACTATTTGAGGACTCTATTTTATTTAAAAACATTCAGATCTAAGCGTTTTATTAAAACAGCAAGCAAAAAAAAATGGCATTCCAAGAATAGCACACATCATGTGAAGAAGCAAAAACTTAGGCTCAACCGATACTAACCGATAACTGTTGAAGAAGAAAGGTGGGATGCCTACCGGGGCATCCCCAAGCTTAGATGCTTGAGACCTCTTGAAATATTATCTTGGGATGCCTTGGGCATCCCCAAGCTTGAGCTTTCGTGTCTCCTTAATTCTTCTCATATCACGGTTTTCCTAAATCTCAAAAGTTTCATCCACACAAAACTCAACAAGAACTCGTGAGATAAGTTAGTATAAACCAATGCAAAAACCTCATCATTATCTACTGTATAAAATCACTAAAATTATTATTCAACATTTCATACTAAATGCCTCTGCATATTTAATACTCCTATCATTAAACAAGCAAACATATGCAAACATAACATCAATCTGCCAAAACAGTACAGTCTGTAAAGAATGCAAGAGTATCAATACTTCTTAAACTCCAAATATTATGAAAATTTATCACACTATATAAAATTTATCAGAACTTATTTTTCAAAAAGTTTCAACATTTTATCACATTCTGACTTTTCAAGGGAATTTTTGCAACAGTGGTAAACTTTCTGTTTTCAAACAGCAACACGAAGGCTTGCAGAATAAGCATAGTAAAGGCTATCATTGCCACTTTTATCAAAATAAAAGATGCAAAACATTATTCTAAATAACAGCAAGCAAATCCCAACAAAATAAAATGATGCTCCAAGCAAAACACATATCATGTGAGGAATGAAAACATAGCTCCAAGTGAGGTTACCGATAATGTTGGAGACAGAAAAGGGGATGCCTTCTGGGGCATCCCCAAGCTTAGGGTCTTGTAACTCCTTATTCTCCTCATATCGAAATCTCACCCAAAATTTGAAAACTTAAATCACACAAAACTTAATGGAACTTTGTGAGATAGGTTAGTATGATAAAGAGGAAACCATTTCACTTTTGGTACTGTCAAAGACAAGATTCATAATTGTTCTGACACAATGCCTACTGTAGCATATCATTTCCACAATTTATATTGAGCAATATAAGCCATATAAAGTAGAAAACAAGTAAACTATGCATTGAAAACATAATCTGTCAAAAACAGAACAGTTTGTAGTAATCTGTACTACAACCATACTTATGCTACTCCAAAATTTCTGAAAAATTAGGAAAACCTGGGCAATTTGTCTATTAATCTTCTGCGAAAAGAATCAACATTTTATCGCACTTCTGTTAAAAATGAGAATTGTTTTCCTGAGTGCAAAAGTTTCTGTTTTTAAGCAAGATCAAATCAACTATCACCGTAAGCCATCCCAAAGGTCTTACTTGGCACTTCATTGAAACGAAAGCAATAAAACATGATTACTGCAGTAGCCTAATCATGGGAACACACAAAATAGTAGGTAAAAGTGTTGGGTTGTCTCCCAACAAGCGATTTTCTTTAATGCCTTTTAGCTAGGCATGATGATTTCAATGATGCTCGCATAAAAGATATGAATTGAAACACAAAGAGAGCATCATGAGTCACATGGAAAGCATATTTAAGTCTAACCCACTTCCTATTCTTAGGGATTTTCCGAGAAAACAATTTATGGGAGCAAGAATCAAATAGCATTGGAAGGAAAAACAAGTGCAACTTCAAGATTTTCAACACATAGAGAGGAAACTTGATATTATTGAGATATATAAATGCATATGTTCCCCTCTCACAATAATTTTCGGTAGCATCATGAAGGAATTCGACAAAATAACTATCACATAAAGCATTCTTTTCATGATCCACAAGCATAGAAATTTTATTACTCTCCACGTAAGCAAATTTATTCTCATCAATAATGGTGGGAGCAAACTGAAGTAAATAACTATCATTTGATTGAAAATTAAAATCATGATGAAAAGGTTCATGGTTATCATTATTCAATATAGCATACATGTCATCACCATAATCATCATAGATAGCAACTTTGTTATCATAGTCAATTGATGCCTCATCCAAATTGGTGGATTCATCACTAAATAAAGTCATGACCTCTCCAAATTCACTTTCATCATTATAATCATCTTAAATAGGAGGCATGCAATCATTATAACAAATTTGCACATCAAATCTTGGGGGACTAAAAATATCACCTCCATCAAACATAACATCCCCAAGCTTACAACTTTGCATATCATTAGCATCATGGATATTCAAAGAATTCATACTAACAACATTGCAATCATGCTCATCATTCAAAGATTTTTTGTCTAACATTTTATAAAATTCTTCCTCTATCAATTGAGCACAATTTTCCTTTCCATCATTTTCACGGAAGACATTATAAAGATGAACAATATGATGCAACCTCAATTCCATTTTTGTTGTTTTCTTTTGTAAACCAAACTAGTGATAAAACAAGAAACTAAAAGATTCAATTGCAAGATCTAAAGATATACCTTCATGCACTCACCTCCCCGGCAACAACGCCAGAAAAGAGCTTGAAGTCTACTACACAACTTTATTCTTGTAGACAAGTGTTGGGCCTCCAATCGCAGAGTTTTGTAGGACAGTAGCAATTTTCCCTCAAGTGGATGACCTAAGGTTTATCAATCTGTGAGAGGTGTAGGATGAAGATGGTCTCTCTCAAACGACTTTGCAACCAAATACAAGAAATCTCTTATGTTCCCAACACACCCAATACAATGGCAAATTGTATAGGTGCACTAGTTCGGCGAAGAGATGGTGATAAAAGTGTAATATTGATGGTAGAAATATATTTTTATAATATGAATAAATAAAAACAGCAAGGTAGCAAATAGTAAACGGGCACAAAAACGGTATTGCGATGCTTAAAATGAGGCCTAGGGTCCGTACTTTAACTAGTGCAACCTCTCAACAGTGCTAATATAATTAGATCGTATAACCGTCCCTCAATGTGCAACGAAGAATCACTCCAAAGTTCCTATCTAGCGGAGAACATAAGACGGAATTGTTTGTAGTGTTCGAAACCACCTCGAAGCTATTCTTTCCGATCAATCTATCCTAGAGTTCATACTAAAATAACACGAAGCTATTCTTTCCGATCGATCTTACCAAGAGTCCGTACTAAAATAACACCAAAGCAAATTCAGATTCATACTATACAATCCAACACAAAGAGCTTCGAAGAGTGCCCCAAAATTTCTACCGGAGAAACAAAGACAAGAACATGCATCAACCCCTATGCATAGATTACCCGAATGTCACCTCGGGAATCCGCGAGTTCAATGCCAAAAGATATATCAAGTGAATCAATACGATACCCCATTGTCACCACGAGTATTCAATTGCAAGACATATATCAAGTGTTCTCAAATCCATAAAAGTATTCAATCCGATAACAACGAAATCTCAAAGGGAAAAACTCAATTTATCACAAGAAGATAGAGAGGGGAAAACACCATATGATCCGACTATATTAACAAAGCCCGCGATACATCAAGATCGTGACATCTAAATAACACGAGAGAGAGAGAGATTAAACACATAGATACTGCTAAAACCCTCAGCCTCGAGGGTGGACTACGCCCTCCTCATCGTGGTGGCCGCCGGGATGATGAAGATGGCCACCGGAGATGATTCCCCCCTCCGGCAGGGTGCCGGAACGGGGTCTAGATTGGTTTTCAGTGGCTATAGAGCCTTGAGGCGGCAGAACTTCTCATCTAGGTTAACCCCGAGGGTTTTTGGAATATTTGTGAATTTATTGGGTAAAGAGGGGGTGCGGTAGGCCACCGAGGTGGGCACGCGTGGGGGCCCAGGCACGCCTTGGTGGGTTGTGCCTCCCTTGGGGCGCCCCTAGGTGCTTCTCTGGCCCATCTTGGGTGTTCTGGTCCATAAAAAAGCTCCAAAAAGTTTCACGGTGTTTGGACTCCATTTGATATTGATTTCCTGCAATGTAAAAAACAAGCAAAAAATAGCAACTGGCACTGGGCACTGGGTCAATAGGTTAGTCCCAAAAATGATATAAAGTTTCTATAAAATGATTGTAAACATCCAAGAATGATAATATATCGGCATGAATACATCATAAATTATAGGTATGTTTGAGATGTATCAGGAATCAAGACTTAAAACACAAAATAAAACAAGCAAAGACTCATATCGTACAAGACGCTCCAAGCAAAACACATATTATGTGACAAATAAACATGTAGATTCGAGTAAAATACCGATGGTCGTTATTAGAAAGAGGGGATGCCTCGTGGCATCCCCAAGCTTAGTTGCTTGCTCTATTTGGATAATAGCTTGGGATGCTGGGGCATCCCCAATCTTAGGCTCTTCTTACTCCTTATTCCTTCATCCATCGTAAGATAACCCAAAACTTGAAAACTTCAATCACACAAAACTCAACAAAACCTTTGTGAGATCTGTTAGTATAAGAAAGCAAATCACTACTATAAGTGTTGGAGAAAACCAATTCATATTTTGTTCTTGCATTATATCCACTGTATTCCTACTTTTCTATGGCAAAAAATCATCAAAGAAAATCATAGAATCATCAAAACAAGCACACAATCATAACAGTAGCCTGTAGCAATATGGGTATTTTGAATACTTCTGTAACTCTAAAAACTCTGAAAAAATAGGACAACCTGGGAAATTTGTATATTAATCTTCTGCAAAAATAATTGGTATTTTATCTCTCTCTGGTTAGAAATGATAATTGTTTTCGTGAGCGCAAAAGTTTCTGTTTCTCAGCAAGATGAAACAACTAGCACCCAAGAAGACCCTAAAGGCTTTACTTGGCACAAACACTAATTAAAACACAAAAAACACAATCATAACAGTAGCATAATTGTGATAACACTCAAGAACAGAAAGCAAAAAGAAAATATAAATTTTATTCATTGGGTTGCCTCCCAACAAGCACTATAGTTTTACGCCTTTAGCTAGGCATAAAGCAAGGATCTAAGTTTTGTCATCTTTGTTGCGAGATCCATAAGATCCCTCATGATTGATTCATATGGTGGCCTAATTCTTGTTTTAGGGAAGTGTCCCATACCCTTCCTCGAAGGAAATTGGAATTTAATATTGCCTTCTTTCATATCAATCACGGCACCGATAGTGCGTAAAAACGGTCTATCAAGAATAATTGGACAAGACAGATTGCAATCAATATCAAGAACATTAAAAATCTATGGAACATAATTCCTATTTGCAAGAATAAGAACATAATTAATTCTTCCCATAGGCTTTTAAATAGTAGAATCTGCCAAATGCCAATTTAAAGAACATTCTTCAATATCGGTAAGACCAAGCACATCACATAAAGATTTCGGAATTGTAGAAACACTAGCACCCAAGTCACACAAAGAAAAACACTCATAATTTTTAATCTTGACTTTGATAGTAGGTTCCCATTCGTCATGCAATTTTCTAAGGATTGAAACTTCTAATTCCAACTTTTCTTCTAAAGCTCTCATCATAGCATCAACAATATGTTTAGTAAAAGCTTTATTTTGTTCATAAGCATGGGGTGAATTTATCATGGATTGCAACAAAGAAATACAATTAATCATAGAGCAACTATCATAATTAAAGTCTTTGTAATCCAAAAGAGTGGGTACATCACTAGTTAAAGTTTTGACCTCTTCAAACCCACTTTTATCAATTTTCTCAACAAGATTTTCACCCTCCGAATTATCGGGATGCCTTCTAGCAAAAGTTGACTCTTCTCCAGTCCCTTTTCATCAATCTTAACTTTACTAAACAAGGAATCAATAGAATAAACACCAATCATTTTAAGATCTTCATCACTTTTACAAAAGTAATCACTAGAAAACGCCTTTTCTAAAAATTCTCTTTTAGCTCTAAGCATATCGGTTCTTTTCTTATTTTCATCCATAGAAACATAGAGAGCTTTAATTAATTCCTCAACCTTAGGCACAAAATTTTTCATCTTGAGATTTTCTACATCATGAGAAATTCTATCAACACTTCTAGACAAATCATCAATCTTATTTAACTTTTCTTCTATGGTAGTGTTGAAAACTTTTTGAGTGTTGATAAATTATTTAATATTATTCTCAAGACCAGAGGTGTTCCTATTATTATTATAAGACTGATTTCCATAGGAATTACCATAATTATTAGAGGAATTACTAGGAAAAGGCCTAGGATTAAAATTACCTCTATAAGCATTGTTATTGAAACTATTTCGCGAGATAAAATTCACATCTATAGCACTATTTTGCTCAATCAAAGTAGACAAAGACATATCATTGAAATCAACAGGAGCACTTTTACTAGCAACCAATTTTATAAGAGAATCAACTTTTTCACTCAAAGAAGAAATTTCTTCAACCAAATTAACTTTTTTACTAGTACGAGCTCTTTCGGTATGCCATTGAGAATAATTTCCATAATAATATCAAGAAATTTGGTGGCTTCACCCAAAGTAATTTCCATAAAAGTCCCTCCCGCGGCGGAATCTAAAAGATTACGAGAAACAAAATTCAGTCCCACATATTTTTTTTGTATGATCATCCAAAGATTTAACCATGAGTTGGGCAATTCCTTAGCATCATTTTCATCCTTTCCCAAGATTGTGCAACATGCTCATGTTCAAGTTCATTGAAATTCATGATCTAGGTTCGAAGGGAAATAATTTTTGCGGGCGGAAAACACTTAGTGATAAAAGTATCTTTGCACTTATTCCAAGAATCGATACTATTGCGAGGTAAAGAAGAGAACCAATTTTTTTGCAGAATCACGCAAAGAAAACAGAAATAATTTCATCTTCACAATATCATTGTCCACATCTTTTTTCTTTTGCATATCACATAATTCAACGAAGGTATTAAGATGGGACGCGACGTCCTCATTGGGAGTACCGGAAAATGATCTTTCGTAACAAGATTCAGCAAAGCAGTATTAATATCATAAGATTATGCACTAGTGGCGGGAGCAATCAGAGTGCCAATAAAATCATTGTTGTTGGTTTTTGAGAAATCACACAACTTGGTGTGCTCTAGAGTCATGATGACTATGCAACAAGATTGCACTCCAAAATAGATCGAGCAAGAAAACGGCAAACAAAAAAGAGGGCGAATAAAACAACAAATTTTTGTGAAGTGGGGGAGAGGAAACGAGAGGCAAATGGAAAATAATGTAAATTGCAAGGATATAAGATTTGCAATTAGGAACCTGGTATATGTTGAAGATCCTCCCCGGCAATGGCGCCAGAAATTCCTTTTGATGCGCCTTGAAGCTACGTCAGTATTTTCCCAAAGAGGAAGGGATGATGCAGCACAGCGACGGTAGGTATTTCCCTCATTGATGAAACCAAAGTTATTGAACTAGTAGGAGAACCAAGCAACAATACGTAAATGGCACCTGCACACAAATAACAAATACTCGCAACCTGACGTATTAAAGGGGTTGTCAATCCCTTTCAGGTAACGGTACCAGAAATTGGCAAAACGGACGTGAATAAATTGTAGTAGATTGATAGATTGAACACCAAATGAAATAAATAAGAATAAATTGCAGCAAGGTATTTTATTATTTTTGGTTTAATATATCTGAAAATAAAAGGCAAATAAAATATATCATGAAGGTAAATAATATGAGAAAGAGACCTGGGGGCCGTAGGTTTCACTAGTGGCTTCTCTCGAGAAAAATAGCAAACGGTGGGTGAACAAATTACTTTTGGGAAATTGATAAAACTTCAAATAATCATGACGATATCCAGGCAATGATCATTATATAGGCATCAGGTCCAAGATTAATAGACCGACTCCTGCCTGCATCTACAATTATTACTCCACACATCGACCGCTATCCAGCATGCATCTAGTGTATTAAGTTCATGGAGAAATGGAGCAATGCAATAAGAACAATGACATGATGTAGACAAGATCTATTTATGTATAAATAGACACCATTGTTTTATCCTTAGTAGCAACGATACATACGTGTCGGTTCCCCTTCTGTCACTTGGATCAAGCATAGTAAAATGGAATCCACTACAAAGCACCTCTTCCCATTGCAAGATAAATCGATCAAGTTGGCCAAACAAAACCGAAATGTCGGAGAAGAAATATGAGGCTATAAGCAATCATGCATATAAGAGATCAAAGAAACTCAAATAACTTTCATGGATAAAAAGAGACAGATCTGATCACAAACTCAAATTTCATTAGATCCAAACAAACACAACACAAAATAATTACATCATATGGATCTCCAAGAGACCATTGTATTGAGAATCAAACGAGAGAGGAAGCCATCTAGATACTAACTACGGACCCGCAGGTCTACAAAAAACTACTCACACATCATCGAAGAGGTACCAATGGAAGTGGTGAACCCCTCCGTGATGGTGTCTAGATTGGATCTGGTGGTTCTGGACTCTACGGCGGCTGGAATTGATTTTCGTTGACTCCCCTAGGGTTTCTGGAATATTGGGGTATTTATAGAGTAAAGAGGTGGTCCGGGGGGCGCCCGAGGTGGGCACAACCCACCAAGGCGCGCTTGGGCCTCCAGCCGCGCCCTGGTGGGTTGTCCTCCCCTCGGAGCAGCCCCTAGGTGCTTCTTCGGCCCATTGGTTTTCTTCTGGTCCAAAAAAATTCCACAAAAAGTTTCGCTACATTTGGACTCCGTCTGATATTGATTACATGCGATGTAAAAAAATGCAAAAAATAGCAACTGGCACTTGGCACTATGTCAATAGGTTAGTACCATAAAATGATATAAAATGACTATAAAATGATTATAAAACATCCAAGATTGATAATATAACAGCATGGAACAATCAAAAATTATAGATACGTTGGAGGTGTATTACCTTCCTCAAAACACCGGGCATGAACCCTGCGGCTGTGATAGCAACGCAGGGCAGCTTGCTGATAGCGGGCAACACGCGTAGCAGCCCGGAGATGGTTCTCCTCGAGTAGCACATCATCGTCACACCGGTGCTGATCTTGCGCTACTTCATCATCGGCAAGCACTCGAGGCGACCCGTAAATGAGTTCCGTGGGGATAACTGCTTCTGCCCTGTAGACCAGGGAGAAGGGAGTCTGCCCGATAGCTCGGTTTGGTGTCGTTCTGAGGGACCAGAGAACTACCGAAAGCTCCTCGATCCACCGCCTGCCATGCTTCTGCAGCATATCAAAGGTTCTTGTCTTGAGTCCCCGCAGCACTTCAGTGTTCGCCCTCTCAACTTGTCCATTGCTCCGGGGGTGTGCCACATAGGCAAATGAGATTTTGCATTCGAGGGCATGAACATATTGCATGAAGGCGCGGCCTGTGAACTGGGTGCCATTGTCCGTAATGAACCTTGACGGAACTCCAAAATGACACACCAATTCTTTCAAGAACTTGATAGCTGATTGAGCAGTCACCTTTCTCATGGCAATCACATCCGTCCACGTTGTAAACTTGTCGATAGCGAACAAGAATTCAAAGCCCCCGATTGCTCAGGGGAAGGGGCCGAGGATATCGAGCCCCCAGACCTAAAATGGCCATGATAGAGGGATTGTTTGAACAACTTGGGTAGGCAGGTGGGTTTTCTTGGAATGGAACTGGCAGGCTTCACACTTGGTGACTATCTCGGCCACATCTTGGAGGGTTGTGGGCCAATATAATCCCTGCCGGAATGCTTTCCCAACTAATGCCCTTGATCCAATGTGGGAGCCACACATGCCTTTGTGTATCTCAGCCAGCAATTCCTTTCCTTCTTCCCTGCAGATGCACTTCAATTTCACACCGTTGGGCCCCCTTCTGTATAGAGTGTCATTGAAAAACTGATACATACTGGCCCTCCGGGCTACTCTTTCAGCTTCATTTTGGTCGCCGGGAAGCTCACCGATTTGGAGGAAGTGGACTATGTGTCTTGCCCAAGTTGGAGCCTGGGGCTCGGCAACAAGGACTAGCGACACCTCCTCTACTGCGGGAGCACATGCCTCGTTCGCAGGGTCCATGGGCCCAGCTGAAGGGTGTGGTCCGGCAGGCGACGAGGAGTTGTTGCCGGCAGGGTCTCTGCCAGGAGCGGACGGCTCTACTGGGAGAGGCTTATCAGAGTCCAACTATCTCCTTTTTTGGGCCATTGTTGCTGGGGTTATGGAGGGCTGAGTAAGATGGAGAACGAAAGTCCCTGGTTCCACAGGAACCTTCTACACAGCACACTTTGACAGATGATCAACCATGCTATTTTCCGCCCGGGGTACATGCTCTGTTTGCAATTTGTCAAAGTGTTTCTCCAATCTTCTCACTTGCTCGACGTATGCCTCCATCAATGGACTTTGGTAGTCCTTGTTGACTTGTCTCACCACAAGCTGTGAATCTCCTCGAATGATCAGCTTCTTAATTCCCAATTCTGCTACAATCCTGAGCCCGACAAGGAGCCCTTCATACTCTGTTGTATTCTTGGTTGCCTCTTCCTGGGCAAAATGCATCTAGACGACGCACTTCAATTGCTCCCCAGAGGGGGCGACAAGAAGCACGCCAGCCCCTACACCTCGTAGGGAAAAGGCACCATTGAAATACATAATCCATCCCCGGGGTGATTCCTTGCCGGGGATAGCTGTCTCTGGCACTTCCTCATTAGGGGTTAACGTCCATTCCGCAATAAACTCTGCCAATTCCCTACTCTGGATTGTTGACGTGCTCTCAAACCTCAAACCAAAGCTGGATAACTCCAAATCCCACTCCACTATTCTGCCAGTAGCCTCAGGGTTTCGGAGTATCCTTTGCAACAGGGAACGAGTGACAACCGTGATCTCACGGGCTTAAAAGTAGTGGCGCGGTTTCCTTGAGGCCATGATGAGGCCAAAGATCAACTTTTGCACGCTGGAGTACCTCGATCTATCTCCCTATAACAAGGAGCTGACGAAGTACACTGGGCGCTACACTACTTTCTTCCTTGCCGCGTCCTTGGGGTTGCTGTTGCTGCCGTGCTCATTTCTGTCCTGATCCTTTTCTGACTTTGATGGCCTTTGCTCATTCTCTGCCTCGTCCACTTCCCACTGCGTGATGACCCACAAGTATATGGGATCAATTGTAGCTCTTTTCGATAAGTAAGAGTGTTGAACCCAATGAGGAGCAGAAGGAAATGACAAGTGGTTTTCAACAAGGTGATGTCCGCAAGTGCTGCAATTGTAAGTAACAGAGTAGTTTGGTAGCAAGATATTTTGTAATGAGCAAGTAATGATAATAGTAACAAAAGTTCAGCAAGGTAGCCCAATCCTTTTGAGGCAAAGGACATGCCAAAACGGTTTCTTATGATAAGCAAAGTGTTCTTAAGGATACATGGGAAATTCATCTAGTCACTTTCATCATGTTGGTTCGATTCGTGTTCGGTACTTTGATAATTTGATATGTGGGTGGACCGGTGCTTAGGTGCTGTTCTTACTTGAATAAACCTCCTACTTATTATTAACCCTCCCGCAAGCATCCGCAACTACGAGAAAAGTATTAAGAATACATTCTAACCATAGCATTAAACTTCTGGATCCAATCGGTCCCTTACGGAATAGCGCATAAACTGGGGTTTAATTAAGCTTCTGTCACTCTCGCAACCCATCATCTAATTGCTACTCCACAATGCATTCCCTTAGGCCCAAATATGGTGAAGTGCCATGTAGTCGACATTCACATGACACCACTAAGGGAATCACAACATACATACTATGAAAATATCGAACACATATCAAGTTCACATGATTACTTGCAACATGATTTCTCCCGTGACCTCAAGAACAAAAGTAACTACTCACAAATGATAATCATTCTCAAGATTAGAGTGGTATTAAATATCATATTGGATCTGAACATATAATCTTCCACCAAATAAACCTTATAGTAATCGACTACAAGATGTAATAAACACTACTAGTCACCCACAAGCACCAATCTATAGTTCCGGTAACAAGATTGAACATAAGAGATGAACTAGGGGTTGAGAGGAGATGGTGTTGTTGAAGATCTTGATGGATATTGCCCTCCCCAAGATGGGAGATTTGTTGGTGATGATGATGATTTCCCCCTCGAGGAGGGAAGTTCCCCCGGCGGAATCGCTTTGCCGGAGGGCAAAAGTGCTCCTGCCCAAGTTCCGCCTCGAGACGGAGGCGCTCCATCTAGAAAGTCCTCTCCTTATTTTTTTCTAGGTCAAAATTACTTATATGCCAGAAGATGGGCAGCGGAGGTGGGCCTGGGTGAGCACAGCCCACCAGGGCGCGCCTGGGTTCCCTGGGGCGCCCAGGTGGGTTGTGCCCACCTGGTGGGCCCCCTCTGGTAGTTATTTGCACCAATATTCTTCAAATATTCCATAAAAAATCTCCGTGAATTTTCAACATGTTTGGAGTTGTGCAGAATAGGTGGCGTGACGTAGCTTTTCCAGGTCCAGATTTCCAGCTGCCGAAATTCTCCTTTTGTGTGTATACCCTTGCATATTATGAGAGAAAAGGCATTAGAATTACTCCAAAAAGCATTATTATGGATAAAAACATCATAAATAACAGTAAGAAAACATGATGCAAAATGGACGTATCAGCTCCCCCAAGCTTAGACCTCGCTTGTCCTCAAGCGAAAATCAAAATCGAAAAACATGTCCACATGCTTAGAGAGAGAGGTGTCGATAAAAACAAAATACGGAAATAGAAGCATCATGTTCATAATTATAACATCAACAAACTTAAACATAAATCTTTTATCAAAGAACTTTTATCATAGTGTTCTCATGAATAAGTGACAATTCATCACACTATTGAAGTATAAAGCAAAAACTCTATTAAAAACAAACAAACTATGTTCTCAGTGAACTTTGCAACTACAATTCACCATCTTTTCAGGAAGGGTCACGTATCAGAGCCTTTAGGCAAGTCCACATACTCAAGCATCATATAGTCTTTTATGATTGCTAATACTCATTGCATACACACGAGCAAAACGTTTCAACCGGACACATAGAAAGATAGGGGCTTATAGTTTCGCCTCCCAATGTATTGACCTCAAGGGTGATGTCAACAATAATGACTCATGCTATCTATATTCAACTGGCCATATGTGCCTAGATCTTTCCTCACCACATGATGCTTGCCAATGGAGAAAAATGAAAAGGAATAGAAGGAAAACTTTGACTCTGTGCATAAAAGTAAAAGATAGGCCCTTCGTAGAGGGAAGCAGAGGTTACCATGCGCTTATTTGTTTGTATGCTCAACTCCTTAGTGCAAAAGAATGTCACGTTGCATTTCCCCTTGTGATAGCGACCTTTATTATGCAGTCTGTCGCTTTTATTCTTCACCATCACAAGTTCATGCAACGCTCAATTTCTATTACACTAAATGATCTCACACTTTTAGAAGAAATTTTTATTGCCCTTTTGCATCGATGACAACTTACTTGAGGGATCTTGCTCAATCCCTAGGTAGGTATGGTGGACACTTGAAAATAAGATTTGGATTTAAGGGTTTTTGGATGCACAAGTAGTATCTCTACTTAGTGCAGAATTTTTGGCTAGCAAAGATAGGGGCAATCACCACATGTTAAAGGATCCATGACAATATGACTTCTATGTGAATATAAACAAACATATAAACCATTAAGTTGTCTTCCTTGTCCAACGCCAACAATTTTGGCATATAATATTTTGATGAGGGCTCACAATCACAAAAGATTTCTAGGATAATATATTTATATGTGAATCTTCTCTTCTCTTCCCTTATTAATTATTTCATGAGTTGCATCATTGACTAATGCTATGTTTGTCAATCTCAAACAAAATTTTCTACTTATACTTTTCCTTATGTGGTGTCATCACCTACCATAAGATTAGTATATGATCTTTTTGATTTATTTCCTTTCTTTTATCTATTTCCTATCTCTTTTACTTTTATTTGCAACATGAAAGTAAAGAAAGGAAAAACTCAAACTAAAATTTATTATATATCTCGCACACTATTACAAGGATATATGGATCACTAAGCAAACTCTCGAAAATAAAGATCGAACTAAAACTTATATTCAACTAAAGCAAAAGATCAAACTAGAATAAGTAAAGGTAAAAAGATAGTGGGATGATACGATACCGGGGAACCTCGCCCAAGCTTGGCGGAGGCCAAGGGGAGTGCCCATACCCGATACTCAATTCTCCTTTGGTGGTGAAGAAGAAGAAGGTGGTGAAGAAGCGTTCCTATCCTTAAGGATCAAGAGATTCTCCAATCGACGGATGACGCTCCGGAGGTGGATGATATGCTCTTCATGCAGAATATTTTCACGAGAGAGATACTTATTTTGTATGCGAACTATTTCAATTATGTGAAATGCTTCAATCTCAGCAGGAGTAAGGTGAACTAGGTAGGGTTTAATGATATCTTCCTCTTCCGCCTCGGCTGGTAGTGCTTGTTCGAAGACTGGAGGCTGATCTACGGTATCCTCCTTGCTCTCATCTCCTCTGACGGCTTCTGCGGGATCTTCTCTCTTCAGCTCGATCTTCATCAACCAAGCATCCTCTTCCACGTTGTTGGAGGAAGAACAAGACATGATTCCTGAGTCAACAGATCTGACAAAAAACAACAAGAAAAGAGAGCAGGGGATTTCTCCGCGATACGGTGATCAACATGTTCGGGAAGTATATATAGATTTTTTTATCTTGGTGGACTAGCAAACGGAAGAAAAACGGAGTCTGGAAGGTGTCCCAGGTGGGCACGCCAGGCTTCCTGGCGTGCCCTGGTGTCTTGTGCCCACCGGGGTACGCTTCCCGATAGTTTCTTATTTTCCTATTTTCCTAAATATTCCAAAACTGACAAAAAAATATTTTTGTGGATTTTTCAGAGTCCGTTTACTTACCGTATCACATACCTCCTTATTTTCATGATTCTGGAGTGTTCCAGAAGGACTCTTTTATGTATTCTTCCGGTGTCATAGTTTGGATAATATAAGTTTCAACATCAGTGGGCGTACATGAGATATAATGTTTTATTCGTTGCCCATTGACAACCTCCGGGTTAGTACCTTCGACATTATTTATTTTAATGGTTCCAGACCGATAAACCTCCTCGATAACATAGGGACCTTCCCATTTTGAGAGGAGTTTTCCTACAAAGAATCGGCAACGAGAGTTGTACAAAAGAACATATTCTTTGACTTTAAACTCACGCTTTTGGATTCTTTTGTCATGCCATCTTTTAACCTTTTCTTTAAATAATTTTGCATTTTCATAAGCTTGGGTTCTCCATTCATCTAATGAGCTAATATCAAATAACCTCTTTTCACCAACAAGTTTGAATCATAGTTGAGCTCTTTGATTGCCCAATATGCTTTATGTTCTAACTCAACAGGCAAGTGACAATCATTTCCATAAACCATTTTATAAGGAGACATACCCATAGGAGTTTTATATGCTGTTCTATAAGCCCAAAGTGCATCATCTAATTTTTTAGGCCAATTCTTCCTGGACCTATTGACAGTCTTTTGCAAAATTAATTTTATTTCCGTATTGCTAAGTTCAACTTGACCACTAGACTGAGGATGATAAGGTGATGCAATTCTATGTTAACATCATACTTGGCAAGCATTTTACGGAAAGCACCATGAATAAAGTGTGAACCACGACCAGTCATTAAATATCTAGGGACTCCAAACCTTGGAAAATAACTTCCTTAAGCATTTTAATAGAGGTGTTGTGATCAACACTACTGGTTGGAATAGCTTCTACCCATTTAGTAACATAATCAACATCAACCAAAATATGTGTATACCCATTAGAGGAAGGAAAATGTCCCATGTAATCAAATCCCCAAACATCAAATGGTTCAACAACAAGTGAATAATTCATAGGCATTTCTTGACGCTTACCGATATTACGTATTCTTTGACATTCATCACAAGGTAAGACAAACTTACGGGCATCCTTGAAGAGAGTAGGCCAATAAAATCCAGATTGCAATACCTTGTGAGCAGTTCTATCTCCAGCATGATGCCCTCCATAAGCTTCAGAGTGACATTTCTGTAGGATTTGTTCCTGTTCATGCTCAGGTACACAACATATAATAATATCATCTCCTCCTTCTTTATAAAGATGTGGGTCATCCCCAAAGTAATGTCTTAAATCATAGAAGAATTTTTTCTTTTGTTGATATGTAAAGCTAGGTGGTAAATATTTAGTAACAATGTAATTAGCATAGTCAGCATACTAAGGAGTACTATGAGCAACATTTATTGCAGCTAGCTGCTCATCAGGAAAACTATCATCAATAGGTAGTGGGTCATCAGGCACATTTTCAAGCCTAGACAAATTATTAGCTATGGGGTTCTCAGCTCCTTTTCTATCAATGATATGTAAATCAAATTCTTGTAACAAGAGAACCCATCGAATAAGTCTAGGTTTAGCATCTTTATTTTCCATAAGATATTTAATAGCAGCATGATCGGTGTGAACAATTACTTTGGAATTAACAATATAAGGTCTAAATTTATCACAAGCAAACACCATGCTAAGAATTTTTCTTCAGTAGTAGCATAGTTTCGTTGAGCACTGTCTAGAGTTTTACTAGCATAATGAATAACATTCAGTTTCTTATCAACTCTTTGTCCTAGAACAACACCAACATCATAATTACTAGCATCACACATAATTTCAAAAGGCAAGTTCCAATCAGGTGGTTGAACAATAGGTGCAGAAATTAAGGCTTTCTTGAGTGTTTCAAAGGCTTCTAAGCAATCATCATCAAAAACAAAAGGAATATCCTTTTGCAAAAGATTCGTAAGAGGCCTAGAAATTTTAGAAAAGTCTTTGATAAATATCCTATAGAAACCAACATGACCTTAGAAACTACGAATACCTTTGATATCTTTAGGACATGGCATTTTCTCAATTGCATCAACCTTTGCTTTGTCCACTTCAATACCTCTTTCAGAAATTTTATGACCCAAGACAATTGTTGGAAATATGCCCTAGAGGCAATAATAAAATGCTTATTATTATATTTCCTTGTTCATGACAATTGTCTATTGTTCATGCTATAATTGTATTAACCGGAAATCGTAATACATGTGTGAATACATAGATCGTAATATGTCCCTAGTAAGCCTCTAGTTGACTAGCTCGTTGATCAATAGATGGTCATGGTTTCCTAACCATGGACATTGGATGTCATTGATAACGGGATCACATCATTAGTAGAATGATGTGATGGATAAGACCCAATCTTAAGCGTAGCACAAGATCGTGTAGTTCATTGGGTAAAGCTTTTCTAATGTCAAGTATCATTTCCTTAGACCATGAGGTTGTGCAACTCTCGGATACCGTAGGAATGCTTTGGGTGTACCAAACATCACAATGTAACTGGGTGGCTATAAAGGTGCACTACAGGTATCTCCGAAAGTGTCTGTTGGCTTGGAACGAATCGAGACTGGGATTTGTCACTCCGTATGACGGAGAGGTATCTCTAGGCCCACTCAGTAATGCATCATCATAATGAGCTCAATGTGACTAAGGAGTTAGTCACGGGATCATGCGTTACGGAATGAGTAAAGTGACTTGCCGGTAACGAGATTGAACAAGGTATTGGGATACTGACGATTGAATCTCGGGCAAGTAACATACCAATTGACAAAGGGAATTGTATACGAGATTGATTGAATCCCCGACATCGTGGTTCATGATAACCCACAACTATAGGGGATCGCAACAGTTTTTGATAAGTAAGAGTGTCGAACCCAACGAGGAGCTAAAGGCAGAACAAATATTCCCTCAAGTTCTATCGACCACCGATACAACTCTACGCACGCTTGACGTTCGCTTTACCTAGAACAAGTATGAAACTAGAAGTACTTTGTAGGTGTTGTTGGATAGGTTTGCAAGATAATAAAGATCACGTAAATAAAAAGTAGGGGCTGTTTAGATAAGACACAACTAAGTTAGTTTTAGTAAAGAGCTTTTTGTTACGAGAAAGTTATTTGTCCCCAGGCAATTGACAACTAGACCGGTAATCATTATTGCAATTTTATATGAGGGAGAGGCATAAGATAACATACTTTCTCTACTTGGATCACATGCACTTATGATTGGAACTCTAGCAAGCATCCGCAACTACTAAAGAACATTAAGGTAAAACCCAACCATAGCATTAAAGTATCAAGTCCTCTTTATCCCATACGCAACAACCCCCTTACTCGGGTTTGTGTTTCAGTCACTCACGCAACCCATTATAAGCGAATCATGAATGTATTTTAGCACCCTACAGCGGGGATCCCTCACGCTTGCGCGACACGGAGAGCACCATAGGACAGCACCAATAATAAAACATGCAACTCAAACCAATCTTGATCATCGAATAGCCCATAGGACAAAACGGATCTAGTCAAACATCATAGGATAGCCATACATCATTGGGAAATAATATATAGCGTTGAGCACCATGTTTAAGTAGAGATTACAGCGGGTAAGAGAGAGGTTACACTGGTGCATAGAGGGGGGAAGAGTTGGTGATGATGGCGGTGAAGTTGTTGGTGAAGATTGCGGTGATGATGATGGCCACAACAACGTTCTGGCACCACCGAAAGAGAAGGGGAGAGGGGGCCCCTTCGTCTTCTTCTTCCTTGACCTCCTCCCTAGATGGGAGAAGGGTTTCCCCTCTGGTCCTTGGCCTCCATGGCGTGGGAGGGGCGAGAGCCCCTCCGAGATTGGATCTGTCTCTCTGTCTCTCTCTGTTTCCGCGTTCTCAGATTCTACCCTTTCACCATTTCTTATATTCCCGGAGATCCGTAACTCAGATTGGGCTGAAATTTTAACACGATCTCTATCTGGATATTAGCTTTCTTGCGGCAAAAGAAGGGCACCAACCGCCTTACGGGGTTGCCACGAGGGTCAGGGGCGCGCCCTGGGGGTGGGGCACGCCCCCTGCCTCGTGCCTCCCTCGGGCACCGTCTCGCGTGGATTTTCCTTCCCAAAAATCATATATATTCAAAAATTTCTCCGTCAGTTTTTGTCCCGTTTGGACTCCGTTTGATATGGATATTCCGTGAAACAAAAAATGCAACAAACAGGAACTGGCACTGGGCACTGGATCAATATGTTAGTCCCAAAAATAGTATAAAAAGTTGCCAAAATTATATGAAAGTTGAATAATATTGGCATGGAACAATAAAAAAATATAGATACGATGGAGACGTATCAGCATCCCCAAGCTTAATTCGTGCTCGTCCTCGAGTAGATAAATGATAAAAAAGATAACTTTTGATGTGGAATGCTACCTAGCATAATCTTGAGCACATATCTAATCATGGCATGAATATTACGACACGAGTGATTCAAAGCAATAGTCTATCATTTGACATAAAACAATAATACTTCAAGCCCACTTATAAAGCAATCATGTGTTTTCAAAATAACAAGGCCAAAGAAAGATATCCCTACAAAATCATATAGTCTGGCCATGCTCCATCTTCACCACACAAAATATTCACATCAAGTACAACCCCGATGACAAGCCGAGCAATTGGTTCATACTTTTTAACGCGCTTTAGCATTTTCAACCCTCACGCAATACATGAGCGTGAGCCATGGATATAGCACTATAGGTGGGATAGAATGGTGGTTGTGTGGAGAAGACAAAAAGGAGAAGATAGTCTCACATCAACTAGGCGTATCAACGGGTTATGGAGATGCCCGTCAATAGATATCAATGTGAGTGAGTAGGGATTGCCATGCAACGGATGCACTAAGAGCTATAAGTGTATGAAAGCTCAGACTGAAAACTAAGTGGGTGTGCATCCAACTTGCTTGCTCATGAAGACCTCGGGCGTTTGAGTAAGCCCATCATCAGAATATACAAGCCAAGTTATATAATGAAAATTCCCACTAGTATATGAAAGTGATAACTCAAGAGATTCTCTATATGAAGAACATGGTGCTAGTCTGAAGCACAAGTGTGGTAAAAGGATAGTAACATTGTCCCTTCTCTCTTTTTCTCTCATTTTTTGGGCCTTCTCCCTTTTTTTCTTTTTTTGGCCTTTCTCTTTCACTTTTTTTCGTCCGGAGTCTCATCCCGACTTGTGGGGGAATCATAGTCTCCATCATCCTTTCCTCACTGGGACAATGCTCTAATAATGATGATCATCACACTTTTATTTACTTACAACTTAATATTACAACTCGATATCTAGAACAAAGATATGACTCTATATGAATGCCTCCGGCAGTGTACCGAGATGTGCAATGATCTAGCGTAGCAATGACATTAAAAAAACAGGCAAGCCATGAAAACATCATGCTAGCTATCTTACGATCATGCAAAGCAATATGACGATGAATGCTCAAGTCATGTATATGATGATGATGGAAGTTGCATGGCAATATATCTCGGAATGGCTATGGAAATGCCATGATAGGTAGGTATGGTGGCTGTTTTGAGGAAGATATAAGGAGGCTTATGTGTGACAAAGCGTATCATATCACGGGGTTTGGATTCACCGGAGAATTTTGCACCAACTCTCCAGGTGAGAAAGGGCAATGCACGGTACCGAAGAGGCTAGCAATGATGGAAGGGTGAGAGTGCGTATAATCCATGGACTCAACATTAGTCATAAAGAACTCACATACTTGTTGCAAAAGTTTATTAGCTCTCAAAGAAAAGTACTACTATGCATGCCCCTAGGGGGATAGATTGATAGGAAAAGACCATCGCTCATCCCCGACCGCCACTCATAAGGAAGACAATCAATAAATACCTCATACTCCGACTTTGTTACATAACGGTTCACCATACATGCATGCTACGGGAATCACAAACCTTAACACAAGTATTTCTACTAATCCACAACTACCCACTAGCATGACTCTAATATCACCATCTTTATATCGCAAAACCATTACAAGGAATCAAACATATCATATTCAGTGATCTACAAGTTTTATGTAGGATTTTATGACTAACCATGTGAATGACTAGTTCCTGTCACCTCTCTAAATAGATATAAGTGAAGCAAGAGAGTTTAATTCTTTCTACAAAAGATATGCCCGTGCTCTAACAAATATAAGTGAAGCAAAAGAGCATTCTACAAACGGCAGTTTTCTATGTAAAGAGAAACAGGCAATCCAAACTTCAAATGATATAAGTGAAGCACATGAAGCATTCTATAAAGCCATACTCAAAAGATATAAGTGAACTGCATAGAGCATTCTATAAATCAACCAAGGACTATATCATACCAGCATGGTGCATAAAATAAAAATGAAAACTAAAATGCAAAAGACGCTCCAAGATTGCACATATCACATGAACAAAACGAATCCAAAAACATACCGATACTTGTTGAAGAAAGAGGGGATGCCTTCCGGGGCATCCCCAAGCTTAGACGCTTGAGTCTCCTTGAATATTTACTTGGGGTGCCTCGGGCATCCCCAAGCTTGATCTCTTGCCTCTCTTCCTGCTTCTCACATCGAGACCTTCTCGATCATCGAACACTTCATCCACACAAAACTTCAACAGAAAACTCGGTAAGATCCGTTAGTATAATAAAGCAAATCACTACTCTAAGTACTATTGCAAACCAATTCATATTTTGTTTTTGCATTGTGTGTACTGTAATATAACTTTTCCATGGCTTTATCCACTGATATAAATTGATAGTTTCATCAAAACAAGCAAACTATGCATCAAAAACAGAATCTGTCAAAAACAGAACAGTCGGTAGCAATGTGAACATTAACCATACTTATGATACTTGAAAAAGTCTACCAAAATTAGGAAAAATAAAAAATTTGTATAGAAAGACAGTGCAAAAATAATCAGAACCATTTGACGTTCCAGTAAAAAATGTAAAATCGTGCACTACAGCCAAAGTTTCTGTCCTGCACCGTACAAACCAACAAGCAAAGTAAACATCCTAAAGGCAAACCTTGGCAGATTATTTTTATAATACAATCGAATTGTACAAGGGGATAATATTTTTTTTGAAAAGTTTCTGTAATAAATATTCACAAAGTTTCCGTGAGCATGGACAAAGTTCAACGCTAGCTCCCACTTCAACAATGCTTGTCTCTCTCACTTTCACTTTCCTTTTTGAAAAAGTTTTGGGTTCCCCTCTTTATTTTTGTTGTTTTTAAACTATATGAAAGAACTCAACAGAAATAAATGACTCTCTAAAACTTCCGTATTGTCTCCCTGGCAGCTCTTTCTTTAAAGCCATTAAGCTAGGCATATAGTGCTCAAGTAGTGAATCCACCCGGATCCCAAGGTATATCAAAGTCAATTTTAATTAACAATGATTTGTTATATAATAGTGAGCACAAAGCAACATATATCATGTAACAACTAAGTCTAACTCTCTTCCTATGCATCGGCATGTCATAAAAGAACAATTCATGCACACATAGTAAAGGCCAATGCATAGTTTAAACAGTTTCTTGCAATTTTATCGTATTGGGAACATAGAGAGATGGAGATATAGTTCCTCTCTCATAATAATTGCAAGTAGGAGCAGCAAGCACATGCATATTATATCTATCAAAATCATCATATCTAGTAGTAAAAGGCAACCCATCAATATAATCCTTAATAAGCACAAACTTCTCTGATATAGTGTAGTCGGTAGAATTCAAAAAGATAATAGGACTATCATGCGTGGATGCAATAGCAACAATTTCATGTTTAACATAAGGAACTATAGCAAGTTCATCTCCATAAGCATAATTCATATTGGCATCTTGGCCACAAGCATGGCAAGCATCAACAAAAAGGGATATTTCCAAAGAATCAACGGGATCATAGCAATTATCATAGCATTCATCCTTTGGTAAGCATGAAGGGAAATTAAAAAATGTATGATATGAATAGTTACTCTCATTAGAATGTGGGCATGGGTGATCAATCTGCTTTTCCTCCTTTTGTTCTTTGCTCTCCTCCTCATCTTTTTCATCCAATGAGCTCACAGTTTCATCAATTTCTTCTTCCATAGACTCCTGCAAAATATTATTCTCTTCTTGGACAGCGGAGACTTTCTCAATAAGCGCATTAATATAGGAATTATATTCATAATTATCATAGCAATATTTCAATATAGCCAAATTTTCAGGCCTATAAACATCATCATCAAAAGCTTCATACTTTTCAAACAAAGATTCAATTTCATAAGCACCCTTAAAAGCAACAAATTGTTCTATTTGTTCCACATCATAGTAATCATATATACCATTAGAATAAGAAGCTAAGGTTTCATTATCATTAAATTTGCATGAAAAGGGAAGGTGTGGAGCCTTCATCCTAGAGCAACAAGTATAATCATAACTCAAGCATACTTGCCGAGCATACCACTTCAATATATAAATTTGATACCATAATAGTTTCCCTTTTTGTGTCAAGCGATAATCCCTAAAGTATTCACGTTGATCCAACATTACTCCCATTACCAAATTGAATGGGGTTTTCTCAGGATTATCAAAGTAGTACATAATTTCTGTCACATAACGAGCATCGAGGGTTTAGGAGGTTCCTCATCTCCATGAGTAGCAAGTACACCTAATTTTTTCGGTATTTTGTGTTCCATGTCCATAACTAAAGATAGAGAACAACTAAGAACAGCAAATAATAATTACTTAGTGATAAAGGAAACAAGCACACACGAGAATATTCACCCCACGCTATTGCTCCCCCGCAACGGCGCCAGAAAAAGGTCTTGATAACCCAGAAGTATAGGGGATCGCAACAGTTTTCGATAAGTAACAGTGTCAAACCCAACGAGGAGCTAAAGGCAGAACAAATATTCCCTCAAGTTCCATCGACCACCGATACAACTCTACGCACGCTTTACTTAGAACAAGTATGAAACTAGAAGTACTTTGTAGGTGTTGTTGGATAGGTTTGCAAGATAATAAAGAGCACGTAAATAAAAAGTAGGGGTTGTTTAGATAAAGACACAACTAAGTTAGTTTTAGTAAAGAGCTTTTTGTTACGAGAAAGTTATTTGTCCCTAGGCAATCGGTAACTAGATCGGTAATCATTATTGCAATTTTATATGAGGGAGAGGCATAAGCTAACATACTTTCTCTACTTGGATCATATGCACTTATGATTGGAACTCTAGCAAGCATCCGTAACTACTAAAGATCATTAAGGTAAAACCCAACCATAGCATTAAAGCATCAAGTCCTCTTTATCCCATGCGCAACAACCCCCTTACTCGGGTTTGTGTTTCAGTCACTCACGCAACCCACTATAAGCGAATCATGAACGTATTGCAACACCCTACAGCGGGGATCCCTCACGCTTGCGCGACATGGAGAGCACCATAGGACAGCACCAATAATAAAACATGCAACTCAAACCAATCTTGATCATCAAATAGCCCATAGGACAAAACAGATCTACTCAAACATCATAGGATAGCCATACATCATTGGGAAATAATATATAGCGTTGAGCACCATGTTTAAGTAGAGATTACAGCGGGTAAGAGAGAGTTACACTGTTGCATAGAGGGGGGAAGAGTTCGTGATGATGGCGGTGAAGTTTTTGGTGAAGATTGCGGTGATGATGATGGCCACGGCAGCGTTCCAGTGCCACCGGAAGAGAAGGGGAGACGGGGCCCTTCGTCTTCTTCTTCCTTGACATCCTCCCTAGATGGGAGAAGGGTTTCCCCTATGTTCCTTGGCCTCCATGGCGTGGGAGGGGCGAGAGCCCCTCCGAGATTGGATTTGCCTCTCTGTCTCTCTCTATTTCCGCGTTCTTAGATTCTACCCTTTCCCCGTTTCTTATATTCCCAGAGATCCGTAACTCCGATTGGGTTGAAATTTTAACACGATCTCTATCCGGATATTAGCTTTCTTGCGGAGAAAGAAGGGCACCAGCCGCCTTACGGGTGGCCATGAGGGCCGGGGGCGCGTCTAGGGGGGTGGGGCGCCCCCCCGCCTCGTGCCTCCCTTGGGCACCGTCTCGCGTGGATTTTTCTTCCCAAAAATCATATATATTCCAAAAAAAATCTCCATCCATTTTTATCCCGTTTGGACTCCGTTTGATATGGATATTCTGTGAAACAAAAAACATGCAACAAACAGGAACTGGCACTGGGCACTGGATCAATATGTTAGTCCCAAAAATAGTATAAAAAGTTGCCAAAAGTATATGAAAGTTGAATAATATTGGCATGGAACAATCAAAAATTATAGATACGACGGAGACGTATCAGTTCATCCGATGAGATCATCGTGGAACATGTGGGAGCCAATATGGGTATCCAGATCCCGCTATTGGTTATTAGCTGGAGAGATGTCTCGGTCATGTCTGCATGGTTCCCGAACCCGTAGGGTCTACACACTTAAGGTTCGGTGACGCTAGCGTTTTTATGGGAAATAATATGTGGTTACCGAAGGTTGTTCGGAGTCCCGGATGAGATCTCGGATGTGACAAGGTGTTCCGGAATGGTCCGGAGGTGAAGATCGATATATTGGACGAAGGGTATTTGTGACGCCCCGAGACCGATGCTCGAGAAGACTTCCATATGTTCCGGGTTTCGCCGTGTGTTTCTTTTGTGCCTGCCCTTTTATTTTTGCATTGCACCATGTCATCATGCCATCATCTCATAAATATTCTGCAACTCTACTAAATAAATTGCATCGATCTTCGGTCCATTTAAACCGAGGGAATTCACATGGTGATTCTCTTTATAACATATCCTCCCAATTTTAGGGAGCTATTTTAAATATTCCATTCTTTTGGAGTTAACCATAACACACGTGCAAAAATAATCCTCATGCCCATTTCCACTTCGAGTTTGACCTTCAAATGTAACATCCCAAAATTCTAAATTTTGGAATGTTATATTAAATAAATAATTGTGATTGTTGTGTGGTTGATTGTGTGAAATTGAGTGGAAATAGAATTTTTTTTGAAAGTTGAATGAGAGGGAATAAAAGGACTTTCCCAAAACTTTTCATTTTGAATTTTGATCTCCATGAATTCAAATTCATTTCATCACAAAACCCTAGAGTGGAGATAGTATGACTTCTTCCATTTAAAGAAATGAAAAAAGGGGTTTTGAAGTAGATTTGAATTCCATTTGAACAATAGTCCAACTCAGAGACTTTATGCCACTCAAGGATTTTCATGAGAGAAGATAATAGGACTTCTTTAAAATATATGAAATAGAGTGGGAAGTGATGAGGAGCACTTTTGAATTTCATTTGGTTCACTTTTGGAAAGTTTTTCGTTTTGAGTTTCAAAAACATTTCCATTCATTCAAATAAAATAAAGAGAGAAGGAAATAGGACTCCTTCAAATATCAGAAAGAAAATATGGAAATGGATTATGAAACCAATAGAAGTTATTTTAACAATATTTGAAATCATTTGCATCTCATGATTTATTGCATTTTGGAGTTCTCTGGGATATTCAAATATTATTTTCTACTCAAGAGAAATAAAGGAGAGAGGATAGAATGACTTCCTCAAACAAAAAGGAGCTAGAGAATTCATTATAATATTATTTAGTTTTTTGGAGTTTATTTGGTATTTATTTTCTTGGCAAAAAGTGCATTTACTGCATTAGATGAAAAAATTCAAAATTATATGTGCTGGGATTAATGTTCATTATTCTATATATTATCAATAGTGATTTTAGGAATTACTATGGAATTTTTATGAATTCGTTGGAGTTGTTTTTGACCTCACCATGTTTTCCGTAACAAAAAAAACAAAAAAAAAACACGCACGCACACTGCACTACCTGGATCGAGGCCACTTCGGCCCAGGGGCGCAACGACCGGCCCAGCCACAGGCCAGCTAGGCCAAGGCCCAGCTGTAGCGCTAGGGCAGCCAGCGGCAAGCGCCCTAGGACCGCACGCACGAGCCGCCAGCTCCTCCCTTCGCTCGCTACCTGCTGCTGCCGCTGATGCATGGGGCCCGCCCATCGTCCCTAACCTCCCGCAGACCCCGCTGGATGAGCACACGCACGCTCGAACCTGCCGGCCGAATCTCTAGGGATAGGGCTTATCCCTCGCTCCCCGAGCTCCTGACCGCGCCTATAAAACCCCCAAGACCCCCTCTCTCTGTTCTGCCAATTCGCTCGTCCTCTCGCACATCACAGGCGCCGCCTTCGTCAATTGGATCTCGCAGGCTGGAGCTCCGTTCACCGGAGGAGCTCAACGACCGTAAGCCACCCCGAGGCCTCAAATTCCGTCAAACTACTCCCCATGTTCTTCCGCACCTAGTTGACATCTCATTTTGCCCCTAGGTTCGCCAGAGACGCTGTCCCCTTGACCCGCGTCCTCGCCGGAGCACGGAGACGCCGCACTTTGCTGCCCTCGTCTGGGTCACCCCGATGCGCGCCGTCGCCACCACCGAACTGCCCACGTCGTGCCCGTCCCGTTCGTCTCCTCCCCCACCGCCGAGGAGCACCGCCGCCACCGCCCGTCCGCTGCCTGACGCCAGCGTCGCCGCCCCTGTTCACCGTCCTCGCTCGCTGTAAGCCACCTGCTTCTTCCCGTTCGTTCAGTTTTTTTGTATTATCTCGTTTTTGTTTTATTTCGGTTAACCATGGTTTTAAATAAACCGTGCGGTTTAGTTAAAAACTCGGTCTCCAGTTTTCATTTTTTTGCCGCGGTATCTGTTTTGCTTAGGTAGCAGCCGTTCGCCGAATAGCTTCCGCAATGAATGCTGCTCGGCCAGTAGGAAGCCACCACGTGGCCAGGGACCTGGTCGCGAATAAAATTTTCACAGTCAAGTCCCTGTAAATTTCAGTTTAGCCCCTAAACTTCAAATGGTTGTATCTTTTTAACTGCCAAATTCGACGAAACCAGCGGCAAAATGTTCGTCTCGAATAGCTTTATCCAGAAAACCAACTTTGAAAACTTTTGGCCAATTCAAATTTGAACTTTATTCAGATTTGAATTCAAACTTCAATTGACCATATCTCCTAAACCGTAGCTCCGATTGATGTGATTCTTTTTGCACCGTGTCACCGTTGCAAAACCCTATCACTTGGACCTATCTCACGATATTTTTTCACACATTAGGATCTGTCCGTAGTAGTTTTACTCGTATTCCTAGTAGGCACTATGGTCCACGTCACAATTTTTGGCACCCATGCCCTATGTTGTTTTGCACTTTGTATTTACTTTTGATAGTTAAGTCTGTTGTGTGTTCCTTTGGATTTTTCGAGTCTTTTCATGTTGCATGTTATTTGGTTCTCTGAAATGATTTCTTATGTGAATGCAATGTTTGACTTTATAGATTTTCATCGGAGAGTGACGAATAGTTCTATTGAGTAAATTTCTGAGAGTGATATAATCTTCATCAACTATTACCAGGCAAGTTCACATTTGACCATTCTTCCAATCACCCAGGCTTAAAGAGATCAATCGTATTCTCATGTATAGAAGCTTACGTGTGCAGCCATAAGCCAATATGGGCTCTGGCTTAGTTGAGTAGTTAGTGTGACCCCTTCCGGGATGGGCTAGCAGATGTAGAATGATGTAGGTGTACCGGCCTATCCGTGGGTTAAGGGGGAACATTTTCGAAAGACTATGTCTCGGTCATCCTGTTCTCAAACGCCAGGCAGTGCAAGAACTTCAAGGGAGGCGATCGAGTCTTGTGGGGAAAAGTGCACAAACCTCTGCAGAGTGTTAAAACCTAATCGATTAGCCGTGTCCCCGGTTACGGACAACTTGAGCATCTAGTAGTGGAAATGCTGGGAGATCTCATCACTCTTAATTTAAACAGTTGGGTTCAAATGAAACTTTGGGAATGGATTGAGTTGGGTTTACCAACTCATCCTATGCTATACAGTAGTGGTAGAATGATATCTTTTATTCTAGGGAAAAACTAGCTTTATGCAAAAACTAAACTTAGAGCTTTCCACCAGCCAAATTGCATGTACAAATAGGTTCATTATTCTTATGATGCGAGTTGCCAGTACATTTAATGTACTGACCTACAGGGCTGCAACGTCTTATGTTGCAGGAATTTTCTACGACGAGTAAGAGTTACATTGTAGGGTTACGGTCTACACTCAACTTGCCGTTGGCGTTGATGGGACTCCACACCCGTTCGATTATTTCCACTGAGACTTATGAGGTATATGTCAGTTTTACGTTATTTATACATGTGATTGCACTTTGACATATAAATTGATGTACTGTGTGTGACAGCATACCGATCCAGGGATGGCACAGATACATAGAGGCTTGGCCGTTTGAGGCCGGGTCGCTACAGATATGGTATCAGAGCACATGTTGACTGTAGGACGTGACCCGAGTGTTGGGGAACGTAGCAGAAATTCAAAAATTTTCCTACGTAACACCAAGATCTATCTATGGAGAGACCAGCAACGAGTAGAAAGGAGAGGAGAGTTTGCATCTACATACCCTTGTAGATCGCTAAGCGGAAGCGTTCAAGTGAACGGGGTTGATGGAGTCGTACTCGTCGTGATTCAGATCACCGATGATCAAGTGCCGAACGGACGGCACCTCCGCGTTCAACACACGTACAGCTCGACGATGTCTCCCACGCCTTGATCCAGCAAGGAGAGAGGGAGAGGTTGAGGAAGACTCCTTCCAGCAGCAGCACAACGGCGTGGTGATGATGGAGGAGCGTGGCAATCCTGCAGGGCTTCGCTAAGCACCTACGGGAGAGGAGATGTGTCACGGGAGGGAGAGGGAGGCAACCAAAGGCCTTAGGTATGATTGCTCCTCCTTTTCCCCACTATATATAGGGCCAAGGGAGAGGGGGAGGGCGCAGCCTTGCCCCCTCCTCCAAGGAAGGGGTGCGGCTAAGGATGGGGAGGAGTCCATCCTCCCCAAGGCACCTCGGAGGTGCCTTCCCCCTTTAGGACTCTTCCCTCTCCAAGTTTCCTTGCGCATGGGCCTCTTGGGGCTGGTGCCCTTGGCCCATGTAGGCCAAGGCGCACCCCCTACAGCCCATGTGGCCCCCCGGGGCAGGTGGCCCCACCCGGTGGGCCCCCGGGACCCTTCCGGTGGTCCCGGTACAATACCGATGACCCCGAAACTTGTCCCGATGGCCGAAACAGGACTTCCTATATATAAATCTTTACCTCCGGACCATTCCGGAACTCCTCGTTACGTCCGGGATCTCATCCGGGACTCCGAACAACATTCGGTAACCACATACAAGCTTCCTTTATAACCCTAGCGTCATCTAACCTTAAGTGTGTAGACCCTACGGGTTCGGGAGACATGCAGACATGACCGAGACGTTCTCCAGTCAATAACCAACAGCGGGATCTGGATACCCATGTTGGCTCCCACATGTTCCACGATGATCTCATCGGATGAACCACGATGTCAAGGACTTAATCAATCCCGTATTCAATTCCCTTTGTCTAGCGGTATTTTACTTGCCCGAGATTCGATCGTTGGTATCCAATACCTTGTTCAATCTCGTTATCGGCAAGTCACTTTACTCGTTCCGTAACACATCATCCTGTGATCAAATCCTTGGTCACATTGCGCATATGATGATGTCCTACCGAGTGGGCCCAGAGATACCTCTCCGTTTACACGGAGTGACAAATCCCAGTCTCGATCCGCATAAAACAATAGATACTTTCGGAGATACCTGTAGTGCACCTTTATAGTCACCCAGTTACGTTGTGACGTTTGATACACCCAAAGCACTCCTACGGTATCCAGGAGTTATACGATCTCATGGTCAAAGGAAGAGATACTTGACATTCGCAAAGCTCTAGCAAATGAACTACTCGATCTTTTGTGCTAGTCTTAGGATTGGGTCTTGTCCATCACATCATTCTCCTAATGATGTGATCCCGTTATCAACGACATCCAATGTCCATAGTCAGGAAACCATGACTATCTGTTGATCACAACGAGCTAGTCAACTAGAGGCTCACTAGGGACATATTGTGGTCTATGTATTCACACGTGTATTACGATTTCCGGATAATACAGTTATAGCATGAATAAAAGACAATTATCATGAACAAGGAAATATAATAATAATACTTTTATTATTGCCTCTAGGGCATATTTCCAACAGTCTCCCACTTGCACTAGAGTCAATAATCTAGTTCACATCGCCATGTGATTAACACTCACAGGTCACATCGCCATGTGACTAATACCCAAGAGTTTACTAGAGTCAGTAGTCTAGTTCACATCACTATGTGATTAACACTCAATGAGTTTTATGTTTGATCATGTTGCTTGTGAGAGAGGTTTTAGTCAACGGGCCTGAACCTTTCAGATCCGTCTGTGCTTTACAAATCTCTATGTCATCTCTAGATGCAGCTACCACGCTCTATTTGGAGCTGTTCCAAATAACTGTTCTACTTGGAGCTATTCTAAATTGTTGCTCCATTATATGTATCCGGTCTCTCTACTCAGAGCTATCCGGATAGGTGTCAAGCTTGCATCGTCGTAACCTTTACGACGAACTCTTTTACCACCTCCATAATCGAGAAAATTCCTTAGTCCACTAGTTACTAAGGATAACTTTGACTGCTGTCCTGTGAGCCATTCTTGGATCACTCTTGTACCCCTTGACTGACTCATGGCAAGGCACACTTTAGGTGCGGTACACAGCATAGCATACTGAAGAGCCTACGTCTAAAGCATAGGGGACGACCTTCGTCCTTTCTCTCTATTCTGCCGAGGTTGAGCTTTAAGTCTTAACTTCGTACCTTACAACTCAGGCAAGAACTCCTTCTTTGACTGGTCCATCTTGAACACCTTCAAGATCATGTCAAGGTATGTGCTCATTTGAAAGTACCATTAAGCGTTTTGATCTATCCTTATAGATCTTGATGCTCAATGCTCAAGTAGCTTAATCCAGGTTTTCTATTGAAAAACACATTTCAAATAACCCTATATGCTTTCCAGAAATTCTACGTCATTTCTGATCAACAATATGTCAACTACATATATTCATCAGAAATTCTATAGTGCTCCCACTCACTTCTTTGGAAATACAAGTTTCTCATAAACTTTGTACAAACCCAAAATTTTTGATCATCATCAAAGCATACATTCCAACTCCGAGATGCTCACTCCAGTCCTTTGAAGGATTGCTGGAGCTTTGCATACTTATTAGCATCTTTCGGGATTGACAAAACCTTCCGGTTGTATCACATACAACCTTTCCTCATTAAAATCGTCGAGGAAACAATGTTTTGACATCCTATCTGCAAGATTTCATAAATAATGCAGTAATCGCTAATATAATTCCAACAGACTCTTAGCATCGCTACGAGTGAGAAAATCTCATTGTAGTCAACTCCTTGAACTTGTCGGAAAACATCTTAATGACAAGTCGAGCTTTCTTAATGGTGACATTTACCATCATTGTCCGTCTTCCTTTTGAAATCCATCTGTACTCATTAGCCTTACGACCATCGAGCCGTTCTGCCAAAGTCTACACTTTGTTTTCATACATGGATCCTCTCTCGGATTTTATGGCCTCAAGCCATTTATTGGAATCCGGGCCCACCATCGCTTCTCCATAGCTCGTAAGTTCATTGTTGTCCAGCAACATGACTTCCAAGACAGGATTACGTACCACTCTGAAGTAGTACGCATCCTTGTCATCCTACGAGGTTTGGGAGTGACTTGATCCGAAGTTTCATGATCAATATCACAAGCTTCCACTTCAATTGGTGTAGGTGCCACAGGAACAACTCCCTGTGCCCTGTCACACACTAGTTGAAGAGACGGTTCAGTAACCTCATCAAGTCTCCACCATCCTCCCACTCAATTCTTTCGAGAGAAACTTTTCCTCGAGAAAGGACCCGATTCTAGAAACAATCCCTTATTGCTTTCGAATCTGAGACAGGAGGTATACCCAACTGTTTTGGGTGTCATATGAAGATGCATTTATCCGCTTTGGGTTTGAGCTTATCAGCCTGAAACTTTTTCACATAAGCGTCGCAGCCCCAAACTTTTAAGAAACGACAACTTAGGTTTCTCTAAACCATAATTCATACGGTGTCATCTCATCGGAATTACGTGGTGCCCTATTTAAAGTGAATGTGGTTGTCTCTAATGCCTAACCCATGGACAATAGTGGTAATTCGATAAGAGACATCATGGTATGCATCATATCCAATAGGGTGCAACTATGATGTTCGGACACACCATCACACTATGGTGTTCCAGGCGGTATTAATTGTGAAACAATTTCCACAATGTCTTAATTGTGTGCCAAAACTCGTAACTCAGATATTCATCTCTATGATCATATCATAGACATTTTATCCTCTTGTCACAATGATCTTCTACTTCACTCTGAAATTACTTGAACCATTCAACAATTCAGACTTGTGTTTCATCAAGTAAATATTCTCAACATCTACTCGAATCATCTGTGAAGTAAGAACATAACGATATTCACTGCATGCCTCAGCACTTATTGGACTGCACACATCAAAATGTGTTACTTCCAACAAGTTGCTATCTTGTTCCATCTTACTGAAACCGAGGCTTTTCAGTCATCTTGCCCATGTGGTATGATTTGCATATCTCAAGTGATTCAAAATCAAGTGAATTCAAACGGTCCATTTGCATGGAGTTTCTTCATGCATATATACCAATAGACATGGTTCGCATGTCTCAAACTTTTCAAAAACGAGTGAGTCCAAAGATCCATCAACATGGAGCTTCTTCATGCGTTTTATACCAATATGACTTACACAGCAGTGCCACAAGTAGGTGGTACTATCATTACTATCTTTTGGCATGAACATGTGTATCACTACGATCGAGATTCAATAAACCATTCCTTTAGGTGCAAGACCATTGAAGGTATTATTCAAATAAATAGAGTAACCATTATTCTCTTTAAATGAATAACCGTATTGCGATAGACATAATCCAATCATGTCTATGCTCAACGCAAACACCAATCTCGGTGGTAGAGGGAGCGTGCGATGTTTGATCACATCAAACTTGGAAACACTTCCAACACATATCGTCAGCTCACCTTTAGCCAGTCTCCTTTTATTCCGTAGCTTTTATTTCGAGTTACTAATACTTAGCAACCGAACCGGTATCTAATACCCTGGTGCTACTAGGAGTACTAGTAAAGTACACATTAACATAATGTATATCCAATATACTTCTATCGACCTTGCCAGCCTTCTCATCTACCAAGTATCTAGGGTAATGCTGCTCCAGTGGTTGTTCCCCTTATTACAGAAGCACTTAGTCTCGGGTTTGGGTTCAACCTCGGGTTTCTTCATTGGTGCAGCAGCTGATTTGCCGTTTCATGAAGTATCCCTTCTTTCCCTTGCCCTTCTTGAAACTAGTGGTTTCATCAACCATCAACAATTGATGCTCCTTCTTGATTTCTACTTTCGCGGTGTCAAACATCGTGAATACCTCAAGGATCATCTTATCTATCCCTGATATGTTATAGTTCATCACGAAGCTCTAGCAGCTTGGTGGCAATGACTTTGGAGAAACATCACTATCTCATTTGGAAGATCAACTCCCACTCGATTCAAGTGATTGTTGCACTCAGACAATCTGAGCACAAGCTCAACAATTGAGCTTTTCTCCCTTAGTTTGTAGGCTAAGAAAATTGTCGGAGGTCTCATACCTCTTGACGTGGGCACGAGCCTGAAATCCCAATTTCAGCCCTCGAAACATCTCATATGTTCCGCGATGTTTCGAAAACGTCTTTGGTGCCTCTACTTAAACCATTTAACTGAACTATCACGTAGTTATCAAAACGTGTATGTCCGATGTTCGCAACATCCACAAACGACGTTTGGGGTTCAGCACACTAAGCGGTGCATTAAGGACATAAGCTTTCTACTGATCGCATAATCGCTACTATCAACTTTCAACTATATTTTCTCTAGGAACATAACTAAAACAGTAGAACTATAGCGTGAACTACGACATAATTTGCAAAAGGTCTTTTGACTATGTTCAGGATAATTAAGTTCATCTTATGAACTCCCACTCAGATAGACATCCCTCTGGTCATCTAAGTGATCACATGATCCGAGTCAACTAGGCCGTGTCCGATCATCACGTGAGACGGATTAGTTAACGTCGGTGAACATCTTCATGTTGATCGTATCTACTATACGACTCATGCTCGACCTTTCGGTCTCCGTGTTCCGAGGCCGTGTCTGCACATGCTAGGCTCGTCAAGTTGACCCTAAGTGTTTTCGCTGTGTAAAACTGTCTTACACCCGTTGTATGTGAACGTAAGAATCCATCACACCCGATCATCACGTGGTGCTTAGAAGCGACGAACTGTAGCAACGGTGCACAGTTAGGGGAGAACACTTCTTGAAATTTTGTAAGGGATCATCTTATTTACTACCGTCGTCCTAAGTAAACAAGATGCATAAACATAATAAACATCACATGCAATTATATAGTTGTGACATGATATGGCCAATATCATAGAGCTCCATTGATCTCCATCTTCGGGGCTCCATGATCATCTTGTCACCGGCTTGACACCATGATCTCCATCATCATGATCTCCATCATCGTGTCTTCATGAAGTTGTCACGCCAACGACTACTTCTACTTCTATGGCTAACGCGTTTAGCAATAAAGTAAAGTAAGTTACATGGCGTTCTTCAATGACACGCAGGTCATACAAAAAATAAAGACAACTCCTATGGCTCCTGCCGGTTGTCATACTCATCGACATGCAAGTCGTGAATCCTATTACAAGAACATGATCAATCTCATACATCACATATCATTCATCACATTCTTCTTGGCCATATCACATCACATAGCATACCCTGCAAAAACAAGTTAGACGTCCTCTAATTGTTGTTTGCATGTTTTACGTGGCTGCTATGGGTTTCTAGCAAGAACGTTTCTTACCTACGCATGAACCACAACGTGATATGCCAATTGCTATTTACCCTTCATAAGGACCCTTTTCATCGAATCCGATCCGACTAAAGTGGGAGAGACAGACACCCGCCAGCCACCTTATGCAACTAGTGCATGTTTGTCGGTGGAACCGGTCTCACGTAAGCGTACGTGTAAGGTTGGTCCGGGCCGCTTCATCCCACGATGCCGCCGAATCAAGATAAGACTAGTAACGGCAAGCATATTGAACAATATCGACGCCCACAACTACTTTGTGTTCTACTCGTGCAAAGAATCTACGCAATAGACCTAGCTCATGATGCCACTGTTGGTGAACGTAGCAGAAATTCAAAATTTTCCTACGTAACATCAAGATCTATCTATGGAGAGACCAGCAACGAGTAGAAGGAGGAGTGCATCTACATACCCTTGTAGATCGCAAGGCGGAAGCGTTCAAGTGAACGGGGTTGATGGAGTCGTACTCGTCGTGATTCAGATCACCGATGACCAAGTGCCGAACGGACGGCACCTCCGCGTTCAACACACGTACAGCCCGGTGACGTCTCCCACGCCTTGATCCAGCAAGGAGAGAGGGAGAGGTTGAGGAAGACTCCATCCAACAGCAGCACAACGGCGTGGTGGTGATGGAGGAGCGTGGCAATCCTGCAGGGCTTCGCCGAGCACCTACGGGAGAGGAGATGTGTCACGGGAGGGAGAGGGAGGCAACCAAAGGCCTTAGGTATGATTGCTCCTCCTTTTCCCCACTATATATAGGGCCAAGGGAGAGGGGGAGGGCGCAGCCTTGCCCCTTCCTCCAAGGAAGGGTGCGGCTAAGGGTGGGGAGGAGTCCATCCTCCCCAAGGCACCTCGGAGGTGCCTTCCCCCTTTAGGACTCTTCCCTCTCCAAGTTTCCTTGCGCATGGGCCTCTTGGGGCTGGTGCCCTTGGCCCATGTAGGCCAAGGCGCACCCCCTACAGCCCATGTGGCCCCCCGGGGCAGGTGGCCCCACCCGGTGGGCCCCCGGGACCCTTCCGGTGGTCCCGGTACAATACCGATGACCCCGAAACTTGTCCCGATGGCCGAAACAGGACTTCCTATATATAAATCTTTACCTCCGGACCATTCCGGAACTCCTCGTGACGTCCGGGATCTCATCCGGGACTCCGAACAACATTAGGTAACCACATACAAGCTTCCTTTATAACCCTAGCGTCATCTAACCTTAAGTGTGTAGACCCTACGGGTTCGGGAGACATGCAGACATGACCGAGACGTTCTCCAGTCAATAACCAACAGCGGGATCTGGATACCCATGTTGGCTCCCACATGTTCCACGATGATCTCATCGGATGAACCACGATGTCAAGGACTTAATCAATCCCGTATTCAATTCCCTTTGTCTAGCGGTATTTTACTTGCCCGAGATTCGATCGTCGGTATCCAATACCTTGTTCAATCTCGTTATCGGCAAGTCACTTTACTCGTTCCGTAACACATCATCCCGTGATCAAATCCTTGGTCACATTGCGCATATGATGATGTCCTACCGAGTGGGCCTAGAGATACCTCTCCGTTTACACGGAGTGACAAATCCCAGTCTCGATCCGCATAAAACAATAGATACTTTCGGAGATACCTGTAGTGCACCTTTATAGTCACCCAGTTACGTTGTGACGTTTGATACACCCAAAGCACTCCTACGGTATCCAGGAGTTATACGATCTCATGGTCAAAGGAAGAGATACTTGACATTCGCAAAGCTCTAGCAAATGAACTACTCGATCTTTTGTGCTAGTCTTAGGATTGGGTCTTGTCCATCACATCATTCTCCTAATGATGTGATCCCGTTATCAACGACATCCAATGTCCATAGTCAGGAAACCATGACTATCTGTTGATCACAACGAGCTAGTCAACTAGAGGCTCACTAGGGACATATTGTGGTCTATGTATTCACACGTGTATTACGATTTCCGGATAATACAGTTATAGCATGAATAAAAGACAATTATCATGAACAAGGAAATATAATAATAATACTTTTATTATTGCCTCTAGGGCATATTTCCAACACCGAGAAACTGGAAAGCCCTTAGGATTTCTCTTAAACTTTATTTTGAAAAAGGTCCTTTACCTCTCTTCTTTTCTGAGCTTTATCAAATCTTTCCTTTTACCTCAAATAGTTAGATAATACCCCGTTCACTTTGGACCACACGGAGAATGAACTGAAGCCACTCCGAGAACAACAAGATATCAGACTTCACCATACATTATAAGAGTTGAAGCTACAATAGTCGAAGCCTCTGAAGAATTGAAGAATTTGAAGACACTGAAGAATTCCAAGATTTATATGAACTTTAGAGGACCAAACCCCTGTTGTATACTTACGTTAGATGCGATGTTTGTGACCTGTCATTGTTTGATGTTTTTCCTAACAGCCACAAATAGAACTTATTTTCAAAACTATATTGTGTGTATTGTGTGTATCTCTCTATCCCTCTTATCTCATCCCGAAACCCTTGGACCCAATAGATGATGAATGAAGATGGACTTGCATTCTCTGAACCGATCACTCGGTTGGAGGCAGAGCTATGGATTCAAAACATGGAGAATCACTTCAGGAGCAATTTGGTTGCAAGGAAGTATGAGGTTCAATATGCTCTTTAGTACTTTACAAAAAGTGCTGCAACCTGGTGGAAAATGCATCAGGCCATACAAGGATGTAATGGAGCAAAAACTTCGCAGGAATTCAAGATGACTCTACTGACGTCTCGTCTTATTCAGAAGCCCTATGGAAATAAAATGAAGAAACCTTGTGCATGCAAGATTTGTGGTGAGATAGGACATACCCATGAAGAACACAAGGATGGATGCCCTCATTGTGAAGGAAATCACCAAGGTTAAGAATGTCCAACTAGGCAGGTTACTTGTTTCTTGTGTGAAGGAACTACGCACTACCCTGCCCAGTGTCATATTTATCCCAAGGTACAAGAAATTACCAAGCAGCAGAAGGAAGCAGTGAAAGAAGCCCTCAGGGAAAGTTTAAAAGAACCTGTGATGAAGGAAGATGCTAATGACCCTGATGGAGAAAGCCTAAACAGATTTTACTCCAATGCTTGCTATTCATGTGGAGAAGAAGGACATTTTTCACAGTATTGCACGAAGGAAAGCCAAGAGTATCTGGGAAGCTTCCCGACGGAAGAAGTGGAGTTTGATCGACAAGAGATAGAGGAATTGATCGGAATGAAGAAGTCGAGGAAGAGAAAGAGCATGTATCCCCAGAATAACCCAATTTCTGCAGAAAAGGACATGAGTCAAATCACTTGTTACAGGTGCAAGGATTTAGGTCATTACGCTAGCAAATGCCCAACAAGGAAGCCAAGAACCCAAGGAGCCAAGATAACCACCAGGAAGCCCCTGGATTTGTCTGAAGTCATTTGTTTATGCTACAAAGGAGTAGGACATTTTGCGAGAGAATGTTCAGACCCGAGGAGAGCTTGAGCAGAGTAGTTGAGATCTTGATATGGGAATAAAGCATGTAATAAATATGGGATGCACTTTTATTTTCGTTGGGGATGTTGAGTTGAGTTGTGAAATGGGAATTGTAATGGTTCGTGAAGCAATAAAAGTTGATGTGGTTGGAATCTCATATGAGGTGTCATGAGTTGTTTGTTGATTGTGAGTACCTCTCTCGCTATCTCACCCAAACTAAAACCTCGAACCCATGAACAAGCTGACCCCAACTTTTCCCAGAAAAACAACCACATTTCACCCAAGGAAATACATATAGTATCCTGAGTACCCCTTCTATCTTATGCCTGCAGATGACAACCCTTTACGAGTCTTTTCTGAAGGGCCCTGAAACGATCATGACCCTGACCAGTGATCAGGATTACCCAAAGATCCTGAAGGACATGATGAAGCATATTCAACTTGAAGGAGATGCAGTTTACAAGGGTTATCCTTTCATGGAGAAGGGAGTTGAACTCTGGTATGTGGAGGTACACCTCCACCGTGTGAAGGGAGTTTGCCCAAAGACTATGGGGCAATACTTTTTCATTTCTCGAGTACCACGAGCAACGTTCTTCGACTCTGTTCGTGAAGCTGCTATGGAAGCCATACGTCAGATTGGAGAAATACTAGAAGCAAGACTCCGTCACACTCAGGAATACCTGAGGGAGGTGCATGCAGAGATGATGGAGATGAAGCTAATGGCCACCACGATGACGTAAAACATCGATGATTTGAAGGATCACATTGCACAATTCTAGTGGGACTGAAGTATCTTCAAGAAGGACAAATGAATAAAGATGGAAGTAATGCTTGACCATACCAAACTATGTGGGTGGCAGCTTTTGTAATAGAGTACTTTTGCAATTTGAGTTTTGAGTAGTGGTTAAGGATGTAATAAAAGATTTGATATGAAGAGAATATGAATTATGGATGAACCAGTGCATTTTTTGCGATACTTGTCTGTGTGAACACTTGACCAATGGAAAAGGAAATGTATTCCATAGAGTGGAGTTTGGACAAATGAGTTGGAGTTTGGTTTTAGTTATGATGGTTACCCCGAGAGTATGAAGTAATGAAGTACTATTGGATTTAAATGAGATGTAATGTTGGAATATGGAACAAAGTAACTCCAAAGATGAGTTAAAGATATACAAGTGTTGAAGTGGGCCATAACCCACAGGACCCAGGATTTGATAAGGAAACAAGCACAATCTTGTTGAAGAAAAGAATTCTGAAGGAAGCTGTGATTTCATCAGCATACGTTTCATAGGAGGTTACGTAAACCCGAGAGTTGTGAAGAAACGATAGAGGTCTTCTTTTGGCTTGCAGAACCAATGGATTACCCAAACCCAGTTCATGGGGAAGAGAAGTTCTGCAATGCTTGTGAGGATGCCCAAGTGTTAGATACGTGATTCACTATTTGCGTATGTGGTAATGATTCAAGTACGGGATGGATTGGCCCCCATACCGGAGACTTCTATCATGAACTATCATATGTTGATGGGAAATCAGAGAGCTTGAAAACCCTAGAAGAGTGTCGACACGACAAATCAAAAGCCTTAGAATGGCAGGACGATGGAAACCCTGTACAGGCACCTTTTGCCAATCGTAGGTTATGCGGTGAGGTTCAACCCAGACCCATTTCCTGCAGGAGAAACCAAAAATTGTTGACCACCATGAGATTTTTGATAGTTGTTTAGCATTGGCGATAGACCTATCACCTAAGAAGACTCAGTCTCGGGAGGATCTTATTTGTATGAAAGGACTCAAGTTTTTGAGGAAAAAATGGTTATGCCCTTACCGGAAGAACACCAACGAAGGAGCGATCTCGGAGAATATGAGAAGACCGACACCGTCAACGCAAAGGATGGAGTACATGAGTTTTGTTGGAACCGTAACCACGCTTCTAAGGGTGGTAGCACCCCATACCTTGTGTTGATGAATGGATTTTCAAGGAGACCCCCCCCCCAAATCTAACCTTCTTTATAGCCTCTCCGAATCTCGAGGACGAGATTCATTTTAAGGGTGGTAGTTTGTAACATCCCAAAATTCTAAATTTTGGAATGTTATATTAAATAAATAATTGTGATTGTTGTGTGGATGATTGTGTGAAATTGAGTGGAAATAGAATTTTTTTTTTGAAAGTTGAACGAGAGGGAATAAAAGGGCTTTCCCAAAACTTTTCATTTTGAATTTTGATCTCCATGAATTCAAATTCATTTCATCACAAAACCATAGAGTGGAGATAGTATGACTTCTTCCATTTAAAGAAATGAAAAAGGGGTTTTGAAGTAGATTTGAATTCCATTTGAACAATAGTCCAACTCAGAGACTTTATGCCACTCAAGGATTTTCATGAGAGAAGATAATAGGACTTCTTTAAAATATATGAAATAGAGTGGGAAGTGATGAGGAGCACTTTTGAATTTCATTTGGTTCACTTTTGGAAAGTTTTTCGTTTTGAGTTTCAAAAACATTTCCATTCATTCAAATAAAATAAAGAGAGAAGGAAATAGGACTCCTTCAAATATCAGAAAGAAAATATGGAAATGGATTATGAAACCAATAGAAGTTATTTTAACAATATTTGAAATCATTTGCATCTCATGATTTATTGCATTTTGGAGTTTTCTGGGATATTCAAATATTATTTTCCACTCAAGAGAAATAAAGGAGAGAGGATAGAATGACTTCCTCAAACAAAAAGGAGCTAGAGAATTCATTATAATATTATTTAGTTTTTTGGAGTTTATTTGGTATTTATTTTCTTGGCAAAAAGTGCATTTACTGCATTAGATGAAAAAATTCAAAATTATATGTGCTGGGATTAATGTTCATTATTCTATATATTATCAATAGTGATTTTAGGAATTACTATGGAATTTTTATGAATTCGTTGGAGTTGTTTTTGACCTCACCACATTTTCTGTAACAAAAAAAAAACAAAAAAAACACGCACGCACACCGCACTACCTGGACCGAGGCCACTTCGGCCCAGGGGAGCACCGACCGGCCCAGCCACAGGCGAGCTAGGCCAAGGCCCAGCTGTAGCGCTAGGGCAGCCAGCGGCAAGCGCCCTAGGGCCGCATGCACGAGCCACTAGCTCCTCCCTTCGCTCGCTACCTGCTGCTGCCGCTGACGCATGGGGCCCGCCCATCATCCCTAACCTCCCGCAGACCCCGCTGGATGAGCACACGCACGCCCGAACCTGCCGGCCAAAGCTCTAGGGATAGAGCTTATCCCTCGCTCCCCAAGCTCCTGACCGCGCCTATAAAACCCCCAAGACCCCCTCTCTCCGTTCTGCCAATTCGCTCGTCCTCTTGCACATCACAGGCGCCGCCTTCGTCAGTTGGATCTCGTCGGCCGAAGCTCCGTTCGCCGGAGGAGCTCAACGAAGTAAGCCACCCCGAGGCCTCAAACTCCGTCAAACTACTCCCCATGTTCTTCCGCACCTAGTTGACATCTCATTTTGCCCCTAGGTCCGCCATAGACGCTGTCGCCACGACCTGCGTCCTCGCCGGAGCACGGAGACGCCGCACTTTGCTCCGCCCGTCCGGGTCACCCCGATGCGCGCCGTCGCCACCACCGGACTGCCCACATCGTGCCCGTCCCGTTCGTCTCCTCCCCCGCCACCGAGGAGCACCGCCGCCACCGCCCGTCCGCCGCCTGACGCCAGCGCCGCCGCCCCTGTTTGCCGTCCTCGCTCGCTGTAAGCCGCCCGCTTCTTCCCGTTCGTTTAATTTTTTTGTATTAGCTCGGTTTTGTTTTAGTTCGGTTAACCACGGTTTTAAATAAACCGTGCGGTTTAGTAAAAAAAACTCGGTCTCCGGTTTTCATTTTTTTGCCGCAGTAGCTGTTTTGCTTAGGTAGCGGCCGTTCGCCGAATAGCTTCCGCAGCGAATGCTGCTGGGCCAGTAGGAAGCCGCCACGTGACCAGGGACCTAGTTGCGAATAAAATTTTCATAGTCAAGTTCCTGTAAATTTCAGTTTAGCCCCTAAACTTCAAATGGTTGTATCTTTTTAACTGTAACTCCAAATTCGACGAAACCAGCAGCAAAATGTTCGTCTCGAATAGCTTTAACGAGAAAACCAACTTTGAAAACTTTTGGCCAAATTCAAATTTGAACTTTATTCAGATTTGAATTCAAACTTCAATTGACCATATCTCCTAAACCGTAGCTCCGATTGATGTGATTCTTTTTGCACCGTGTCACCGTTGCAAAACCCTATCACTTGGACCTATCTCACGATATTTTTTTCACACATTAGGATCTGTCCATAGTAGTTTTACTCGTATTCCTAGTAGGCACTGTGGTCCACATCACAATTTTTGGCACCCATGCCCTATGTTGTTTTGCACTTAGTATTTACTTTCGATAGTTAAGTCTGTTGTGTGTTCCTTTGGATTTTTCGAGTCTTTTCATGTTGCATGTTATTTGGTTCTCTGAAATGATTTCTTATGTGAATGCAATGTTTGACTTTATAGATTTTCATCGGAGAGTGACGAATAGTTCTATTGAGTAAATTTCTGAGAGTGATATAATCTTCATCAACTGTTACCAGGCAAGTTCACATTTGACCATTCTTCCAATCACCTATGTTTTATATTATGCACTTAGTCCTTTTATCGTAGGATTGCATGGTAGGATTTATTGTTGCCAGATGGCTATGCCGTTACCTAGCAGTTCATTTGAGGTAGGTCTGATCTATACAACCTTGTCACCACCGTGTAAGTTTATTTCCGCCTCGCAAATGTAGACGTGGAATTGGGAAGTGTTCATGGTGAGACATGAGTGACAAAGTAGTAATCAGGACCAAGACATGTAAATGAACTACCTGGGCGGAGGTTTGGTTTGAATGGTGGCGAAGTACAGTGGGAGCATGCATGGGAAGTCCATGGTGGTGCACCACTAGTGGTCCGTCCGCCCAGGCTCAAAGAGATCAATCGTATTCTCATGTATAGAAGCTTACGTGTGCAGCCATAAGCCAATATGGGCTCTGGCTTAGTTGAGTAGTTAGTGTGACCCCTTTCGGGATAGGCTAGCAGATGTAGAATGATGTAGGTGTACCGGCCAATCCATGGGTTAAGGGGGAACATTTTCGAAAGACTATGTCTCGGTCATCCTATTCTCAAACGCTAGGCAGTGCGAGAACTTCAAGGGAGGCGATCGAGTCTTGTGGGGAAAAGTGCGCAAACCTCTGCAGAGTGTTAAAACCTCGATTAGTTGTGTCCCCTGTTATGCACAACTTGAGCATCTAGTAGTGGAAATGCTGGGAGATCTCATCACTCTTAATTTAAACAGTTGGGTTTAAATGAAACTTTGGGAATGGATTGAGTTGGGTTTACCAACTCATCCTATGCTATACAGTAGTGGTAGAATGATATCTTTTATTCTAGGGAAAAACTAGCTTTATGCAAAAACTAAAATTAGAGCTTTCCACCAGCCAAATTGCATGTACAAATAGGTTCATTATTCTTATGATGCGACTTGCCAGTACATTCAATGTACTGACCTACAGGGCTGCAACGTCTTATGTTGCAGGAATTTTCTACGACGAGTAAGAGTTACGATGTAGGGTTACGGTCTACACTCAACTTGTCGTTGGCAGTGATGGGACTCCACACCCGTTCGATTGTTTCCGCTGAGACTTATGAGGTATATGTCAGTTTTACGTTATTTATACATGTGATTGCACTTTGATATATATATATTGATGTACTGTGTGTGGCAGCATACCGATCCAGGGATGGCACAGATACACAGAGGCTTGGCCGTTTGAGGTCGGGTCGCTACAGATATGGTATCAGAGCACATGTTGACTGTAGGACGTGACCCTAGAAACTGGAAAGCCCTTAGGATTTCTCTTAAACTTTATTTTGAAAAAGGTCCTTTACCTCTCTTCTTTTCTGAGCTTTATCAAATCTTTCCTTTTACCTCAAATAGTTAGACAATACCCCGGTCACTTTGGACCACACGGAGAATGAACTGAAGCCACTCCGAGAACGACAAGATATCAGACTTCACTATACATTAGAAGAGTTGAAGCTACAATAGTCGAAGCCTCCGAAGAATTGAAGAATTTGAAGACACTGAAGAATTCCAAGATTTATATGAACTTTAGAGGACCAAACCCCTGTTGTATACTTACGTTAGATGCGATGCTTGTGAACTGTCATTGTTTGATGTTTTTCCTAACAGCCACAAATAGAACTTATTTTCAAAACTATATTGTGTGTATTGTCTGTATCTCTCTATCCCTCTTATCTCATCCTGAAACCCTTGGACCCAATAGATGATGAATGAAGATGGACTTGCATTCTCTGAACCGATCACTCAGTTGGAGGCAGAGCTATGGATTCAAAACATGGAGAATCACTTCAGGAGCAATTTGGTTGCAAGGAAGTATGAGGTTCAATACGCTCTTCAGTACTTTACAAAAAGTGCTGTAACCTGGTGGAAAATGCATTAGGCCATACAAGGATGTAACGGAGCAAAAACTTCGCAGGAATTCAAGATGACTCTACTGACGTCTCGTCTTATTCAGAAGCCCTATGGCAATAAAATGAAGAAACCTTGTGCATGCAAGATTTGTGGTGAGATAGGACATACCCATGAAGAACACAAGGATGGATGCCCTCATTGTGAAGGAAATCACCAAGGTGAAGAATCCAACTAGGCAGATTACTTGTTTCTTGTGTGAAGGAACTATGCACTACCCTGCCCAGTGTCATATTTATCCCAAGGTACAAGAAATTACCAAGCAAAAGAAGGAAGAAGTGAAAGAAGCCCTCGGGGAAAGTTTAAAAGAACCTGTGATGAAGGAAGATGCTAACGACCTGATGGAGAAAGCCTAAACAGATTTTACTCCAATGCTTGCTATTCATGTGGAGAAGAAGGACATTTTTCATAGTATTGCACGAATGAAAGGCAAGAGTATCTGGGAAACTTCCCGACGGAAGAAGTGGAGTTCGATCGACAAGAGATAGAGGAATTGATCGGAACGAAGAAGTCGAGGAAGAGAAAGAGCATGTATCACCAGAATAACCCAATTTCTGCAGAAAAGGACATGAGTCAAATCACTTGTTACAGGTGCAAGGATTTAGGTCATTACGCTAGCAAATGCCCAACAAGGAAGCCAAGAACCTAAGGAGCCAAGATAACCACCAGGAAGCCCCTGGATTTGTCTGAAGTCATTTGTTTATGCTGCAAAGGAGTAGGACATTTTGCGAGAGAATGTTCAGACCTGAGGAGAGCTTGAGCAGAGTAGTTGAGATCTTGATATGGGAATAAAGCATGTAATAAATATGGGATGCACTTTTATTTTCGTTGCGGATGTTGAGTTGAGTTGTGAAATGGGAATTGTAATGGTTCGTGAAGCAATAAAAGTTGATGTGGTTGGAATCTCATATGAGGTGTCATGAGTTGTTTGTTGATTGTGAGTACCTCTCTCGCTATCTCACCCAGACTAAAACCTCGAACCCATGGACAAGCTGACCCCAACTTTTCCCAGAAAAACAACCACATTCTAGCCGGGCCGGTCCCTAGGCCCACCTCCTACAGCCTGACCTAGCCGGCCCAAGAGGCCTGCCCGATCTCCTCGTTCCCCCCTGCTCGCTAGCCTTTCCTCGATCCCCTCCTCCCTGTCTCCCCTCTCGCGCTGCCAGGAGAGGAACGCCCGATCCCCTCGCATCTCCCCTCACTCCCTCATTCCTCCTAGGGCCGTCACGCGTAGAGGATGGAACCGGTGCCCGATCCTCCCTCCTCTCGATCTCTCGCATCTCCCTGTGCTCTTCTCCCTCTCCTCCCTCGCAGGCTCCCTGGGTCGCCTTGCCTTGTCGCCGGCCCTTGATCCACCACGCCGTCGCGCCTCCTTGCCATGGCCTCCTACTCGCGTTGAAACCCTGGCGCCCCTGTAGTTTTCCTCCTCCGCCAGGCGCCGCAGGCCGCCGCCCTACACCCTCGCGCCCCGAGCTCTGCACGCCGCCTCGCTGCGCAGGAGCTCTACCGCAGCCGCCAACCTACCGCGCCCTGTCCTCGCTGGGATCCGCTTGGGAGCCGCTTGAACTCTTCTGCGCCACCGCTCCTTCTTTGATTCGGCGATGTCCATCCATCCCAAGCACGCCGCCCGCCCGACCTCTTTTCCCTGCTCCTCCTCGTGCGCCCAAGGTCCATGGCACCTCCAGCCTCCAGGAGCTTCGCCTCCCTTGCTCCACGCTAAGGGCGAGGGTAGCCATTCCATCCTGCTACCGCTCTTCCCGTGCAGCGCCGCGCGACGCGCCTAGTCTCCATGTCCGCGCCTCCTCGCCGCCCGGACCCGTCGTCCTCAATGCCACCTCTCCTGCTCGTTAACCAATGCCATGAACCACAACTCTTTGTACCGGCTTCTGAACCGCAAGACCAAGAACATCCACCGACCTGAGCGTTCCCTGGATACGTCAAGATCGACTCATCGCAAAGAAAGACTACATGTTTGACCCTGGATATAAAATTGCAAAACGCCAAGTACCTCTTCAGTTCGGCAAGACCGGCAAGTTCATCTTCACTGAACGTTCACACGACCACAACTGGTACCTTGATCCGCTATGTTTTGGACACGCCGAGTTCCTCGAAGGTACCGATGCCTAGTATGTCTCAAGACCCGGATCGACAAGCACCACCCCCGTCAAGTACTACTACAAACCCAGAGAATTCGGATGCATCAAGTCCCCGAGGAGACCCGTTTTTCATCAAGTTCGACTACCGTAGCGCCGAAGACCTTGGATGCTCGAACGAGTATCGAACGAAACGCCAAGTACGACTATCGCCGAGTACGACTACTTCCACGATGATACGAGAACAACTACCATCGACCCTAGAAGCCTCCGTGGACGTCAAGTCCCTCGTCGTGATCCCGAACATCTACGGAAAATTGTGCAACTAAGAACTTGAACGACTACCGCCGCCAAGATCACGAGTACCTCTATCATTGTCATGTACCCCTACTTCCACTACGAACGTCCCGAGAACGTCTACTTCCCCTACACCGCATCGAACTCGAACCCCTCCGGTAACGCACGCTTCGAAGGTATAACCCCGAGACGACCGTTCGAGAATGTTTGCATGTGTTGCATGAGATGCACCCGTTGTCTGCACCGTGTCTGAGTTGTCACTTGCTCGGTCCTCCTTTTTTTGCCGCTAACCCGTGAGGACCCGGTATCCGAGAGCACCCCACCGTTCATTGCATGACACACTCCCGTCACTTTCTTTTGCACCGACGTCTCAATGAGTTGTCGGAACCAGAATGTTGCCGTGGCACCGTTTCGTTATCATCACCGTGGCACCCCTTTTGTTTCTGCCACGATGGCAAATGCCTCATATCTTATCATGTCAAATTTTTCATAAAATTGCATCCAACTTGAATATGTCATCTGCATCATGATAATAACATTTAGATGGTTAAAATTGTTGTTTGCATTAAATTGCTAAATGCATATGAGGATTTACCGGAATCGTTGTTTGATGTTTCCGGCCTCTTTTAAACTTGCCTAGTTAGGTAGTTTTATTATGCTTCTCCTCTTGCCATGTTTAACAACATTTAATATTGTTGAGTACCTAAATGAGAGAGAACTAAATAAGTCATGTGGTGTTTCGTCAATATGCAACGGAGTTGCATATTGAGCTCCACTTAATTTGTAGAATTGCTTGTGCACTTTGCCATGCCATGCCTCATTAAACCGGACATGCATCATACTTGTTGTGCATCATGCCATGATTATGTGATGGTTGTTTACTATGTTGTTTGCTTCTTTCCGGGTTACTTCTCCCGTTAGCTTCGGTTTCGTTCCGGAGTTGTGAGGATTCGTTCGACTACGTCCGTTTGTCTTCTTCAGGGACTCGTTCTTCTTCCTTGCGGGATCTCAGGCAAGATGACCATACCCTCGAAATCACTTCTATCTTTGCTTGCTAGATGCTCGCTCTTTTGCTATGCCTATGCCGCGATACCTACCTCTTGCTATGTCATGCCTCCCATATTGCCATGTCAAGCCTCTAACCTACCTTGTCCTAGCAAACCGTTGTTTGGCTATGTAACCGCTTTGCTCAGCCCCTCTTATAGCGTTGTTAGTTGCAGGTGAAGATGAAGTTTGTTCCATGTTGGAACATGGATATGTTGGGTGCTACGTCTTCAGCTTGCATTGGTTTTCCCCGAAGAGGAAGGGATGATGCAATAGAGTAGCGTAAATATTTCCCTCAGTTTTTGAGAACCAAGGTATCAATCCAGTAGGAGGCCACGCTCAAGTACCTCGTACCTGCACAAAACGATAGCTACTCGCAACCAACGCTATTAGGGGTTGTCAAGCCTTCACGGTCACTTACGAGAGTGAGATCTGATAGATAGAATATTTTTGGTATTTTTGGTATGAAGATGCAAAGTAAAAAGTAGAGGCAAAGTAAATAGCAAAACAATATAAAAGTGATGGAGATTGATATGATGAGAATAGACCCGGGGGCCATAGGTTTCACTAGTCGCTTCTCTCAAGAGCATAAGTACTCTACGGTGGGTGAACAAATTACTGTTGAGCAATTGATAGAATTGAGCATAATTATGAGAATATCTAGGCATGATCATGTATATAGGCATCATGTCCGTGACAAGTAGACCGAAATGATTCTGCATCTACTACTATTACTCCACTCATCGACCGCTATCCAGCATGCATCTAGAGTATTAAGTTAAAAACAGAGTAACACCATAAGCAAGATGACATGATGTAGAGAGATAAATTCATGCAATATGAAATAATCCCCATCTTGTTATCCTCGATGGCAACGATGCAATACGTGCCTTGCTGCCCCTTCTGTCACTGGGAAAGGACACCGCAAGATCGAACCCAAAGCTAAGCACTTCTCCCATGGCACAAACTACCAATCTAGTTGGCCAAACCAAACGGATAATTCGAAGAGACTTGCAAAGATAACCAATCATGCATAAAAGAATTCAGAGAAGATTCAAATATTATTCATAGATAGACTTGATCATAAACCCACAATTCATCAGTCTCAACAAACACACCGCAAAAACAAGATTACATCGAATAGATCTCCACGAGAGAGGGGGAGAACTTTGTATTGAGATTCAAAGAGAGAGAAGAAGCCATCTAGCTACTAACTATGGACCCAAAGGTCTGAGGTAAACTACTCACACTTCATCGGAGGGGCTATGGTGATGTAGAAGCCCTCCATGATGACGACCCTCTTCCGGCGGAGCTCCGGAACAGGCCCCAAGATGGGATCTCGTGGATACAGAAAGTTGCGGCGGTGGAATTAGGTTTTTGGCTCCTGTTCTGATCGTTTGGGGGTACGTGTGTATATATAGGAGGAAGAAGTACGCCGGAGGAGCAACGAGGGGCCCACGAGGCAGGGGGCGCGCCCTAGGAGGGGGGGCGCCCCCCACCCTCATGACCGCCTCTTTTGTTCCTTGGAGCAGGGTCCAAGTCTCCTGGATCACGTTCGGTGAGAAAATCATGTTCCCGAAGATTTTATTCCGTTTGGACTCCGTTTGATATTCCGTTTCTTCGAAACACTAAAATAGGCAAAAACAACAATTCTGGGTTGGGCCTCCGGTTAATAGGTTAGTCCCAAAAATAATATAGAAGTGGAAAATAAAGCCCAATATAGTCCAAAACAGTAGATAATATAGCATGGAGCAATCAAAAATTATAGATACGTTGGAGATGTATCAGGCATCCCCAAGCTTAATGCCTGCTCGTCCTCGAGTAGGTAAATGATAAAAAGAGAATTTTTGATGCGGAGTGCTACTTGGCATAATTTCAATGCAATTCTTCTTAATTGTGGTATGAATATTCAGGTTAGAAAGATTCAAGACAAAGGTTTATATTGACATAAGAAATAATAATACTTCAAGCATACTAACAAAGTAATTATGTCTTCTCAAAATAACATGGCCAAAGAAAGTTATCCCTACAAAATCATATAGTCTAGCTATGCTCCATCTTCCCCACAAAAAGTATTTAAATCATGCACAACCCCAATGACAATCCAAGCAATTGTTTCATACTCTAACTTTTTCAAAACTTTTTCAATCTTCAGCAATACATGAGCGTGAGCCATGGACATAGCACTATGGGTGGAATAGAATGGTGGTTGTGGAGAAGACAAAAAGGGAGAAGATAGTCTCACATCAACTAGGCGTATCAACGGGCTATGGAGATGCCCATCAATAGATATCAATGTGAGTGAGTAGGGATTGCCATGCAACGGATGCACTAGAGCTATAAGTATATGAAAGCTCAAAAAGAAACTAAGTGTGTGTGCATCCAACTTGCTTTCTCATGAAGACCTAGGGCAATTTGAGGAAGCCCATCATTGGAATATACAAGCCAAGTTCTATAATGAAAGATTCCCACTAGTATATGAAAGTGATAACATGAGAGACTCTCTACTATGAAGATCATGGTGCTACTTTGAAGCACAAGTGTGGTAAAAGGATAGTAACATTGTCCCTTCTCTCTTTTTCTCTCATTTTTATTTATTTATTTATTTATTTATTTGGGACTTTTCTCTTTTTATGCCCTTTTTTTTGGGCTTCTTTGGCCTCTTTTATTTTTTATTTTTCATCCAGAGTCTCATCCCGACTTGTGGGGGAATCATAGTCTCCATCATTCTTTCCTCACTGGGACAATGCTCTAATAATGATGATCATCACACTTTTATTTTTCTTACAACTCAACAATTACAACTCTATACTTAGAACAAGATATGACTCTATATGAATGCCTCCGGCGGTGTACCGGGATATGCAATGAATCAAGAGTGACAAGTATGAAAATTATGAACGGTGGCTTTGCCACAAATACTATGTCAACTACATGATCATGCTTGGCAATATGACAATGATGGATGTGTCATGATAAATGGAACGGTAGAAAGTTGCATGGCAATATATCTCGGAATGGCTATGGAAATGCCATAATAGGTAGGTATGGTGGCTGTTTTGAGGAAGGTATATGGTAGGTGTATGATACCGGCGAAAGGTGCGCGGTATTAGAGAGGCTAGCAAAGGTGGAAGGTTGAGAGTGCGTATGATCCATGGACTCAACATTAGTCATAAAGAACTCATATACTTATTGCAAAAATCTAGAAGTTATCAAAGCAAAGTACTACAGGCATGCTCCTAGGGGGATAGATTGGTAGGAAAAGACCATCGCTCGTCCCCGACCGCCACTCATAAGGAAGATAATCAATAAATAAATCATGCTCCGACTTCATCACATAACGGTTCACCATACGTGCATGCTACGGGAATCACAAACTTCAACACAAGTATTCTTTAAATTCACAACTACTCAACTAGCATGACTTTAATATTATCACCTCCATATCTCAAAACAATTATCATGCTTCAATCTTATCTTAGTATTCAACACACTCAAAAGAAAGTTTCACAAATCTAGAATACCAAGCATATTATTATTAAGGAAATTACCATGCTATTAAGAGACTCTCAAAATAATTTAAGTGAAGCATGAGAGATCAATAGTTTCTTTAAAAAAATCCACCACCGTGCTCTAAAAGATCTAAGTGAAGCACATAGAGCAAAATTATAACGCTCAAAAGATATAAGTGAAGCACATAGAGTATTCTATCAAATTTTAATTCATGTATGGCTCTCTCAAAAGGTGTGTACAACAAGGATGATTGTGGTATACTAGCAAACAAAGACACAAATAATACAAGATGCTCCAAGCAAAACACATATCATGTTGGTGAACAAAAATATAGCTCCAAGTAAAGTTACCGATGGAAGTGGACGAAAAGAGGGGATGCCTTCCGGGGCATCCCCAAGCTTTGACTTTTTGCTGTCCCTGGATTATCTTTGGGGTGCCATGGGAATCCCCAAGCTTAGTCTCTTGCCACTCCTTGTTCCATAATCCATCAAATTCTTACCCAAAACTTGAAAACTTCACAACACAAAACTCAAAATAGAAAACTCGTGAGCTCCGTTAGCGAAAGAAAACAAAAGACCACTTCAAGGTACTGTAATGAACTCATTGTTTATTTATATTGGTGTTACACCTACTGTATACCAACTTCTCTATGGATTATAAACTATTTTACTAGCCACAGATTCATCAAAATAAGCAAACAACACACGAAAAACAGAATCTGTCAAAAACAGAACAGTCTGTAGTAATCTGTATCTAGCGCAAGATCTGGAACCCCAAAAATTCCAAAATAAATTGCTGGACGTGAGGAATTTATCTATTAATCATCTGCAAAAATAATTAACTAAATATCACTCTCCAAATAAAAATAGCAGCAGTTCTCGTGAGCGCTAAAGTTTCTGTTTTTACAGCAAGTTCAACAAGACTTTCCCCAAGTCTTCCCAACGGTTCTACTTGGCACAAACAACAATTAAACACAAAAGACACAACCAAAACAGATGCTAGATAATTTATTTATTACTAAACAGGAGCAAATAGCAAGGAATAAAAATAGAATTGAGTTGGCTCCCGACAAGCGTTATCGTTTAACGCCCCTAGCTAGGCATAATGAGCAAGAATAGATCTAGGTATTGCCATCTTTGGTAGGCAATCCATAAGTGGATCTCATGATAGTTTCATATGGTAATTTTATTTTCTTTCTTGGAAAGTGTTCCATGCCCTTTTTTAATGGAAATTGAAATCTAATATTCCCTTCCTTCATATCAATAATCGCACCAACCGTTCTAAGGAAAGGTCTACCAAGAATAATAGGGCAAGAAGGATTGCAATCTATATCAAGAACAATGAAATCTACGGGCACATAATTCCTATTTGCAACAATAATACATCATTAATTCTTCCCACAGGTTTCTTAATAGTGGAATCCGCAAGATGCAAGTTTAGAGAGCAATCATCAAAATTACGAAAATCTAGTAAATCACACAAAGTCTTGGGAATAGTAGAGACACTAGCACCCAAATCACACAAAGCATAAAACTCATGATCTTTAATTTTAATTTTAATAGTTGGTTCCCACTCATCATAGAGTTTTCTAGGGATAGAAACTTTTAACTCAAGTTTTTCTTCATAAGATTGCATCAAGGCATCAACAATATGTTCGGTGAAGGCTTTATTTCGACTATAAGCATGTGGAGAATTTAGCACGGATTGCAACAAGGAAATACAATCAATTAAAGAGCAACTTTCATAATTAAATTCCTTGAAATCCAATATAGTGGGTTTAGCAACATCTAGATTTTTATTTCTTTCAATCCCACTTTCATCAATTTCATCATTAAGATCTAAATACTCCGAATTTTTAGAACACCTTCTAGGTAAAGGAAGATCATATTCAGTTTCATCAAGATTCATATTGCAAAATAAATATTTAAGTGGAGACACATCAATAACTTTTAGATCTTTATCTTGATTTTCATAGGAATTGGAAGAACATGCTTTAATAAAGGCATCTTTGGAAGCACGCATCCTAGCGGTTCTTTCTTTACACTCATCAATTGAAATTCTCATGGCTTTAAGAGACTCATTGATATCATGCTTAGGTGGAATAGATCTAAGTTTCAAAGCATCAACATCAAGAGCAATTCTATCAACATTCCTAGCCAAATCATCAAACTTAAGCATTTTTTCTTCAATCATAGCATTAAAATTCTTTTGTGAAGAAATAAATTCTTTAATATTAGATTCAAAATCAGAGGGCATCTTATTATAATTTCCATAAGAGTTTTTGTAGGAATTCCCATAATTATTAGAAGGATTACTAGGATAAGGCCTAGGATTAAAATTCTCTCTATAAGCGTTGTTACCAAAATTATTCCTACCAACAAAAATTCACATCCATAGATTCATTGTTATTCTCAATCAAAGTAGACAAAGGCATATCATTAGGATCAGAAGAAACACTCTTAGTAGAAAATAATTTCATAAGTTCATCCATCTTTCCACTCAACACATTAATTTCTTCTATCGCATGCACTTTTTTATTAGATGATCTTTCAGTGTGCCATTGAGAATAATTAACCATAATATCATCTAGGAGTTTAGTAGCATCTCCTAAAGTGATTTCCATAAAAGTACCTCCCGCAGCCGAATCTAAAAGATTTCTAGAAGAAAAAGTCAATCCGGCATAAAAATTCTATATAATCATCCACAAATTCAAACCATGAGTAGGGCAATTACGTATCATTAATTTCATTCTTCCAAAGCTTGTGCAACATGTTCATGATCAAGTTGTTTAAAGTTCATAATATTGTTTGTAAGAGAGATGATCTTAGCGGGAGGAAAAATATTTGAGATAAAAGCATCTTTGCACTTGTTCCATGAATCAATACTATTCTTAGGCAAAGACGAAAACCAAGCTTTAGCACGATCTCTAAGCGAAAAAGGAAATAGCTTCAATTTAACGACATCATTATTGACATCTTTTTTCTTTTGCATATCACATAAATCAATGAAGCTATTCAGATGAGTAGTGGCATCTTCACTAGGAAGGCCAGCGAATTGATCTTTCATAAAAAAATCAACCAAGCAGTATTAATTTCACAATATTCAGCATCGGTAAGAGGAGCAATCGGAGCGCTAAGGAAATCATTATTATTGGTATTGGTGAAGTCACACAATTTGGTAGTATCTTGAGCCATCGCGACAAACAAGCAATCTAATACACGAGCAAATAAGAGCAAACGGGCAAAAGAGGCAAATAGAGAGAGGGGATAGAGAGAGAGAGGGCGAATAAAACGGCTAGGGTGAATTGGGGGGAGAGGAAAACGAGAGGCAAATGGCAAATAATGTAATACGAGAGATAAGGATTGTGATGGGTACTTGGTATGTTGACTTTTGCGCAGACTCCCCGGCAACGGCGCTAGAAATCCTTCTTGCTACGTCTTGAGCTTGCGTTGGTTTTCCCTGAAGAGGAAGGGATGATGCAGCAGAGTAGCGTAAATATTTCCCTCAGTTTTTGAGAACCAAGGTATCAATCCAGTAGGAAGCCATGCTCAAGTCCCTCGTACCTGCACAAAATGATAGCTACTCGCAACCAACGCGATTAGGGGTTGTCAAGCCCTTCACGATCACTTACGAGAGTGAGATCTAATAGATAGAATATTTTTGGTATTTTTGGTACAAAGATGCAAAGTAAAAAGTAAAGGCAAAGTAAATAGCAAAACGGTATAAAAGTGATGGAGATTGATATGATGAGAATAGACCTGGGGGCCATAGGTTTCACTAGTGGCTTCTCTCAAGAGCATAAGTATTCTACGGTGGGTGAACAAATTACTGTTGAGCAATTGATAGAATTGAGCATAATTATGAGAATATCTAGGCATGATCTGTATATAGGCATCACGTCCGTGACAAGTAGACCGAAACGATTCTGCATCTACTACTATTACTCCACTCATCGACCGCTATCCAGCATGCATCTAGAGTATTAAGTTAAAAACAGAGTAACGCCTTAAGCAAGATGACATGATGTAGAGAGATAAATTCATGCAATATGAAATAAAACCCATCTTGTTATCCTCGATGGCAACGATGCAATACGTGCCTTGCTGCCCCTTCTGTCACTGGGAAAGGACACCGCAAGATCGAACCCAAAGCTAAGCACTTCTCCCATGGCAAGAACTACCAATCTAGTTGGCCAAACCAAACGGATAATTCGAAGAGACTTGCAAAGATAACCAATCATGCATAAAAGAATTCAGAGAAGATTCAAATATTATTCATAGATAGAGTTGATCATAAACCCACAATTCATCGGTCTCAACAAACACACCGCAAAAAGAAGATTACATCGAATTGATCTCCACGAGAGAGGGGGAGAACTTTGTATTGAGATTCAAAGAGAGAGAAGAAGCCATCTAGCTACTAACTATGGACCCGAAGGTCTGAGGTAAACTACTCACACTTCATCGGAGGGGCTATGGTGATGTAGAAGCCCTCCGTGATGACGGCCCTCTTCCGGCGGAGCTCCGGAATAGGCCCCAAGATGGGATCTTATGGGTACAGAAAGTTGCGGCGGTAGAATTAGGTTTTTGGATCTTGTTCTGATCGTTTGGGGGTACGTGTGTATATATAGGAGGAAGAAGTACGCCAGAGGAGCAATGAGGGGCCCACGAGGCAGGGGGGCGCGCCCTAGGAGGGGCGCCCCCTCCCTCGTGACCGCCTCTTTTGTTCCTTGGAGCAGGGTCCAAGTCTCCTGGATCACGTTCAGTGAGAAAATCACGTTCCCGAAGATATTATTCCGTTTGGACTCCGTTTGATATTCCGTTTCTTTGAAACACTGAAATAGGCAAAAAACAACAATTCTGGACTGGGCCTCCGGTTAATAGGTTAGTCCCAAAAATAATATAAAAGTGGAAAATAAAGCCCAATATAGTCCAAAACAGTAGATAATATAGCATGGAGCAATCAAAAATTATAGATACGTTGGAGACGTATCATTGGGATATCACAATATCTCTTATTTAATTAATGCATATATATACTTGGTAAAGGGTGGAGGCTCGGCCTTATGCCTGATGATTTGTTCCACTCTTGCCGCCCTAGTTTCCGTCATATTGGTGTTATGTTCCCGGATTTTACGTTCCTTACACGGTTGGGTTATAATGGGAACCCCTTGACAGTTTGCTTTGAATAAAACTCCTCCAGCAAGGCCCAACCTTGGTTTTACCATTTGCCACCTAAGCCTTTTCCCTTGGGTTCTGCAGACTCAAGGGTCATCTTTATTTGAACCCCCGGGCCAGTACTCCTCTGAGTGTTGGTCCAAACTAGAGCACCGTGCAGGGCCATCCCTTGGCAACTTGGGTTACGTCGGCTCCTGTACGCTTAGCTTATCTGGTGTGCCCTGAGAACGAGATATGTGCAGCTCCTATCGGGATTTGTCGGCACAACGGGTGGTTTTGCTGGACTTGTTTTACCATTGTCGAGATGTCTTGTAACCGGGATTCCGAGCCTGATCGGGTCTTCCTAGGAGAAGGAATATCATTCGTTGACCATGAGAGCTTGTGATGGGCTAAGTTGGGACACCCCTGCAGGGTTTTGAACTTTCGAAAGCCGTGCCCGCGGTTATGGGTAGATGGGAATTTGTTAATGTCCGGTTGTAGAGAACTTGAAACTTAACTTAATTAAAATGCATCAACCGCGTGTGTAGCCGTGATGGTCTCTTCTCGGCGGATTCCGGGAAGTGAACACGGTGTTGGAGTTATGCTTGACGTAGGTTGTTCTAGGATCACTTCTTGATCATAGATTCTCGACCGTGCTTTGCCTTCTCTTCTCGCTCCCATTTGCGTATGTCAGCCACCATATATGCTAGTGCTTGCTGCAGCTCCACCTCATACCTTTTCCCTACCTATATGTTGGAAATATGCCCTAGAGGCAATAATAAAAGGATTATTATTATATTTCCTTGTTCATGATAATTGTATTTTATTCATGCTATAATTGTGTTATCCGGAAATCATAATACATGTGTGAATACATAGACACCAACATGTCCCTAGTAAGCCTCTAGTTGACTAGCTCGTTGATCAACAGATAGTCATGGTTTCCTGACTATGGACATTGGATGTCATTGATAATGAGATCACATCATTAGGAGAATGATGTGATGGACAAGACCCAATCCTAAACATAGCACAAGATCGTATAGTTCGTTTGCTAGAGTTTTTCCAAATGTCAAGTATCTTTTCCTTAGACCATGAGATCGTGTAACTCCCGGATACCGTAGGAGTGCTTTGGGTGTACCAAACGTCACAACGTAACTGGGTGACTATAAAGGTATACTACGGGCATCTCCGAAAGTGTCTGTTGGGTTGACACGGATCAAGACTAGGATTTGTCACTCTGTATGACGGAGAGGTATCTCTGGGCCCACTCGGTAATGCATCATCATAATGAGCTCAAAGTGACCAAGTGTCTGGTCACGGGATCATGCATTACGCTACGAGTAAAGTGACTTGCCGGTAACGAGATTGAACGAGGTATTGGGATACCGACGATCAAATCTCGGGCAAGTAATGTACCGATTGACAAAGGGAATTGTATACGAGGTTGCTTGAATCCTCGACATTGTGGTTCATCCGATGAGATCATCGAGGAGCATGTGGGAGCCAACATGGGTATCTAGATCCCGCTGTTGGTTATTGATCGGAGAGCCATCTCAGTCATGTCTACATGTCTCCCGAACCCGTAGGGTCTACACACTTAAGGTTCGGTGACGCTAGGGTTGTAGAGATATGTATATGCAGTAACCCGAAAGTTGTTCGGAGTCCCGGATGAGATCCCGGACGTCACGAGGAGTTCCGGAATGGTCCGGAGGTAAAGAATTATATATAGGAAGTGCTATTTCGGCCATCGGGACAAGTTTCGGGGTCACCCCATGCCCCTGGTGCCTCCCTCTCCCCTCCAAGACCTCCTCCTCCTCCGTAGAGAACGGCGAAGCCCTGCTGTGGTGACTGCTGCATCCACCACCACGCCGTCGTGCTGCTGGATCTTCATCAACCTCTCCTTCCCCCTTGCTGGATCAAGAAGGAGGAGACGTCACGCTGAACGTACGTGTGTTGAATGCGGAGGTGCCGTCCATTCGGCGCTAGGATCTCCGGTGATTTGGATCATGTCGAGTACGACTTCCTCATCCCCGTTCTTTGAACGCTTCCGCGCGTGATCTACAAAGGTATGTAGATGCAATCCGATCACTCGTTGCTAGATGAACTCATAGATGGATCTTGGTGAAACCGTAGGAAATTTTTTGTTTTCTGCAATGTTCCCCAACAGTGGCATCATGAGCTAGGTCTATGCGTAGTTCTCTTTGCACGAGTAGAACACAATTTGTTGTGGGCGTAGATGTTGTCAACTTTCTTGCCGCTACTAGTCTTATTTTGCGTCAGCGGTATTGTGGGATGAAGCGGCCCGGACCGACCTTACACGTACGCTTACGTGAGACTGGTTCCACCGACTGACATGCACTAGTTGCATAAGGTGGCTAGCGGGTGTCTGTCTCTCCCACTTTAGTTGGAGCGGATTCAATGAAAAGGGTCCTTATGAAGGGTAAATAGAAGTTGACAAATCACGTTGTGGCTTTTACGTAGGTAAGAAAACGTTCTTGCTAGAACCCTATTGCAGCCACGTAAAACTTGCAACAACAACTAGAGGACGTCTAACTTGTTTTTGCAGCAAGTGCTTTGTGATGTGATATGGCCAAAGTTGTGATGAATGATGAATGATATATATGTGATGTATGAGATCATGTTCTTGTAATAGGAATCATGACTTGCATGTCGATGAGTATGACAACCGGCAGGAGCCACAGGAGTTGTCTTTATTTTTTGTATGACCTGCGTGTCATTGAGAAACGCCATGTAAATTACTTTACTTTATTGCTAAACGTGTTAGCCATAGTAGTAGAAGTAATAGTTGGCGAGCAACTTCATGGAGACACGATGATGGAGATCATGATGATGGAGATCATGGTGTCATGCCGGTGACAAGATGATCATGGAGCCCCAAGATGGAGATCAAAGGAGCTATGTGATATTGGCCATATCATGTCACTATTATTATTTGATTGCATGTGATGTTTATCATGTTTTTGCATCTTGTTTACTTAAAACAACGGTAGTAAATAAGATGATCCCTCATAATAATTTCAAGAAAGTGTTTCCCCTAACTGTGCACCATTGCGATAGTTCGTTGTTTCGAAGCACCACGTGATGATCGGGTGTGATATATTCCAACGTTCACATACAACGGGTGTAAGACAGATTTACACATGCAAACACTTAGGTTGACTTGACGAGCCTAGCATGTACAAACATGGCCTCGGAACACAGAAGACCGAAAGGTCGAGCATGAGTCGTATAGATGATACGATCAACATGAAGATGTTCACCGATGTTGACTAGTCCGTCTCACGTGATGATCGGACACGGCCTAGTTAACTCGGATCATGTTATACTTAGATGACTGGAGGGATGTCTATCTGAGTGGGAGTTCATTATATAATTTGATTAGATGAACTTAATTATCATGAACTTAGTCTAAAATCTTTACAATATGTCTTGTAGATCAAATGGCCCACGTTGTCCTCAACTTCAACGCGTTCCTAGAGAAAACCAAGCTGAAAGACGATGGCAACAATTATACGGACTGGGTCCGGAACCTGAGGATCATCCTCATAGCTGCCAAGAAAGATTATGTCCTAGAAGCACCGCTAGGTGACGCACCCGTCCCACAGAACCAAGACATTATGAACGCTTGGCAGACACGTGCTGATGACTACTCCCTCGTTCAGTGTGGCATGCTTTACAGCTTAGAACCGGGGCTCCAAAAGCGTTTTGAGAGACACGGAGCATATCAGATGTTTGAAGAGCTGAAAATGGTTTTTCAAGCTCATGCCAGGGTCGAGAGATATGAAGTCTCCGACAAGTTCTTCAGCTGTAAGATGGAGGAAAATAGTTCTGTCAGTGAGCACATACTCACTATGTCTGGATTACATAACCGCTTAACTTAGCTGGGAGTTAATCTCCCGGATGACGCGGTCATTGACAGAATCCTTCAGTCGCTTCCACCGAGCTACAAGAGCTTTGTGATGAACTTCAATATGCAGGGGATGGAAAAGACCATTCCTGAGGTATTTGTAATGCTGAAATCAGCAGAGGTAGAAGTCAAAAAGGAACATCAAGTGTTGATGGTCAATAAAACCACCAAGTTCAAGAAAGGCAAGGGTAAAAAGAACTTCAAGAAGGACGGCAAGGGAGTTGCCGCGCCCGGTAAGCAAGCTGCCGGGAAGAAGCCAAAGAATGGACCCAAGCCCGAGATTGAGTGCTTTTATTGCAAGGGAAGTGGTCACTGGAAGCAGAACTGCCCCAAATACTTAGCGGACAAGAAGGCCGGCAACACAAAAGGTATATGTGATATACATGTAATTGATGTGTACCTTACCAGTATTCGTAGTAGCTCCTGGGTATTTGATACCGGTGCGGTTGCTCACATTTGTAACTCAAAGCAGGAGGTGCGGAATAAACGGAGACTGGTGAAGAACGAGGTGACGATGCGCGTCAGGAATGGTTCCAAGGTCGATGTGATCGCCGTCGGCACGCTACCTCTCATTTACCCACGGGATTAGTTTTAAACCTCAATAATTGTTATTTAGTACCAGCTTTGAGCATGAACATTGTATCAGGATCTCGTTTAATTCGAGATGGCTACTCATTTAAATCTGAGAATAATGGTTGTTCTATTTATATGAGAGATATGTTTTATGGTCATGCTCCTATGGTGAATGGTTCTTAATGAATCTCGAGCGTAATGCTACACATATTCATAGTGTGAATACCAAAAGATGTAAGGTTGATAATGATAGTCCCACATACTTGTGGCACTGCCGCCTTGGTCACATAGGTGTCAAACGCATGAAGAAGCTCCATGCTGATGGACTTTTAGAGTCTCTTGATTACGAATCATTTGACACGTGCGAACCATGCCTCATGGGTAAGATGACCAAGACTCCGTTCTCGGGAACAATGGAGCGAGCAACCAACCTATTGGAAATCATACATACTGATGTGTGCGGTCCAATGAGTGTTGAGGCTCGTGGTGGCTATCGTTATGTTCTCACCCTCACTGATGACTTGAGTAGATATGGGTATGTCTGCTTAATGAAACACAAGTCTGAAACCTTTGAAAAGTTCAAGGAATTTCAGAGTGAGGTTGAGAATCAACGTGACAGAAAAATCAAGTTTTTGCGATCAGATCATGGAGGAGAATACTTGAGTCACGAATTTGGCACACACTTAAGAAAATGTAGAATAGTTTCACAACTTACGCCGCCTGGAACACCTCAGCGTAATGGTGTGTCCGAACGTCATAATCGCACTCTATTGGATATGGTGCGATCTATGATGTCTGTTACCGATTTACCGCTGTCATTTTGGGGCTATGCTTTAGAGACTGCCGCATTCACTTTAAATAGGGCTCCGTCGAAATCCGTTGAGACGACACCGTATGAATTATGGTTTGGGAAGAAGTCTAAGTTGTCGTTTCTAAAAGTTTGGGGATGCGATGCTTATGTCAAGAAACTTCAACCTGAAAAGCTCAAACCCAAGTCAGAAAAATGCGTCTTCATAGGATACCCTAAAGAAACTATTGGGTATACCTTCTACCTCAGATCCGAAGGCAAGATCTTTGTTGCCAAGAATGGATCCTTTCTAGAGAAAGAGTTTCTCTCGAAAGAAATAAGTGGGAGGAAAGTGGAACTTGATGAGATATTACCTCTTGAACCGGTAAGTAGCGCAGCTCAAGAAAATGTTCCTGAGGTGCCTGCACCGACTAGAGAGGAAGTTAATGATGATGATCATGAAACTTCAGATCAAGTTGCTACTGAACTTCGTAGGTCCACAAGGACACGTTCCGCACCAGAGTGGTACGGCAACCCTGTCTTGGAAATCATGTTGTTAGAAAATTGTGAACCTTCGAACTATGAAGAAGCGATGGCGGGCCCGGATTCTGACAAATGGTTGGAAGCCATGAAATCCGAGATAGGATCCATGTATGAAAACGAAGTATGGACTTTGACTGACTTGCCCGATGATCGGCGAGCCATAGAAAATAAATGGATCTTTAAGAAGAAGACAGACGCGGATGGTAATGTGACCATCTAGAAAGCTAGGCTTGTCGCTAAGGGTTGTCGACAAGTTCAAGGGGTTGACTACGATGAGACATTCTCTCTCGTGGCAAAGCTGAAGTCCGTCCGAATCATGTTAGCAATTGCCGCATACTATGATTATGAGATATGGCAAATGGACGTCAAAACGGCATTCCTTAACGGTTATCTTAAGGAAGAACTGTATATGATGCAGCCGGAAGGTTTTGTCGATCCTAAGAATGCTGACAAGGTGTGCAAGCTCCAACGCTCGATTTATGGGCTGGTGCAAGCATCTCGGAGTTGGAACATTCGCTTTGATGAGATGATCAAAGCGTTTGGGTTTATGCAGACTTATGGAGAAGCCTGCGTTTACAAGAAAGTGAGTGGGAGCTCTGTAGCATTTCTCATATTATATGTAGATGACATACTTTTGATGGGAAATGATATAGAGCTTTTGGACAGCATTAAGGCCTACTTGAATAAGAGTTTTTCAATGAAGGACCTTGGAGAAGCTGCTTATATATTAGGCATCAAGATCTATAGAGATAGATCAAGACGCCTCATAGGTCTTTCACAAAGCACATACCTTGATAAGATATTGAAGAAGTTCAATATGGATCAGTCTAAGAAGGGGTTCTTGCCTGTGTTGCAAGGTGTGAAATTGAGCTCAGCTCAATGTCCGACCACGGGAGAAGATATAGAAGAGATGAGTGTCATACCCTATGCCTCAGCCATAGGTTCTATTATGTATGCCATGCTGTGTACCAGACCTGATGTAAACCTTGCCGTAAGTTTGGTAGGTAGGTACCAAAGTAATCCCGGTAAGGAACACTGGACAACGGTCAAGAATATCCTGAAGTACCTGAAAAGGACTAAGGAAATGTTTCTCGTTTATGGAGGTGACAAAGAGCTCGTCGTAAAGGGTTACGTCGACGCTAGCTTCGACACAGATCTGGATGACTCTAAGTAACAAACCGGATACGTGTATATTTTGAATGGTGGGGCAGTAAGCTGGTGCAGTTGCAAGCAAAGCGTCGTGGCGGCATCTACATGTGAAGCGGAGTACATGGCAGCCTCGGAGGCAGCACACGAAGCAGTCTGGGTGAAGGAGTTCATTACCGACCTAGGAGTCATACCCAATGCGTCGGGCCCGATGACTCTCTTCTGTGACAACACTGGAGCTATTGCCCTTGCCAAGGAGCCCAGGTTTCACAGGAAGACCAGGCATATCAAGCATCGCTTCAACTCCATTCGTGAAAGTGTTCAAAATGGAGACATAGAGATTTGTAAAGTACATACGGACCTTAATCTAGCAGATCCGTTGACTAAACCTCTCCCTAGAGCAAAACATGATCAACACCAGAATTCCATGGGTGTTCGATTCATCACAATGTAACTAGATTATTGACTCTAGTGCAAGTGGGATACTGTTGGAAATATGCCCTAGAGGCAATAATAAAAGGATTATTATTATATTTCCTTGTTCATGATAATTGTCTTTTATTCATGCTATAATTGTGTTATCCGGAAATCGTAATACATGTGTGAATACATAGACACCAACATGTCCCTAGTAAGCCTCTAGTTGACTAGCTCGTTGATCAACAGATAGTCATGGTTTCCTGACTATGGACATTAGATGTCATTGATAACGAGATCACATCATTAGGAGAATGATGTGATGGACAAGACCCAATCCTAAACATAGCACAAGATCGTATAGTTCGTTTGCTATAGTTTTTCCAAATGTCCAGTATCTTTTCCTTAGACCATGAGATCATGTAACTCCCGGATACCGTAGGAGTGCTTTGGGTGTACCAAACGTCACAACCTAACTGGGTGACTATAAAGGTATACTACGGGTATCTCCGAAAGTGTCTGTTGGGTTGACACGGATCAAGACTGGGATTTGTCACTCCGTATGACGGAGAGGTATCTCTGGGCCCACTCGGTAATGCATCATCATAATGAGCTCAAAGTGACCAAGTGTCTGGTCATGGGATCATGCATTACGGTACGAGTAAAGTGACTTGCCGGTAACGAGATTGAACGAGGTATTGGGATACCGACGATCGAATCTCGGGCAAGTAACGTACCGATTAACAAAGGGAATTGTATACGGGGTTGCTTGAATCCTCGACATTGTGGTTCATCCGATGAGATCATCGAGGAGCATGTGGGAGCCAACATGGGTATCCAGATCCCGCTATTGGTTATTGATCGGAGAGCCATCTCGGTCATGTCTACATGTCTCCCGAACCCGTAGGGTCTACACGCTTAAGGTTCAGTGACGCTAGGGTTGTAGCGATATGTATATGCAGTAACTTGAAAGTTGTTCGGAGTCCCGGATGAGATCCTGGACGTCACGAGGAGTTCCGGAATGGTCCAGAGGTAAAGAATTATATATAGGAAGTGCTATTTCGGCCATCGGGACAAGTTTCGGGGTCACCGGTATTGTACCGGGACCACCGGAAGGGTCCTGGGGGTCCACCGGGTGGGGCCACCTATCCCGGAGGGCCCCATGGGCTAAAGTGGGAGGGGAACCAGCCCCTAGTGGGCTGGTGCGCCCCCCTTGGGCCTTTCCCCTGCGCCTAGGGTTGGGAACCCTAGGGTGGGGGGCGCCCCACTTGCCTTGGGGGGCACTCCACCCCCCTTGGCCGCCGCCCCCTTGGGAGATTGGATCTCCAGGGCCGGTGCCCCCCCTTGGGGACCCTATATATAGAGGGGGGGGAGGGAGGGCAGCCGCACCCCATGCCCCTGGCGCCTCCCTCTCCCCTCCAAGACCTCCTCCTCCTCCGTAGAGAACGGCGAAGCCCTGCTGCGGTGACTGCTGCATCCACCACCACGCCGTCGTGCTGCTGGATCTTCATTAACCTCTCCTTCCCCCTTGCTGGATCAAGAAGGAGGAGACGTCATGCTGACCGTACGTGTGTTGAACACGGAGGTGCCGTCCGTTCGGCGCTAGGATCTCTGATGATTTGGATCACGTCGAGTACGACTTCCTCATCCCCGTTCTTTGAACGCTTCCGTGCGTGATCTACAAAGGTATGTAGATGCAATCCGATCACTCATTGCTAGATGAACTCATAGATGGATCTTGGTGAAACCATAGGAAAATTTTTGTTTTCTGCAACGTTCCCCAACACTATAAGCTTAAATAGTCTTGATCGCGAGGGTGTGAGATTGCTGAGTCCCCGTGACTCACAGATTACTTCCAAAACCAGTTTGCAGGTGCAGATGATACCGTGCAGGTGACGCAACTGAGATCAAGGAGGAGCTTGATGAAGACCTTGTTCGTTATGTTGTTCTGTTTCCAGTAGATCAGTTGTGGAGCCCAGTTGGGGCGATCGGGGATCTGTAGCATTAGGGGTAGTCTTCTTTTATTTTTGTTCCGTAGTCGGACCTTGTTTGTATCTGGATGATGTAATGCTTTATTCATGTATTGTGTGAAGTGGCGATTGTAAGCCAACTCTGTACCTCTTTCTTATTCAGTACATGGGATGTGTAAAGATTACCTCTCTTGCGACATTGCCTTCAATGCGGTTATGCCTCTAAGTCGTGCTCCGACACGTGGGAGATATAGCCGCATCGAGGGTGTTACAAGTTGGTAATCAGAGCCATCCCCGACTTAGGATCCCCCTACTTGATCGAAATGCTAGCGTTGCTGAGTCTAGAAAAAAAAAGTTTTGAGTCTTTTAGGATTATATATATCGGAGAGTAGGATTCTTTTTACTCCTTAGCCTCTTCGTCGCTCTGGTGAGGCATCCCGACGTAGAGTTTTGACTCTTCTCTTCTCAAATTTCACGCGGGTATCTTGGAATCGTTCTGATGGTTTTGTGACGAGAACATTGTTCTTGGTGCCTCCTGACATTTAGGGGTTGTGGCAGTGTCCCGGGGAGTTGAGCTCTGAGGTGTTGTCGTCACAATTTTATCGTTGTAGTTCTGGAATACCTGAGTTTCGCCGACATCAAAAATCACTTTTGTGCAGTTGTTGGTGAGATAACCTCGATGCCACCCAGTACTAGGGCAGGAGTTTGGGAGTATTGCCAAAACACGTATAACGGATGCTTTTCGAAGGTTGAGGTAAACGATTTCCGAAGGTTTCTTGGTTATGTGTTGAAGGATGGATACAGCTGGATGTAGGATTTGCTAGTTTTGGGTGAGATATTATGCTTCCCCTGTATCCCCAACACCTGATTGCATAACCGGAAAGTTTTGGGAGTTTATAAGTGGGAATTCAAGTAGCTCTTAGGATATCTTTCCGACAGATGTATGATATAAAATTGGGGTTCGACGTCTAATGGTCCGCCTATCCACGGTTGGTTTTACAGTGGTCTCGTTGTGTCTTAAAGAGTCCTTGGCTATGCTGACTCGGGGACGCTTCGTATGTTATGTGCACTGCCTTGTACATGATGGTGTTGTACGATCGAGCCCGTGTAGGTCCCACCACGAAAACTTCGGACGGAATCTCTATCATATGTTTGTTCCGGCTTAGTTTGGAAGCCAATCCTTTTGTTTTTGTTTTGAGTTGTGGTATTCGAGTTGCTTCGATGTCAAGTGTTAATTCCATACCTTCCTAAGTGGTGTTCTCATATTTCTATGTGAATACCAATCCTTCTTGATAATCGAGATTGTCATGTCAATCCTTCTCAACCGGCGTATTTCTCCTCAAGTGGATCCAATCTTTTTCAACAATCTCAAGACCAACTCTAAGTATTCTCAATGTTGGTTGTTTCATCCATCCCAAGTTGCCTTTGTTTTCCCGCCCACCCACCCCTTTTTCTTCAAGGAATCAGATTTCTAATCAAGTATCCATCTTATGGATGTGAAGTCTCTCCATTCGTTTCCGTCAATGTTTTATCCAGTGATTCTCAGGAAGATACTAAGGAAGCCTTCAAGTTCATCATTGTTCGTTCTCTTTCTCCTCCGGTGGATTCAATTCAAGCTTTGTTGATCATATCCCTTTTTCCTCGCTTCAAATGCCTTCTCATGCCGGTGCACCTCTCAACTATCCTTTTCTCGCTATTCATTTGTTCCGGAGTGCTGAAGACATCTCGAAGAGTGTTTCCACTTGTATTCGTTCAAGCTCTTTCGAGATTGTTATCTTATTCAAGCCATTTAATGCAACCGGCGCAGTCTATCTTTTAAATCGCTCAAAGGTGTATCTTTTGAGTGGGCCCTAACCCACATGTCTTTTCCGAGGATCTTACCTGACTCTTCTAAATTTCCCGGAGTTACTCTCAAATTCTTTTCCAAGTTTGACGTAAGAATGAGTTATCATCAGTCAAATGCCTTTTCTCCAAGATCTTTCAAATCCTATTCATTGTTGATTCAACCTTTATATTCTTTGTCATCCCGGAGTATCTCAACAATTCAAAGTGGTGTTTCTCGTCCTCATTCTCAAATTTTGAAGATCGAAGAAAAGTTTCTCTTAAATCTTGTTCCATTCTCTTCAAGATTCGTGATTCTAGCTTGATGCCATCCTCTCATAAATTATTTTTGATTGGGAGATATTCTTTTCACCCTTCCGGAGCAATTCAGGAGTCTTTTCAGTTTGATTCTCCGAAGGCCATCATTTCGAGATTATTCATTACAGCTTTCAGCTCTCATTTTCAATTCTTACCGGTGCATCCTTTCAATAGTTCCGGGATCTCTTCGTTCACTTGTATCAATTCATTCGTTCACTTGTATCTAAATTCTCTAATCAGCTCGGGATCTCTTCGTTCACTTGTATCTAAATTCTCTCATGTATCTTCGTTCACTTGTAAAGTGTTCTCTAATCAGCTCGAGATCTCTTCGTTCACTTGTATCTAAATTCTCTCAGGTATCTTCGTTCATTTTCAAATTCTTCCCGGTGATTCATTCCTTTACTTCGTTCGTTTTTCAATTCTTACGGTGGTTCGTTCAAGAGTTCTCTTCCTATGTTCTCATATCAATTCATTCGTTGTTTAAATCCTACCGGTGGATCATCGAAGGCCTCTTCAAGTTCGCGCAATATCTATCTTAATCTTTTTTATGAGAATAAGTTGTATGCCAAATCCGTTGCTTGCCATCAATTTAATTGGTGAAGGATACGCGTTACATAATTCTTATTCTTGTTTCATCCAAGTGAGTAATTTCATTTCCCGGAGGTTCATCAAAATTCTTCATCTCAATTATTCATCTTTCTTTTCCCGGAGTTCCGAGGTTTTCCGTTTTATCTCGTCGCGAAGCTCCATCTAAATAATCGCAAGGCTTCACCTTGTGATTTCAACTTCTCTTTCCTTTTGTTTGATCATCCTTTTATTACCGGAGTTCTTCATGGATGTTCTACATGATGGTTCATAAAGGATTAATTCCTTCTCGAAGTGTTCATCAAGATTCTTTTTAGAGAAGCTCAAGTTTTCTTCATTTTGCAATCCAGAGTGCAATTCTTTCTACCGTATCATTGGATGTGGTATTATGTCATTCTTGATAATTTGAGTTCATGTTTCATGATTCACATGTTGTTAAGAATGAGGTATTTTAAATCCATCAACCTCTTTGTTGGAGTTATCTTGTGTCTTGTTTCACCTAAAGCCTTCCCTAAGGATTGTTGTTATTTATGGTGCTCATAAATGTCCCAAGTTCTTCATCTATCCTCCCGGTGAAATAAGTTTCTCGTCTCCTTGTTCATATCTATCCAATCTATTGTTTCCGTTAGTGGCAGAATTTCATCTCAAGTTCTTGAGACGTTTTCCATAAGCCCACAAAAAGTTTATTCGTTTCGTTGTTGATAACCCAACAACTCCGTTCTAGCTTTTGCTGTAAGCGTGCTCTCTCAAGACCTTGTTTTTCTCCTCCGTTCATTCCATTCCATTCTCTCATTTCTTCTGGAGGCATTGTGATGTTGCTCTCTTCAAACCTTCTTCTTGTTCTTGTCAGGATCTTGTTCTTTTCTTGCTTATCAATTTAAACCGAAGTGTTGGGACTTTATGCTCAAGTCCTTTTCATCCTATCAAGCCTTGCATCTCTTTTCAACCGGAGTGCCGTCTCAAATTGTTCTTACCCCTTGTACCATTCTTTCAATAATTCCGGAGGGAGTATGTTTGATCTCATCAAGTATCCTCTCATCTTGTCAAGTTCATGTTCATTTCCTTCCATTTTCAGTCGGAGTTCTGCCCTAATTATATCATTCTTATTCCTTCTCTATTTTGTTTTGACCTTCTCTATTTTGTTTTGACCGGAGTGGCTTCAATGTCTGTCTTGTCACTTAAGCTCATATTTTTCGCCGTATTTCTGGTTCCTTGTCCAACAGAGTGATTTCATTTCGTTCATCTCTCAAGGTTCATGGTTTCACTCATTTGTCAAAGAAGCAACTTAGTTTTACCTGTTCTCTTCCTCTTCCGTTTCCCTCCGGTGCCATTCTAGATCACGGGACGAGATCCTCTCGTAGTGGTGGAGTGTTGTGACGCCCCGAGACCGATGCTCGAGAAGACTTCCATATGTTTCGGGTTTCGCCGTGTGTTTCTTTTGTGCCTGCCCTTTTATTTTAGCATTGCATCATGTCATCATGCCATCATCTCATAAATCTTTTGCAACTCTACTAAATAAATTGCCTGGATCTTCGGTCCATTTAAACCGAGGGAATTCACATGGTGATTCTCTTTATAACATATCCTCCTGATATTAGGGAGCTATTTTAAATATTCCATTCTTTTGGAGTTAACCATAACACACGTGCAAAAATAATCCTCATGCCCATTTCCACTTCGAGTTTGACCTTCAAATCTTATCCACAATTTTGTATCTCTTTTATCGGGGCTCCTCTAAAAAAACGAACATTTTTGGACCTTCCAAACCTCCACTTCCTATTCACCCATTTGAATTTAATTCGAATGTGTTTGAAACTAAACCTTGCATCCATGCCCACTCCTATTTTCTTGGATTAAACTCATTTTTCTGAGTTTGAGAGTATTAACCCCGTGCCTAATTCTTTCTCCTACCATCTTATTTTCTCTCTTTTCTTTCTTTCTTGTTGTTTTCTTCTCTATAATGGAAAGGAGGGAAGAGGGAGATATTTTTTTCTCTCTTTTCTTTCGTTGAGTCCCGCCGGCCCGGTCCCTAGGCCCAACTCCTGCGGCCTGACCTAGCCGGCCCAAGAGGCCTGCCCGATCTCCTCGTTCCCCCCTGCTCGCTAGCCTTTCCTCGATCCCCTCCTCCCTGTCTCCCCTCTCGCGCCGCCAGGAGAGGAATGCCCGATCCCCTCGCATCTCCCCTCACTCCCTCATTCCTCCTAGCACCGTCACGCGTAGAGGATGGAACCGGTGCCCGATCCTCCCTCCTCTCGATCTCTCCCATCTCCCTGTGCTCTTCTCCCTCTCCTCCCTTGCAGGCTCCCTGGGTCGCCTTGCCTTGTCGCCGGCCCTTGATCCACCACGTCGTCGTGCCTCCTTGCCATGGCCTCCTCCTCGCCTTGAAACCTTGGCGCCCCTGCAGTTTCTCCTCCTCCGCCAGGCGCCGTAGGCCGCCACCCTGCACCCTCGCGCCCCGAGCTCTGCACGCCGCCTCGCTGCGTAGGAGATCTGCCGTAGCCGCCAACCTCCCGCGCCCTGTCCTCGCTGGGATCTGCCAGGGAGCCGCTTGAACTCTTCTGTGCCGCCGCTCCTTCTTTGATTTTGCGAGGTCCAGCCATCCCAAGCACACCGCCCGCCTGACCTCTTTTCCCTGCTCCTCCTCGTGCGCCCGAGGTCCGTGGCACCTCCAGCCTCCAGGAGCTTCGCCTCCCTTGCTCCACGCTAAGGGCGAGGGTAGCCATTCCATCCTGCTACCGCTCTTCCCGTGCAGCGCCGCGCGACGCGCCCAGTCTCCATGGCCGCGCCTCCTCGCCGCCCGGACCCTCGTCCTCAACGCCGCCTCTCCTGCTCGTTGACCAACGCCATGAACCGCAGCTCTTTGTACCGGCTTCCGAACCGCAAGACTAAGAACATCCACCGACCTAAGCATTCCTTGGATACGTCAAGGTCAACTCCATCACAAGGAACTACTACATGTTTGACCCTGGATATCAGATTGCAAAACGCCAAGTACCTCTTTAGTTCGGCAAGACCGGCAAGTTCGTCTTCACTGAACGTTCACACGACCGCAACCGGTACCTTGATCTGCTATGTTTTGGACACGCCGAGTTCCTCGAAGGTACCGATGCCTAGTATGTCTCAAGACCCGGATCGACAAGCACCACCCCCGTCAAGTACTACTACAAACCCGGAGAATTCGGATGCATCAAGTCCCCGAGGAGACCCGTTTTTTGTCAAGTTCGACTACCGTAGCGCCGAAGACCTTGGATGCTCGAACGAGTACCGAACAAAATGCCAAGTACCACTATCGCGGAGTACGACTACTTCCACGATGATACGAGAACAACTACCATCGACCCTCGAAGCCTCCGTGGATGTCAAGTCCCTCGTTGTGATCCCGAACATCTACGGAAAATTGTGCAACTAAGAACGTGAACGACTACCGCCGCCAAGATCACAAGTACCTCTACCGTCGTCATGTACCCCTACTTCCACTATGAACGTCCCGAGAACGTCTACTTCCCCTACACCGCATCAAACTCGAACCCCTCCGATAACGCACGCTTCGAAGGTATTACCCCGAGACGACCGTCCGAGAACGTTTGCATGTGTTGTATGAGATGCACCCGTTGTCTGCACCGTGTCCGAGTTGTCACTTGCTCGGTCCTCCTTTTTTTGCCGCTAACCCGTGGGGACCCGGTATCCGGGAGCACCCCACCGTTCATGGCATGACACGCTCCCGTCACTGTCTTTTGCACTGACATCTCAATGAGTTGTCGGAACCAGAATGTTGCCGTGGCACCGCTTCGTTATCGTTGCCGTGGCACCCCTTTTGTTTCCGCCACGATGGAAAATGCCTCATATCTTATCATGTCAACTTTTTCATAAAATTGCATCCAACTTGAATATGTCATCTGCATCATGATAATAACATTTAGATGGTTAAAATTGTTGTTGGCATTAAATTGCTAAATGCATATGAGGATTTATCGGAATCGCTGTTTGATGTTTCCGGCCTCTTTTAAACTTGCCTAGTTAGGTAGTTTTATTATGCTTCTACTCTTTCCATGTTTAACAACATTTAATATTGCCAAGTACCTAAACGAGAGAGAACTAAATAAGTCATGTGGTGTTTCGTCAATATGCAACGGAGTTGCATATTGAGCTCCACTTAATTTTTAGAATTGCTTGTGCACTTTGCCATGCCATGCCTCATTAAACCGGACATGCATCATACTTGTTGTGCATCATGCCATGATTATGTGATGGTTGTTTACTATGTTGTTTGCTTCTTTCTGGGTTACTTCTCCCGTTAGCTTCGGTTTCATTCCGGAGTTGTGAGGATTCGTTCGACTACGTCCGTTTGTCTTCTTCAGGGACTCGTTCTTCTTCCTTGCGGGATCTCAGGCAAGATGACCATACCCTCGAAATCACTTCTATATTTGCTTGCTAGATGCTCGCTCTTTTCCTATGCCTATGCCGCGATACCTACCACGTGCTATGTCATGCCTCCCATATTGCCATGTCAAGCCTCTAACTCACCTTGTCCTAGCAAACCGTTGTTTGGCTATGTTACCGCTTTGCTTAGCCCCTCTTATAGCGTTGTTAGTTGCAGGTGAAGATGAAGTTTGTTCCATGTTGGAACATGGATATGTTGGGATATCACAATATCTCTTATTTAATTAATGCATATATATACTTGGTAAAGGGTGGAAAGCTCGGCATTATGCCTGGTGTTTTGTTCCACTCTTGCCGCCCTAGTTTCCGTCATATCGGTGTTATGTTCCCGGATTTTATGTTGCTTACACGATTGGGTTATAATGGGAACCCCTTGACAGTTCGCTTTGAGTAAAACTCCTCCAGCAAGGACCAACCTTGGTTTTACCATTTGCCACCTAAGCCTTTCCCCTTGGGTTCTGCAGACTCAAGGGTCATCTTTATTTAAACCCCCAGGCCAGTACTCCTCTGAGTGTTGGTCCAAACTAGAGCACCGTGCAGGGCCATCCCTTGGCAACTTGGGTTTCGGCTCCTGTACGCTTAGCTTATCTGGTGTGCCCTGAGAATGAGATATGTGCAGCTCCTATCGGGATTTGTCGGCACAGCGGGTGGTTTTGCTGGACTTGTTTTACCATTGTCGAGATGTCTTGTAACCGGGATTCCGAGCCTGATCGGGTCTTCCTGGGAGAAGGAATATCCTTCGTTGACCGTGAGAGGTTGTGATGGGCTAAGTTGGGACACCCCTGCAGGGTTTTGAACTTTCGAAAGCCGTGCCCACGGTTATGGGCAGATGGGAATTTGTTAATGTCCGGTTGTAGAGAACTTGAAACTTAACTTAATTAAAATGCATCAACCGCGTGTGTAGCCATGATGGTCTCTTCTCGGCGGAGTCCGGGAAGTGAACACAGTGTTGGAGTTATGCTTGACGCAGGTTGTTCTAGGATCACTTCTTGATCATAGATTATCGACCGTGCTTTGCCTTCTCTTCTCGCTCCCATTTGCGTATGTTAGCCACCATATATGCTAGTGCTTGCTGCAGCTCCACCTCATACCTTTTCCCTACCTATAAGCTTAAATAGTCTTGATCGCGAGGGTGTCAGATTGCTGAGTCCCCGTGACTCACAAATTACTTCCAAAACCAGTTTGCAGGTGCCGATGATACCGTGCAGGTGACGCAACCGAGCTCAAGTAGGAGCTTGATGAAGACCTTGTTCGTTATGTTGTTCCGTTTCCAGTAGATCGGTAGTGGAGCCCAGTTGGGGCGATCGGGGATCTGTAGCATTAGGGGTAGTCTTGTTTTATTTTGGTTCCGTAGTCGGACCTTGTTTGTATCTGGATGATGTAATGCTTTATTCATGTATTGTGCGAAGTGGCGATTGTAAGCCAACTCTGTACCTCTTTCTTATTCAGTACATGGGATGTTAAAGATTACCTCTCTTGCGACATTGCCTTCAATGCGGTTATGCCTAAGTCATGCTCCGACATGTGGGAGATATAGCCGCATCGAGGGTGTTACAGTATTGGATCCGGAATTGTTCCGGGGGTACCGGGTGATGACCAGCGTGTCTGAAAGGGGTTTCGGAGGCCTCGGGAAGCGTTGGGGGGCCTTATGGGTCAAGGGGAGGGGGCACATCAGCCCACTAAGGGGCTGAGCGCCCCTCCCACCCCATCTCACGTAACCTGGAGAGGTGGGGGCGCCTCCCCTAGGGCAGCCACCCCTCCTGGCTTGGGGGGCAAGTTTCCTAGGGGTGGGGCGCCCAAACCCATCTACGGTTTCCCTTGTGGCCGCCGCCCCTACCCTAGGGAAACCCTAGGGCGCCTCCTCCTCCCCCCTTCCCCCTATATATAGTGAGGGAGAGAGAGGGCATCTGCACCCTTCCCCTGGCGCAGCCCCTCCCCCTCTCATACACCTCCTCCTCCTCCGTAGCGCTTGGCGAAGCCCTGCCGGAGAACCACGAGCTCCATCACCACCACGCCATCGTGTTGTCGGAGTTCTCCCTCAACTTCTACTCTCCCCTTGCTGAATCAAGAAGGAGGAGACGTCCCCGGGCTGTACGTGTGTTGAACGCGGAGGCGCCGTTGTTCGACGCTTAGATCGGAATCGACCGCGATCTGAATCGCTGCGTGTACGACTCCACCAACCGCATTCTTGTAACGCTTCCGCTTAGCGATCTTCAAGTGTATGAAGATGCACTCCCTCTCTATCGTTGCTAGTATCTCCTAGATTGATCTTGTGACACGTAGGAACATTTTAAATTATTGCTACGTTCCCAACAACAATGCCTTCATTAACCATAAAGTGGCACTTCTCCCAATTCAAGACAAGATTTGTTTGTTCACATCTCTGCAAAACTCGATCAAGATTGCTTAAACAATATCATCAAAAGACTTCCCATAAATAGAGAATCGTCCATGAAAACCTCAATACTCTTTTCACAAAAGTCAGAGAATATAGTAGTCATACATCTTTGAAAAGTAGCATGTGCATTACATAAACCGAAAGGCATACGTCTATAAGCATAGGTTCCAAAGGGACAAGTAAAAGTGGTCTTTTCTTGATTAGGTTGAGAAACAGGTAATTGTGAAAAACCAGATATCCATCAAGGAAGCAAAAATGTGTGTGCTTAGACAATCTTTCAAGCATTTGATCAATAAAAGGCAGAGGGTAATGATCTTTTCTAGTTGCTTTATTTAATTTTCTGAAATCAATTACCATTCTATAGCCTGTAATAATTCTTTGTGGAACAAGTTCATTCTTATCATTAGGAACAACAGTTATACCTCCTTTCTTAGAGACACAATGAATAGGACTTACCCATCTACTATCAGCTATAGGATAGATTATACCTGCTTCCAGAAGTTTTAAGATTTCCGTTCTTACCACTTCCTTCATTTTTGGATTTAACTAACGTTGGTGATCAACAATGGGTTTAGCATCAGGTTCCATATTAATTTTGTCCTGACATAGAGTGGGACTAATGCCCTTTAAATCACCAAGAGTATATCCAATAGCAGCTCGGTGCTTCCTTAGAACTTTCAATAATCTTTCTTCTTCATGTTCTGAAAGGTTAGCACTCATAATAACAGGATATATCTTCTTTTCATCAAGATAAGCATATTTCAAAGTGTCTGGCAATTGTTTTAATTCAAACACAGGGTCACCTTTAGGTGGAGGAAGACCTCCTAGAGTTTCAATAAGCAAGTTATGTTTAAGAAGAGACGTTGTTCAAAGAAAATCTTATCTATTTCATGCATATGTAAATCATTTTCATGGTCTAGCAAATATTGTTCTAATGGATCAGTAGGTGGCACATCAATAGAAGCAAGACCAATTAATTCATCTTTACTAGGCAATTATTTTTCATGAATCTTTCTACTAAACTTGGAAAAATTAAACTCATGAGACTCATCACCAAAACAAACGCCGGTAGTTTGTTTCTTACAATCTATTCTAGCATTAACGGTGTTCAAGAAAGGTCTACCAAAGATAATGGGACAAAAGTCATCTTGTGGGGAACCAATAACAAGAAAATCAGTAGGGTTTTTTATTTTCCCACACAAGAATTCAACATCTCTAACAATCCCAATTGGTGAGATAGTGTCTCTATTAGCAAGTTCAATAGTAACATCTATGTCTTCTATCTCTGTAGGTGCTATGTCATTCATAATTTCTTGATATAAGGTGTAAGGAATAGCACTTACACTAGCACCTATGTCACATAAACCATGATAACAATGATCTCCTATTTTAATTGAGACAACGGGTGAGGGAGTCCTGGATTAAGGGGTCCTCGGGCGTCCGTACTATGTGACATGGACCGGACTGTTGGGCCATGAAGATACAAGATAGAAGACTTCCTCCCATGTCCGGATGGGACTGTCCTTTGCATGGATGGCAAGCATGGCATCCAGATGTATTATTGCTACCTCTTCAGCACTGTGGGTGTTTTCCCTTGAAGAGGAAAGAGTGATGCAGCAAAGTAGCGTAAGTATTTCCCTCAGTTTTTGAGAACCAAGGTATCAATACAGTAGGAGACTACACACAAGTCACCTCACACCTACACAAACAAATAAGAACCTTGCAAGGAACGCATAAAGGGGTTGTCAATCCCTTCACGGCCACTTGCAAAAGTGAGATCTGATAGAGATAATAAGATAAATATTTTTGGTATTTTTATGATATAGATTGAAAGTAAAGATTGCAAAGTAATATAGAATGGAAACTTATATGATGGAAAATAGACCCGTGGGCCATAGGTTTTGCTAGTGGCTTCTCTCAACATAGCATAAGTATTACGGTGGGTAAAAAAATTACTATCAAGCAATTGATAGAAAAGTGCATAATTATGAGAATATCTAGGCATGACCATGTATATAGGCATCACATCTTCGACAAGTAGACCGAAACAATTCTGCATCTACTACTATTACTCCACACATCGACCGCTATCCAGCATGCATCTAGAGTATTAAGTTCATAAGAACAGAGTAACGCATTAGGCAATATGACATGATGTAGAGGGATAAACTCAAGCAATATGATATAAACCCCATCTTCTTATCTTCAATGGCAACAATACAATGCGTGCCTTGCTGCCCCTGCTATCACTGGGAAAGGACACCGCAAGATTGAACCCAAAGCTAAGCACTTCTCCCATTGCAAGAAAGATCAATCTAGTAGGCCAAACCAAACTGATAATTCGAAGAGACTTGCAAAGATAACAAATCACACATAAAAGATTTTAGATAAGAATCAAATATTGTTCATAGATAATCTTGATCATAAACCCACAATTCATCGGATCTCGAAAAACACACCGCAAAAATAATTACTTCGAATAGATCTCCAAGAGACCGAGGAGAACTTTGTATTGAGATCCAAAGAGAGAGAAGAAGCCATCTAGCTAATAACTACGGACCCAAAGGTCTGTGGTAAACTACTCACACATCATCACATAGGCTATGGTGTTGATGTAGAAGCTCTCCGTGATCGATTCTCCCTCCGGCGGAGCTCCGGAAAAGGCCCCAAGATGGGATCTCTTGGGTACAGAAGGTTGCGGCGGTGGAAATAGGGTTTCGTGGTGCTCCTGGATGTTTTCAGGGTATATGGGTATATATAGGAGGAAGAAGTACGTCGGTGGAGCTACGAGGGGCCCACGATGGTGGGGGCGCGCCTACCCCCTAGGCGCGCCCTCCTGCCTCATGGCTCCCTCTTTTATTTCTTGACGTGGACTCCAAGTCTCCTGTATCACGTTTGTTCCAAAAATAACTCCCCTGAAGGTTTCATTCCGTTTGGATTCCGTTTGATATTCCTTTTCTGCGAAACACTGAATTAGGCAAAAAACAACAATTTACACTGGGCCTTTGGTTAGTAGGTTAGTCCCAAAAATAATATAAAAAGGTATATTAAAGCCCATTAAACATCCAAAACAGATAATATAATAGCATGGAACAAGCAAAAATTATAGATACGTTGGAGACGTATCGACTATTTCCTTTCTCGGTAATCGACTTTGTGTAACCCTAGTCCCCTCCAGTGTTTATATAAACCGGAGGGTTTAGTCCGTAGAGACGATGATAATCACAATCATACAAGCTAGACTTCTAGGGTTTAGCCACAATGATCTCATGGTAGATCAACTCTTGTAATCCTCATACTCATCAAGATCAATCAAGCAGGACATAGGGTATTACCTACATCAAGAGGGCCCGAACCTGGGTAAAACATCGTGTCGCCTGTCTCCTGTTACCATCGACCTTAGACGCATAGTTCGGGACCCCCTACCCGAGATCCGCTGGTTTTGACACCGACATTGGTGCTTTCATTGAGAGTTCCACTGTGTCGCTGCCAGAAGATTCGATGGATCCATTAATCATCTGCAACGATGCTGCCTTGGGGGAGGTTTTTCTCCCCGGCCAGATCTTCGTATTCGGCGGCTTCGCACTGCGGGCCAACTCGTTTGGTCATCTAGAGCAGATCAACAACTACACCCCAGGTCAACAGATTAGTTTTGGAAACATGGATTATGTCGTTGATATCCGAGGAGACTTGATCTTCCAAGGATTCACGACCCCAACCTCCGCTTTGGCCTTAGATCCTGAGCGCATCGCCGAGTCCGAAGACAGGATTTCTAAGCCCGCCGGACTATTTGCAGCTACGAAGCCTAGTACGGGAGAGCCAGACGAAGCAGTGTCACTGGCAACCATCATAAAGCCGGACTCTTCTCCGGACACTGGCTCTGAACCCTCGGAGTCAGTCTCGTGTGAGGTCGTCCATGGAGTCCCCTTCCCGCTGTACTCCATGAATTCTTTTCTCCCTGGACAAACCTCGCCTTTAAGCGAGGCTCTGGACTTGATGTGATCCCTTGTTATTACAGAGGAGCAACGTCCGAACTACGCCCAACCCAGACTAGGGGCTGAGAGCGGGGAATTTTACGTCCCACCCACCACCCACTTCATCGCCACAGTCGATAACTTAACTGACATGCTCGATTATGACTCCGAAGACATCGAGGGTATGGACGATGATGCCGGAGAAGAGCAGGCCCAAAACCCTCCGTTTACCGGACGCTGGACGGTCACCTCTTCATATGATGTGTACATGGTGGATACACCCAAAGAGGGTGACGGCGATAATGAGAAAAAACCAGTCGAGGATAAACCTCCTGAGATACAGCCAAAGCACCGACGCAGCGGCGCCGCTCTAAATCACGCCATGGAAAAGACAGCGATACCGGCACAAGAGACAATAACACTCCGGACGAGGCCGAAGACCAAGAAAACCCCGTCGAGCCAACCTCCGAACAGGACGATCAGGAAGATGGGCAAGTTAGCCCTGATGAACAGGCCATAAACGAAGACTCGGAGGACAGTAATTATCTTCCACTATCCGAGGATGAGGTGAGCCTCGGCGACGAAGACTTTATCGAGCCCGAGGAACCTCTCGAGCGGGAGTGCTTTAAGCGTCGGCTAATAGCCACTACGAGGAGCCTGAAAAAGAAACAACAGCAGCTTCAAACTGATCAAGATCTACTCAAGGACAGGTGGACTAATGTCTTGGCAGCCGAGGAGTATGGCCTCGATCGCCCAACTAAAAGTTACCCGAAGCATAAACTGCTACCTCAATTCGACGACGAGGCACTTGAGCCCGTACCGTCAGCACATAATGCGGCAGACCGGCCACCGCGTGGCTGGGACAAAACGGGAACTCAAGCCGAGACACAACAGCTTGGGGCTATCCAGAAGACCTACGGCAGGGCCTGCAAAATAGAGCAGGTCCGACCAGACCAATCTACGGATCGTGGGGGAGTACCCCGACGCGCGACGACGGCTATCTAGCCGGACGTGACAAGCATAATCACGCCCGGGCCAAAAACCGTAGACGGACTCCATCCGAGCTACGTCGCGACCTGGCCGGATATAGAGGCGCCGCACACCCCCTCTGCTTCACTGATGAAGTAATGGAACACGAATTCCCAGAAGGGTTCAAACCTGTGAATATTGAATCATATGATGGAACAACAGATCCCATGGTATGGATTGAGGACTTTCTTCTCCATATTCATATGGCACGCGGTGATGATCTTCATGACATCAAATACCTCCCCCCTAAAACTCAAGGGACCAGCTCGGCACTGGTTTAACAGCCTGTCTGAAAACTCTATTGGCAGCTAGGAGGACCTTGAAGACACCTTCTGTGACAACTTCCAAGGCACATACATCAGACCTCCGGATGCCGATGACTTAAGTCACATAGTTCAACAGTCCGGAGAGTCAACCAGTAAACTCTGGACTAGGTTCCTAATTAAAAAGAACCAAATTGTCGACTGTCCGGATGCTGAAGCACTCGCAACCTTTAGACATAGCGTCCGCGACAAGTGGCTCGCCTGCCATCTCGGCCAAGAAAAGCCAAAGTCCATGACAGCTCTCACCGCACTAATGACCCGCTTTTGCGTGGGAGAAGATAGCTGGCTCGCTCGTAGAAGCAATGGCGTAGGCGAACCTGGCACCTCAGAAGATAGGGACGGCAATGACAAGCCACAACGCAATAAAGACAAGCGTCGCAACAATAATGCAGAAACCCAAGACACAAGGGTCAACACCGGATTCAGTGGCTCCAAAACCAGTCAACGGAAGAAGCCATTTAAGGCAAACAGAGATGGTCCATCCAGTCTAGATAAAATACTGGATCGGCCCTACCAGATCCATGGCAGACCCGATAAACCAGCCAACCATACGAACAGAAATTGTTGGGTTTTCAAACAAGACGGAAAGCTCAATGCCGAACACAAAGGGAAGGGGCCGCCCAGTGACAGTGAAGAAGAGGAGGCTCGCCTACCGAGCACCGGGGGACAGAAGCAATTTCCCCCCAAAGTAAAAACAGTAAACATGATATACGTGACACATACCTCTGAAAGGGAGCGCAATCATGAACTATGATATGACCACGCCATAAAGATGGACGCCCAAAAATGCAATCCAAGGGCGGCCTGCTCGGTCACTTTTGATCACGAGGACCACCCAACCGTATCTGTCATGGAGGTTCGGTAGCCCTGGTCCTCAATCCAATTATTGGCGGATTCCATCTTACGCAAGTCCTCATGGACAGTGACAGTAGCCTCAATTTACTCTATCAAGACACTGTCCGCAAAATGAGCATTGACCCTTCGAGGATCAAGCCCAACACAACCACCTTCAAGGGAGCAACACCTGGCACATGCTCAATCTTACTGGAAGTTGTCTTCGGTTCACCGGAACACTTCCGACGCGAAGAATTGATCTTCGATATTGTCCCATTCCGCATTGGCTACCACGCACTACTCGGGCAGACTGCTTTTGCTTGTTTCAATGCGGTCCCAAACTACACCTATTTGTAGCTTGAGATGCCCGGTCCCCGCGGCACCATAACAATTAACAAAAACGCAAAGCACTCCCTCCGCACTGAGGGGCACACTACAACAGTCACAGCCGAAGTGCAAAGCGGCCTCCTTAAGCCGCATATCTCGTCGGTCATTAAACCGCCGACCTCTACTCCGCAGGACCGGTCAATTTCAGAGCTGGATTAGCAGCTCCGCCTCCGTTGCTCGACTCTTATACCCGCGGATTTTGCACCGCACATACATAACTATGCACTCAAAATACCTTGGTCATCGGTGGAGGCACAAAACGGACAAGCCTACAAATCGGTTAGTCCGGACTTTAACCTTTCCTCTTTTCTAACTATTTCTCTATACTTTTATTACAGGTAAATTAATACTTGTCCGTCCCATGGACCTTAAGGGACTCTTTACGAGTCCGGCTTCGCTGAAAATAACCGGGGATTGCTCCCTTTACGAAAGCCTTTTCGCGGAAGCACAGGCAACGCAGATGTGCGACAGGAGGTCCAAAAGATGTTTTGTAGATCAAAAGTTCTATTTGAAACCTATACAAAGCCTCTTCCCTAACCCTCGACCCCTGGCATGTAAAATGTCCTGTGTGGTGGTATCATAATCTATAAGATTACGTTCGATGTATCAATCAGATTTTAGTGAACATAATCCGTATTCAATGTTTGCTTTTCCAAATGAACCTTGCTTCTTCGGTTGTTTCACGCAGACACCTCGGCGCAAATCGCCAGGGGCTTAATACGGCAACATATGTGTCGGGGATATACCCCGCGGTATGACCCGGCCAGAGATATGACCCGACTGGGACTTGGTGTTTCATTGGTGACCCCGCAGATTATAAGCCGACAGATGTTAAGTCAGATTATAAGCCGACAGATGTTAAGTCAGATTATAAGCCGATAGATGTTAAGTCAGATGTTAAGCTAGATGGTAAGCCGACAGACAGATTATGAGCCAGTTTATAAGTCAGATTGTAAGCCAAATGGTAAGCCGGCAGCCAGTTATAACCTGGTAGATAGAGTCGCCTGGGGTTAATAAGCCTGACACGTTAAGAAGCCCAAGACGTTAAGAAGCCCATGGAGAGAAGCCCGTGATGCGTAGTTAGAATAGTTTAAGTCTTAATCCGAGTTGGACTCTACATGTAACCCGCCCCTTCAACTTATATAAGGAGGGGCGGGGCACCCCAAGAGGGACATGTTGAATAATCGTTAAGGCTAGACACAACTAGGAGAGCCGAAGATACGACGACTCCCTCGTGATGATAATGAGACCTAGCCACAATCAGCATGTAGGGTTATTACCGGATGATGTTTTCCGGGGCCCGAAGCTGTCTAAACCCTTTGTCTTGTGTGTTAATTCTCCTCGCGTCTCTCATCCCGATCAACCCCTCTCAAGCTACCACATAGATGTGTTGTCCTCATGACTAAGTCCTCTCACTACGACATCTGCCGTGACAATTCCACGATAGTTGGCGCCCACTATGGGACGAGCGCAAAGTGGTGTTGAGTTCTTGGAGGGATCTCATCTAGGGATCGACAAGCTCGTGATTTTGCCAGATGAGGAAGAGCCGGCATGTCCATTGTTTCGTGGTCGGGAACATGATCAACTTTGGAGCTGGCAGTACAAGGTTTGAGATCAAAAGAAGCTAGGGTTCCATGCATGTTGCCGCACGTGGCCTGTTTGTCCGCCCTTCTGAGTAGGGTTGATTTCCATCAAAACAGCCAGTACGATCCGGCAAGACCGAGACCGACTCCGTTATTCAATTGTCATTTTACTACGAGAGCTGGTGCGTGTGAAATTTGGATCCACAACAGTTGACATAGGTGGATTTTCTTCAAATCCCGAGGCTATTGCCTTGCTGCTGTTACCACACACTACATCCAAACATCAAATCAGAACCAGTACTAGGTACTGGTGGCTGGTTTAGTACTCACATGGAGGCATTGGAAAAATTTGATACACCACCCAATTGGGAACAAACTTCCACGGCTTGGAGGAAAACACGGACAATCAAACAACAATCAAGACGATGACATGGACGGATGGTTAGACTCGGACTCTACATCATCGCTGCCCCCGTCGTCCCGGCCGTACCTCACCGGCAAGCTTCCACGATTGGGCCGCCTCCGCCGATCGTCGCCGCCGGTCGCTTCTGCCCCGGCTGCGGCCCGCTGAGCCGCCTTGGCTGCTCCAAGCAGCCTCCTTCAGCCGCTACTTCTGCTGAGCCGATTCGCTGCCGCTGCTCTTACCGCCTCTGCCGAGGCCCTGCCCGCAAGCGCCCCCATAACTGCATGGTTGAGTCGCTTGAGATAGTCCGGATTTCATTGCCACTTTGCCTCGTCTGCCCCGGTTCTGTTCGGGCTCCTCGTTGCCCTGTGCGCATGCGGTCGCCTAGACCTTGATGCCTGTCGTGCCGGCTCAATATTGCTGCTCCCCGCATGCCGGTTCACCACTGCTATCAGTTTCTGCTGTCCATGCGCGCCGGCTTACCACCCGCACCTGTGCCCTTCTCCTTTCTTGCCGTGCATCGCAGCTGCCGCAAGTCGCCGCCGCTGCCTCTGCCATGGTTTGCCGTGGCCACAGCAGCCCTGCCTCGGTGTCGCTCTGCCTCCGCCTTGAACCTGTTCCGCCTTCGAGCCGGCTGGTCTCTACTGTCGCGGCCTCGGCCGTCGCAGCCTCGGCCTTGCTTTGAATCTCTAGGAGGGCCTCGCTCTGAGTGGCTCCGAGCTGCCGTCACTGGCTTGCCTCCGCTGTCGGGCCGCTAGCTTGTTACTGCGCCGTCGGGCGTCGAGCCGCCTTTGCACTGCCCTTGAACCGGATGTTAAACCGCCATGGTGCACGCTGTCTCATTGTTTCTGTAGACTCGCCTACGCCGACGAGTCGCCGTTGCCGCGCCTCGTTTCGGCCTTCGGCCGCCCGCCTCCACTGCAAGCCGCCGATGTCGTCTCGAGAGTTGGCCCCTGCTCTGCTGACCCGCGGACCAGCCGACTGCCGTGGTTTGCCCCGCTGGGTCATCTCGTCCCGCTGCGGCCATGCCCGCACGTGCTTAAACCGCCAGTCTCATGCTGAGTCGTCGCCACCACCACCTGGGCCCAGCCAGACCCTGCCTTGCCGGATCACCCACGTAGTTGCAAGTCGCTGCTGCCGTCATGGCTTCATCCCGAGCCACGCCGATGAGTCGCCGCCGATTCATCCCTATGCTTTGGGCCGCCGCTGACTCACTTCCTGCATCGAGTCGACAGGAGGGCCCTCCGACGTTGTTTTTCACATCTGAGTTCGGCTCCACTTCCACCTGTGAGCCGGCCGGCCCTGATGAGTCACCAGCTACGCCTTTGTTGTCCTGTTGTTCTAAGTCGGCCCTGCATTGCCGTTTCTCCCTCCAAATTGTGGCTGCCTCTTCCACCCACGCACTGAGTAGTAACCTCTGCTCTCTACTGTTATGACTCGCCGCTGCATAGCCCTGCCGGACCTGCCCGCATCGGGTCCCCATCGATTGTTACTGTTCTAAGCCGCCATGCACGACCCGCCTTACTCAGCCGTGCTGGCCGCCCGCTGGTTCCTTGGGCCGCGGCGCTCCTGCCCCTGCCCCGCTTCTGAAGCTCACCTGTGAGCTGGTTTTGAGCGCCCCTAATACAACAGTTTGCTAAGGAAGGAGAGACAAAGCAGAGAAGGGTCTGCTGAGTACTATACTAGCGAGTTGCACATACGGTTATGAACGGTGGTTATTGTTGATCAATCAACCTGGCTGTCTGTTTGCTTGCTAGCATTGAACACACAACGAATTACAAGAACGTAGGCGTTTGTGTCATGCCGTGTCACCATGGTGTTTGATATTACAACTTGTGAAGAACTGACATCCAGAGATAAATACCAGTATTGATGCATGGGGTCATCTGGCTAAAGTATTTGTCAAAGCTCAGCAAGATATGAAGGATAAGAGCTACGATAGCATCTTCCGATGTCCTCAAGGGGATCAGCGAAAAATCCTTTGGATGCATATAAGGTTCAAATGAAATTCAGCAACAGTACTGAAAGGTTATCTACGGATGCCACATATGGATCATCTGTCGTACGAACAAATCAGGTGATATCCATCTAAGTCTAGCACATATTGTTTTTTTGTCAATGAACAATTTATATCTGTCATGGTCTGCAATATTGTTTATGCAGGACAATTATTCACTACAAGAGCGATGGTCGTGCCATGGATGTATAGCTCGCGCAAACTATTATCATGCGCAAGCATCTGACCATGCCATGATGCTTGACGAATATATGTGCAAACCGCCGCTTCTACGGCCCAATTTACATCAACATGACATGGTTGACTTGCCCGTCCGCGCTGGCTTAGAATGCCGCGGCCGGCTCATCCATGATTGATTTCAGCTTCACCGTGGTAACCATCAACTCTGCGGTGGATAATTACTGGTCTGACGTATCAGGTGAAATCCATCCAGTATATTTTTATTACATATTGCTTTCTTTAAAAAAGGGCAATTACTTTGGCTTGCAGGTTTTCCAATACATGACAAGTTGTCTACTGCAAAAGGGACCATTATATCACTGAGCTGTTAAATGACTCATACCGGTTTATATCACGGTCAAGTATGGAGAATCTCAAGACAACTCATTGAGTCTTCCTAAGACTCGGGGGCTACAATGATATGACTCAACATGTCTTGCCAGTTTCAGCAAATTCAAGAACCCCAGGACGTTGAAGGTAAAGATAACCCGGTCCCAGAGGCTGCTGCCATATTGATGAAAATTTAAAGGCCGTCAGAAAATTTCCGGCTCAAAATGAAGATTCCGGCTTAAAATCCGGCTCAAGAGACATCTCTCTCCCATAAAGCTTTGAAGCTCTCAATATCCGGTTTAAAACTCCGGTTGAAAAAGAAATTCATCTCTCGCAATTTCGAGTTCTCAGAAAAATTAAAGGTTGCCAAGGAGAACTTGCTGCCATGATACACTGTTCAAACATGGGTATCCTGCCTTATGGGCTTATCTTATTATGGTCGCATGGGGGCTTCCTGCTCATTGAGCGAAGCTATGATTACCCTTGATCCGACTTATACGCCATGCTTACAAAACACTTGGGGGCTTGCTACCCAGGTTAAAGGGACCAAAGAGAGTTTGTTGCAAAGCACAACTCAAACATAGGTACCCGGCGGGCACAACTCAAAAATATATTACTTGGGGGCTCCTTGTTCAACGGACAAGAGTTTTTATGACCCTTGTAATAGGCTATAAAAGCCAGGCTTGGAAGCCAAGTGTATTCACCTACAAACCCGGGTTATCCTGCCTTTTTTAAGTCTGCCACTCCGCCCAGGTAATCCTGGAACGACCCGCCGTACTTTTGACAAGTCAATCTTATACAGACCCTGAACTTGTCAAAGTTAAAATGACGATTGGTTATGTGAGGTCCGGCTTATAATATTTGTATGAAGGTTTAACTCAGTGGCTGTGCGGCCCTTGAAAGCACTTGAGATTTAGGCTCGGCGGCCTATGAAAGCCTTGTTTTTTCTGATATATTATTTCTATTTGAACATTTTTTGGTTCATCCTTGTTCCATATTAACATATGGTTTAAAATAATTCAGGCCATGTAGCCTTAATCTTTATGACTCATATTTGAGCATATTTGGGGTTTTTGACAACCGTCCTGATAGAGGGTGTTAACTTGCTAGGATATCTTTACCTTGAGCAATCAAAATCATGATATTGCATGCCTATGGGTCAATACCCGTGACGGATTATATTATTCAAATCTTGAATAGCCAACATGGCTGGAATTTCATTATGGTTATCAATAACCAGTATTGTGGCTAAGGTTTTCAAAGTCGCTTCAGCGCAATGGCTATTATTTCTTTATCAATGGATATAATTTATTCTACAATGAAAGGAATAGTCCCAAGTCGTTGCAGGCTTACGACCCGTCACTTGGGGGCTACATTATTCAAATCATGATTATAGCAAATATGGAAGTCCCATGTCACTGCAAGGATGCACCATGACACTTGGGGGCTAATGCAAGGTCATTTTTTGCTTGCTTTATTGAAGACCCGAGTCATCACATTCTAATGAGCCGGCCTTTGGGGGCTACCAATTGCTCCTGTCAAAAATTTAAGTACACAAGCCTTAATCCATTATATTGAAAGATCTACTACTCAGTTGCTAGAGTACAAAGCTCTTAACCTTGTGACATGGGTTCGAGCCCCATGGTGAGGGTTACATCATATGATGTTATTTTCAATGAAAGTCCCGACTCAGTATTATCTTACTGACCCAGCCCTTGGGGGCTACACATTGCTGCTCAAGTCTACATGATCATATCTACAAAGTCCATGTTAATTATTACATAATGAACCGTCCCTTGGGGGCTACACTGGTTGAAGTTTTTATGGGCATCAAGCAATTACAAGTCCCAGGTTGCTGCAAGCATGACAACCCAACACTTGGGGGCTACATATATGGAATATTCAGTTTTTTACTAGTGACTAAGATGAACAACATGGATTTCTTCAAGGTGGTAATATTTATGTTGAAGCAAGTCTTAAGTCATCACTTTGTTGTGCTCAAGACTTGGGGGCTATAGGTAATATGGATATAAGGGAGAAAAATCTTCAAATTTTCAGTTTTGAGCAAACCAGATTGACCCAGTGTCTGCAACAATTATGACCCGGTGTCAGCAACAATTATAACTCGGCATCATATGTTTATAACTCGGCGATTTTGGAAATCATAATCGGCAAGTTCTACATCTTCAAGCCGGCTGAAAATCGGAGGAGTATTTCAAGGCAAATATTTCTGTTAAGTATTGGGAGCTGAATCAAATGAATTATTCGTCACAATATTTTTCTGAGAGAAACCAATGTCAACAAATTGATTATGAGGCTGGCCTATTGATCCAGACTTTTCAGAAGAAGGAAAAGACAAGGACTTAAGGATGATCAAGATCAGTTTAACATGGATAAATCCAAATTAAACTGGGGGCTAATGTCGGGGATATACCCTGCGGTATGACCCGGCCGGAGATATGACCCGACTGGGACTTGGTGTTTCATTGGTGACCCGCCAGATTATAAGCCGGCAGATATTAAGTCGGATTATAAGCTGACAGATTATAAGCCGACAGATGTTAAGTCAGATTATAAGCCGCAGATGTTAAGTCAGATGTTAAGCCAGATGGTAAGCCGGTGGACAGATTATAAGCCAGATTATAACTCAGATTTTAAGCCGGCAGAAAGTTATAACCTGGCAGACAAAGTTGCCTGGGGTTAATAAGCCCATGGAGAGAATCCCGTGATGCGTAGTCAGAATAGTTTAAGTCTTAATCTGAGTTGGACTCTACATGTAACCCGCCCCGTCAACCTATATAAGGAGGGGTGGGTCACCCCAAGAGGGACATGTTGAATAATCGTTAAGGCTAGAAACAACTAGGAGAGTCGGAGATACGGCGACTCCCTCGTGATGATAATGAGACCTAGCTACAAACAACATGTAGGGTTATTACCGGATGATGTTTCCCGGGCCCCAAAGCTGTCTAAACCCTTGTCTTGTGTGTTAATTCTCCTCGCGTCTCTCATCCCGATCAACCCCTCTCAAGCTACCACATATATGCGTTGGCCTCACGACTAAGTCCTCACACTAGGATATCTGTCGTGATAATTCCACGACAATATGGGTTGTCGAAAAAGTCCGAACAACTCTATAGCGCACTTCGGTGTCACGAGTTTGGCCTTATATGCATCAGCTCCGAATCATGTCTTTGGTCAATAGTTGGGTTTCCCGGCTCCTGTGCTTGCCACCCTACGTTCCGCCCTATCGGCTAGGGTAGTAAAGGGAGAACTCCTGCGATTGGGTTTCCGGTTCACCTGGTCAAACACCTTAGTAGAGAAAGCCGAAAACTGACTGTCATGATGCGGCGAGAGCTGGTCAACCACTCGGTGACTTATCAAAATCTTTTGCGATTTCTTCCGTATTACACGGAGGACCTTTTTCCGGTCACCTATGTAACGCAACCGTATTCGGATAACTGCGTACATACTCGGGGCTACATCATAGACCCATCGTAAAATTCCTATGGCTGAGTGAAGGTGTTAAAGCCCTATAGTCTGATTGCCTTGTTCGCCGCACTGACACCTCCGTTTCGGACCAAGACGTTGGGTCAAGAGTAATCAGGTGCTATTCCGAACACCCCGTATTATATGCGAGGGGGCCGAAGCCGACGACTGGCAAACTTTCAGGTTATAAGAAATGGCCGCACATGAGGAAATAATGGCAAGAATATATAACACAACTTTAACGTATCATCATATTGTTTTCACCATTCCGGTACATTTATTCAAATATAATATCCTTCGAGCACTGACCCTCTATCAAGAGGGCGCCCTCTAGGACGTCCTCCAAATAATTCTCTAGCGTACGATGGTCCTTGCCCCCAGGTGGACCCTCGGTTGCAACATCGGTGGCCTTCATCTTTGCCTAGTGCATCTTCTCCTGGTGGTGGGAATGGAATGCAAGCAGGCAAACAAGTAGAGCACACAAGAGTTTACCCAGGTTCAGGCCACCTTGCGGTGTAAAACCCTAGGTCCTACTTTAGTGGATTGGCTTCGCGAGGGCTCGAGTATGAACAAGTACAGTGGTTTCCTGAGCTCAGGAGGCGAGCTCCAGAAGGGTGAGGAGGCGGATGTTCTTGCTCCTTTTCTAGTCTAAGTCCCAAAGTGCCGATCCCCTATATGATGGAACCCTAGCTACTTATATAGGCGGCCAGGGTCCTCTCCCCTGAAATGTTTAGGCGGGAAGGGAATCCCACAACGGCCATTTGAGTGGGAACACAACGACGCTCCTATCCCGACAAAAGGTGGTCTTCGCCTGAAAGGAGGGCAGGCGATGACGCGGTGGTGGGCTTGGCGATGACATCCTTCCTGCCATCCTTGCGGTCTTCGATCTTGTTGCACCAAAGGGGAAACCTTTGTCTCGCCCCTCGGGAACCTGCGCCAGTGCGGTCTCCTTTGCACCGATATAGAAACTGCGCCCGCTGGCGCGCGCTGGTGCTCGCTGGCACGGTTCGTCATGGCTTGCGTCACTGCCTCCTCCTGAGGCAGCCCTTGCCTTGAGATCTCCGCCTTCCCGAAGCAGCCTAGCCGAGGCCACTCTAGGGAGAGGTCTTGGTTGCCCCTCTGGAGCAGCCTAGGTGAGGCCGCTCCCTAAGGAGGTCTTGGTCGTTTTCCTCGCGAGGGCTGGCCCCTTCGCGGGGGTCTTGAACAGATGGTCGTTTAGCTGGGCCCTACCGGGCCGTACCAGGAACGTGACGTGGGCCGCAGACAGGCAAGTCTGGGTACCCTGGTTCCCAGTACGCCGACAATAGCCCCCGGGCCCAAGGCGCGCGCGAAGTTGGCTTCTGGGAAAAGTCTAGTCGAGGATGAAGCGCCGCGGGCCCCAAAGACTACGGGCCAGGCTGGCGCGTGACGGTTGGATGGGACGTGGCGCCCTAACTTCCTATGCAGCCTTGGCAATCGTGTGTTTTGACCATTGTGCAGACGATAAGCGGCTCCCCTGCCGCCGCTCCTGTCTTCCTTCCTCCCCATCGCCTTCTTCTTCTCCTTGCTTCGTTTGTCCCCTACGCTCGCCGCCATGCCGCGCCGGGCAAGGAAGAGGGTAATTGGGGCGGCTGCGCGGCCGCAGCCGCCGGGCCACGAGCTGGCGCTCGGCAGCTCCTTTGTGGTGAACCAAGAGGGCATGGACAAGGTCCGCCATGCCCTGGCCGATAAATCCAACGAGTGGGGACCAACCAAGGCCTGGCCTGCCTCCCGGCTGGTGCTGGAGATGAACGCCACCGACATCCAGCTTCATCTCCATGCCATCTTCGCCGGTCTTGTCCCCCTTTCTCCGAGTTCTTCAATGCGGTGCTCACGCATTACCAGGTCTTAGCGTTGCGTCTGGATCCGAGATCCATCCTCCTCCTTTCCGGCTTCGCGTTCCTGTGCGAAGTCTACATCGGCATTCCTCCATCCATGGCCATGCTTCGCCACTTCTTCACCCTTCGTCTGGTTGACGGGGGGCAGTGCTCGGGATGTGTGTTGCTGCGCGCAGTGGAGGCAACCGCAGCCTCCGGGATTGACTTCACGCTCCGCCCGGCCACGGCGGGGTTCCGTCGACAATGGGTGTATGTCGACGCCACTACGCACAGCCCTCTGCTTGAGCTTCCTCGCGCGCCCGCGGAGCCGAGCTCAGGATGGATGCACGAGGCCCTCTCGGACCCATTGGCGGAGCGAGTCTGGCGCCGCCTAGCCAACCTGAGGGAGAGCGGGCTGACCCTGGGGATGGTGGTGAGGGACTTCCTCGTCGTGCGCATCGCCCCGCTCCAGCGCCACTCTCGGCCGATGTGGACCCTCTCCAAGTGGGGGGATCCGATGTGCCTGCAACGGAAACCGCTTCCTCTTGAGACGCTCCACAAAATGTTGTTGTTGATCGTTGGTGAAGTGCCCGGGGTGTGCTCCGCTTACGCGACTCCTTTGTGCTTGGCTCCCGTGTCCGGGAGGGCTTATGCTGAGAAGATGCCCCGCTTTGATGCGTGGGGGCTGCTGCTAGAGGGCATCTCAGGACCTCGCGACAACCCTCTGGAGGTGGTGCCAGGGCTCACAAGCCCGTCATTTCTCCTAGCAACAAATACGTCCGGTGGCGCTCCTGATGCCCGGTCCACGCTGTCCCCAGATCAGGCAGGCGGGGCGCAGGTGTCCCTGGTACGGGAAGCTGATGGTGTGGGGGCGCGGCTGACACCAGAGGTAGGAGGCGGCGGGGACGCGACGGCCCCCGAGGTTGTTGAAGGGGAGGCCCAGCGTCCCGCCGCCGAGGTAGACGCGGGCGAAGGGCACCAGCAAGTCCTCGAGGTCATGGGGGACGCCGATGACGGGGGCTGCCCAGCCCCCAAAGCAGCGGCCAGCATCACCAAGGGGGACGCCGACACTCATCGTGGTCATGCCCCTGCACAGGGCGCGTCAACTCCTCGCAGCCCCCTGCTGTCCCTCATAGAGCTAAGCAGGAGGCGGAAGATGCGGAGCAGCTGTGGCCCAAGCTCTGAAGAGGACGAAGCGGGCGATGCTGAGCAGGTATGTACTCTTAGTTTCCTTGACCCCTTTGATGAGTCCTTCCTGATTCCTTGCTCGTCAGGGCTGTCGGTGTTCTAGGAAGGGGGGTCCCCAGACTTGCCTGCCTGCGGCCTACGGCGTGGCTCTAAGGGGGGCCCAGCGCGGCCCATCTTCACCAACACAAACCCAAGACCCTCGCGAGGGGCCAAGCCTCGCGGGGCGGACGACGCGGAGCTTCCTCAGGCACGGCCTCGTCAGGCTGGCTCGCGAGCAGGCGGAGAGATCGAGGCGGGGTACCTCACGAGGTGCCCATGATGCAAGCCATGACGACCGAGGGCGCCAGGCGGGCGCCAGCCCGCGCAGTGTCCTCCTTTCCTCTTTAGTGCAAAGGGGGCAAGCGCAGCCGCGGAGTACCGAGGTATCAGGCAAAGGTTGCCATTTTGGTGCAACGAGACCAAGACCATGAGGACTACAAGACGGAGGTCATTGTGGAGCCCGAGACGGCGTCATCACCAGAGCTTTGTGAAGGCAAAGACTACTTTTGTCAGCGTAGCTAGTACTAGCTGTCCCCCTTCAAATTAGCCCACCATTGTTGGCTCCTTTCACGCTCGATATTTGGGAAGAGGACCAAGGCCTCTATAAATAGGACCAGCCACCCACAGAGCAAGGGGGTTGGAAGGAAATAGGGGGGATCGAAGGATAAAAGAAAGGATCAGAGAGAGAGAAAGAAAGGTGACTGAACTCCTCCCAGCAGTTCATCGCCCCAGCCAAGAATAGACCCTCGCGAGGCTGTTCTTCCTTGTATTGTTCATCATCATCAGCCCAAGAGGCAATCCACCACACCACACACTGGAGTAGGGTATTACACCACAACGGTGGCCCGAACCAGTATAAACCCTGTGTCTCTTGTGTTGTTCTTTCCGTAGTTTAGATCCTAGCAAGGCGGAAGGGTGCAGGTAGGTAGGAGGCGAAATCTCCGCGCGCACCCCAGTGTTCGAACCTCAAGGGTCTGCCGGAACCCGAAATCCGACATTTGGCGCTCCAGGTAGGGGTGCACCGGAATCCACCTTCTGCCGCTTCGCGCCCCGTCGTGTCGTCATCACCATGTCCGGCGACCAGGCGGGCAACCCAGATCCGTGGGCGGCGTGGCCCGCTTGCGCAGAGCCGCTTGCCACGGGCGACGCCGTGCCCCACGCAGCTCGCGGTCCGCAGGGCACTGCGGGCCGCGGGCGACGTGGACAGGCTTCGACAGCTCTCACACCGTGGCAGGCGTGGTCGGCAGCAAGGGCCTCCAATCACGCCGCGACCACGACGCCGTACACCCGCAGGGAGCAGGCGAACTCGAAGGCCGCGCTCACAGTGGCCCGAGAGCTGCTGCAGTGCAGGCTGCTGGAGGGCGGCCACGACGTGCTGCTGGAGCGAGTGGCAGAGCCCCTGGGCTTCGCCGCCTCGGGGGCTCACCCCTTCTCCACCCAGCTCCCATCTCTAGCCCAGGGCAGCCCGCGCGGGGGCTCCGCGCGCGCCCGCGGGCTCCAAGGCTACTCCAACGCCAGCAAAGCTGTCAGCACTGGACCGGCGGCGGCACTGCCCCCGCTCCCGGTCCGCGAAGAAGAAGGACTCGACGTGACCCGCGGCCCCAGTGGACAGCTGTGCTGCCACCCCATGGTGGGCGCGTCAGGCAGGACCGCGTGGCATGTGGGGCATTACGGCGTGGCATTCGGGATGATGGCGCTGGAGGAATACGTGCCCCTCATGATGGACCAAGGACACCCACACGAGAGCGAACAAGGCTCGCTCCTCAGCCCAAGCTGGGGGGACGAGGCGCCAGAAGCTGAGCCTTTCCGGGAGCCCCGGGACGGTCCCACTAGCCACGCTGGGGGCAACGATTATCGGGTACCGCTAATTCTTCGGGAGCAGGTATACGCTAACCATGGATCGCAGGAGGTGCAGGTCACCACAGCGAGCAGCTGCCCCGCTCCCACAGTCTCCTGCCCCTCGGGAGGAGGGTGCAGGGGGCTGCAGGAGAGGGGCCGGGATCCGACATCACCACCGCGGCGTTCGGAGCAAGGTGTTCTCAGGAGGTAGGCCCTCCGCTGGGGAGGTGCCTCAGGGCCTGCCCCGGCGGAGGACCCGTGGTCGTTGGGGGAACCGCTGGCGACCGCTCTACCCCATCGGCGGCGTCCTGGTTTCCGGTCGTCGTTGATGGCACTAGAGTGTGGCGCAAGGCGGGGACCTCATCTGGCGATATGAAGCAAGGCCAGTACCTGTGAAGAAGTCCCAGTGCCTGTGAAGCTCACCGCCCCGTGACACTCTCACGTAATAATGAGTGGGGCTGTACACGCCCCGGAGTCTCAGGGGTGCCGGCCTCAGGCCCTGGGGCTCCCTCCCACGCCCAGTGGCAGCACTTAGCTCCGCGCTGGTGAGAAGACGTCCAAGACTAGACTAGGTGCCGGACGCGGCCTTTTGTTTGTTTCGTTGCTCTTCCCTTTGGTTGTCGCTTTCCCCCGCTGGATTCAAGTTGGATTCAAATTTGAGATTTGCGTGTGTTCGGGGAAGGGGTGCTTAGTCTCGTTCGAGCAATTTCTCGCGTTTTGGTTACCGCTTCACCTCAGCTGCCTCCCCTCGCGAGCCCCTCGCGAGCTGGGTCAGGCCTAGCTTGCGCGCAGACCAGACTGCCGACGACGTGACCTCTCAAGAGGGTGTTTTACTGCAGATCCTACGAACCCAATCAGGGAACACTCGAGACACCACAACCCCCAGCGGGCTGCCTCAGGGCCAGCACGGGGCAAAGGTAAACTAGCCGACCAGCGCGTCGCTTGGGCCAACCACTTGGCGCGGGCGCATGGGCAATGTAGCATCTACTAATATGATGAACACAAGTTTTACATAAGGGCCCCCCCTCCAAAATGCTCTCACTATAATCAGGCCAAGACCTGAGTTCTATTCATGCAGGGTAAGGAAGTAGGAGCGATGCACAATCAGTCGGATGAATCCCCCAATGCATTCTCAGGAGCACCACCTGAGCCGTTGCTAGCGTCGCTAAACTCGCCATCGTTGTCCGCGTCGCCGCCAGCGGCGTCAGGGCCGTTCACCCCTCGTCAGCCGCCACGATCACGTCGTTGTTGTCCGAAGCGAAGGCCCTGATAAGAGCATCCACATTGTCCTCCATCCAGTGCGCCAGGTCGCTTCGGACGGCCTGGGGGACTGGGGCGATGGCAGCGTCAAAATCAAAGTGGAGATCCATGTTCCGGAGGTGGCTGAAGATGCGAGAAAAGGCGCGCCCAAGCAGGGCGCGGCTCCTCTCCTCCACCAACCTGTCAGCCCTGACCGACCGCGCCTCCAGCTGCGTCACCACGTCAGGGAAGAACTGAAGATTACCAACATAGTTGACTGCGTGCGGCTCGCCAACAGCCGCCTCGCAGATGTTGCCCAAGGCTGTGTTGGCTCTCTCCCGGAGCGTGGCAAGCATGGGGCCGTGCTCATGCTCTAGGATCCGCCGCTGACGGATCTCGTCTGCGTTCTGGCCCGCGACGACCTCAGCCTCCTCCACCCGCTGGCGGAGAAGGAGCACCTCGGCCTGGGAGGCGGTTAACTCACCTTGCGCCACCTCAAGAGCGGCCCGGAAAGCGTCGGCCCGCCGCGTCGCCTCCTCTAGCTTGGCCCTCAAGGCAGCAGTCCTGCCTTCAGCTTCGGCCCGGACCAACCCCAGCTTCTCTTCTAACTCGTGCTCGAGGTTCAAATGCGCCATCGCTACTCGACGTCCGACCTCCTCCAAGACGCAGGCTTCCTGTGCAGCAACATCATCCTCCGCCTGCGTCACCAAGCGCTCCCTCGTCTCTAGACGCTCGTACTCACGGGTACGTTCGGCGGCTTCCAGCGTCAGCGCCTCCTCACGCTTCTGGAGCTCTGCTGAGTCGCCGGAGGCCACCTTCATCGACGCGAGGGCTGCCTCGCGCAGCTCCACCTGCTCCTCCAGCGAGTGGCACCAGGCCAGGAGCTCCCGAGCCCGCTCCTCCGCCGCCGTTCGCCGCCGGTCAGCTTCCCGAGCCTCCTCAGTGGCCCAAGATCGGGCCTCCCGTGAGGCCACCAGCGACGCCTTGGCCTCTACGTCGTCAAGATCGCGCTGACGGTGCGCAAGGGCGATGGCGCCCTCCAGCTCGCGCCTCTCTGCAGCCAGGCGCAGGCCCTCGGCCTCAAGGCGCGCGTCTTCATCAGCAAGCTCCTCTCCAAGCAGGCTTACCGCGTCAGCCGCCCTTCGAAGGAATCCTTGGAGGAGAGCGCGATGCTCCCAAGCACGCTCGAGCACGTCTTCCACACCATCATCTGCCCCAAGAAAGCGCCGGGGGCCGCGAGTCAGCACTCCCCCTCCGGGCTGGGGGCTGGGGGCTGGCACCCTCACAACGGCCGGGCACGCCGCATCAGAAGCCCGGCCGGGGGCCAGCCCGTCCCCAGGTGAAGAGCGCAGGAAGCGCCTCAGCCAATCGCAGTCCACGACCAGGCGAGAAGCCCACGGCAGGCTGGCTATGCCACGAGAAGGCCCGCGAAGGATCGCGAGTAGCGCGGGGCCACGATACGCCTCGGGGCGGTTCGCCTCGTCGATCGCCCTCACCACAAGGGCTCCACTGCTTGGAGCGCTTGAAGACGATCGAGGGGGTGAAGCCAAGGGGGACGGCTCCTCGGCCGCCTCCGCAAGCTCGGCTGGAAGGGGCCTGCGGAGCAAGGGTCAGAAAGAGCAACAGAAGGACCGGGAGCTGGGAAAGGAGAAGGCTTACTCATCAGTGGCGAAGTACTTCCTACGCTTCAGCAGGCGACAAGGGTAATCGTCGCCCAGGGCCTCCCTTCTCTTCCGGAGGGCCTCAAAGTCCATGCGGAAGCGGCTTAAGAGTCGGGCGCAGGGATCAACCTACGACGAGAATGGAGCGTCCAGGCGATCTGTGGCAGGGGCGCCTGCCTGACGTGCGCCGCCAATCGCCTCGCCAAGAGAAGCCGCCGGAGCCTTAGTGGCCTCGGTCATAGGCGCAGAGGGCAGCTGCTTGTCACCCTCAGCCTCGGCGGCACGGGCCCCGATAACTGCTTCCTCATGAGCCTCGCCCGGCGCTGTCACCCCGCCGGGTGCCCCCTCGGCCTCTGGCGCATCATGCCTCCCTGCTCCGCCACTTGAGGAAGAGTCGCCTTGGCCAACTGGAAGGGCAGTCACCACCACTGGGTTCTCGCGAGGCCCCTGAAGGCCGGCGGGGCGCGGCCCCCACTCATCGAAGGTAGGCATCTGCCTCACAAAATCGCCCCCGCTCTGGCAGAGGTACAGCAAGGCCCCTCCCTGTTGGATACTGCCAGGGTTGGGGTCCCCCGTCAGGGTCAAGAGCGCCGTCCTTAGCACTTCAGGCATCAGGTCCTCTTCCTGGAGCCTCATATGATCGTTGCACCCGCTGAAGGCCCACATCCGGCGGGAGTGGCGCTGGAGAGGAGCAACGCGGCGTAGCAGGAACTCCTTCACCACCTTGGGCGCTGTTGCGCCAAGCGACCTCAAGAACGCGAGGCGGTGCCAGACGAAGACGAGCCGGGGGCTCTCAAGCGTCTCCTGGCTCCAGCCTGAATTGGAGACAATAGGCGAAGTTGGCTCCGACAGTAGGGGTCTGGGCACCCCAGCATCCACATACAGCCACCGCTCGCGGAACCCAGCCGCGGGCGGAGGGAGCTTGAAGTCAATCCCAGAGGCCGCCGTCTCAGGCGCGGCAACGAAGCTCACACACGCCCAGCATTGGGTAGGGTCAACAAGGCCCAGCGAGAAGAAGTGGCGAAGCAAGGCAACCGAAGGAAGGATGCCCATCATAGCCTCGCAAACAAAGGCGGAGACCGAAAGGAGAGTGATGGATTCAGGACCCAGATGCATCATGTGGATCTGATAATGGGAAAGAACAACATTAAAGAAATGAGTAAAGGGAGGAACCAGACCCACCCACAGGGCGTCGGCAAAATACGGGACCTCGGTGGATATCCTGATGATGGAGAAGTGGGACGTGGGCCAGGCCGTCATCCTCCCGCATTCATTGAAGATGGTGGCCAGAGCCAAGTTGACCTTGCCCAAGCCGTCGGCGGGGGCTGCCAACGGCGGCGGGCAAGGCGGAGACACGGGTTTCTTCCCTCTTCCCTTCTTTGTCGGAGCCATGGTGATGGGAAGCGGGGCGGGGAAGGTTCAAGATTGGGTTGAAAAGAGAAACCAGAGTTCGAGCGGAGGAAGGATAGAGGGCGCTCGAGCAACCAAACAGGGGAACGGCTGTGTACGACTACGGGCCCGCCTAGCATGGCGCAAAATAAGGAGGGCGTGGGGGAACAGTGCCACCCACGTCCAATCAACCGCCACGCGGCGCCCAAGGCCGCAGGCTGTTAGGGCCCGCGGCGCTTCGCTCTTGCCCTTCCGCCTCCCTGCACGGCCAAGTCCGGGCGCGCCTTGGGCCCGGGGGATACTTTCGGTGTTCTGGGAACAGGGGTCCCCAGACTTGCCTGCCTGCGGCCTGCGGCGTGGCTCAAAGGGGGGCCCAGCGCGGCCCATCTTCACCAACACAAACCCAAGACCCTCGCGAGGGGCCAAGCATCGCGGGGCGGACGATGCGGAGCTTCCTCAGGCACGACCTCATCAGGCTGGCTCGCGAGGAGGCGGAGAGATCAAGGCGGGGTACCTCACGAGGTGCCCGTGACGCAAGCGATGACGACCGAGGGCGCCAGGCGGGTGCCAACCCGCGCAGTGTCCTCCTTTCCTCTTTGGTGCAAAGGGGGCAAGCGCAGCCGCGGAGTACTGAGGCATCAGGCAAAGGTTGCCATTTCGGTGCAACGAGACCAAGACCATGAGGAATAAAAGATGGAGGTCATCATGGAGCCTGAGACGGCGTCATCACCAGAGCTTTGTGCAGGCGAAGACTACTTTTGTCAGGGTAGCTAGTACTAGCTGTCCCCCTTCAAGTTAGCCCGCCATTGTTGGCTCCCTTCCCGCTCGATATTTGGGAAGAGGACCAGGGCCTCTATAAATAGGACCAGCCACCCACAGAGCAAGGGGGTTGGAAGGAAATAGGGGGGATCAAAGGATAAAAGAAAGGATCAGAGAGAGAGAGAGAGAGAAAGGTGACTGAACTCCTCCCAGCAGTTCATCGCCCCAGCCAAGAATAGACCCTCGCGAGGCTGTTCTTCCTTGTATTGTTCATCATCATTAGCCCAAGAGGCAATCCACCACACCACACACTGGAGTAGGGTATTACACCACAACGGTGGCCCGAACCAGTATAAACCCTGTGTCTCTTGTGTTGTTCTTTCTGTAGTTTAGGTAGGTAGGTAGGAGGCGAAATCTCCATGCGCACCCCAGTGTTCGAACCTCAAGGGTCTGCCGGAACCTGAAATCTGACAAGGGCCCCCTCCACGGCGATAGCGAGCCCACCTCAGGGCCGTTCTGCAGGGCCCGTAGGTATTTCTAACAGTGCCCGCCCTTCGGACCACGCCAAGCCCTCAGCGGAGATCGTGCCGGGACTTTCGTTTGTGAACCGCGCTCCCAGCCCCCGAGTGCTCCTGGGGCAAGGCTGCCTTTGTCCCCCTGGGAGCTCGCCTCGGGGCCCGGGGCTTGCCTTTATTGTGGACCAGCAGGCCCTCGGGGCGGCCCCGGACGCTACCCGCCTGCCTGGCCTGCGTCTTCCCTTCTCGTTGGGGGCGCCCTCCGCTCCAGAGGCCAGCCCCCGGGCCCGTGCTGAGGGCATGGAGGAGCCTCCTCTGGATGACCCAGATGTCGTAGATGGGCCCAGTCGTCTTCTGGGTCCTGCGCAGCATTGGAGCGTGGTCCACCAGGGCCTGCTGCAGGAGGCGTCGGATGTCTTGAGGCGCCTCGGGGATGAGGTCGCCGAGGTGGACAAGCGCGTCGGAGCTGAGGACCTGCGCCTCTCGGAGGAGTGGCGCAAGCTGAAGACTGCTGTCAACCTGAGCAGGCGGCAGCATGAGGCTGCCTTGGAGAAAGTGGAGGCGTCCCTGGCCACCGCTTACGAAGCACGCGACCGTGCTTTGGAGGAAGCCCGAGATGCCGATCGCCTCCTGGTGGCGGCCGAGGATCGTGAACGCAAGCTCGAAGCCTTGAACGCGGCCCTCGAGCGCCAAGTGCGAGCTCGGTGGGGCGCCCTTGCGGCGGCTACGACTGGTGACGGCCCTGCTGGCCTCTTGGCGCGGGAGGAGGCGCTGACTCTTGAAGCGATGGAACTGGGCATGGAGCGCGAGCGCCTGGAGACGATGGAGCGCCAGGTGGCCGAGGCCGAGGTCGAGCTCGACGGTCGAGAGGCCAAGGCCGCCCTGGAGATCCAGGTTTTATAGGAAGACTATCGCGGGAAGCTGGAACTCCATGAGGCTCGCTTTGTCGAGAAGGGCAACGAGTTGCGGAAGAAGATCGCCGCCCTCGAGGGGGAGCATGCGGGCTCCAAGTGTCGTCTGCAGGCATCGGAGACGGCTCACTCTGCCTTGGAACGTCGTGCACGGGCGTCGAAGGAGGCTTGCGCGGCGGCCGAGCGCCAGGAACAAGCATACGAGAGGGCCCGCGTCGCCGCGAGGGCAGAGTTGTCCCGCTTTTACCAGCGGGTTGAGGATATCTCTGCCTCCGCAGCCCTGAGCCCTGCTGAAGCCGCCCATGCTCGTGGAATGCGAAGGGTCCGCTCAGAGATGCTCGCAGTCTTGGGGAACAGGGCCAATGGAGCCTTGCGTGAGCTTCTTGGTTCAGGGGTCGATGATCCCCTGACAGCTGATGATGCTTGCTAGCTCAAGTTCTTCAGCGAAGTGGTTGATCGTCTTGAGGGCCAGGTCACGATGGCGCGACAGCTTGTCGAGGAGCAAAGCTGCGACGTTCTTCGGCGCGCGGTCACGCGCATCTTCGGGAATATGCTTCGCCTTGACCCGCGCTCCGACTTCAGAGCCCTGCTGGAGCCGGTGCCCAATGTGGTCGCTGGCGACATGGAGGAGAGGGTGAGTGACCATGTGGAGGTGTTGGTGATGGAACTTGTTCCGGCGGTTGAAGATGCACCAGCATCCGAGGACGACGCCGACAGTCTTGTGGATGGAGCCGACGCTTAGCCCAGTCCTGCTTTTTTCATAAAAGTTTTTGGATTGTGGCCCTAGAGCCAGTCAAGATGAACGTTATGTAATTTGAGCTTTTGACGATGTAAGGATGGGTTTGAGGACACCCTTGTGACATCCGCTCCTGAGGCCGGGGCCTCGGCCTATGTTGTGTTTCAGAGGGAGTGCCCGCCGACCCTGTTTCAGCGCGTTTCGGGAGTACTTGCGACTGGTGCGGGAGGATTGGCGGACCGGCCGTGGGCCAGACAGGACGTACGCACTACGCCCCGGCTCCTGCTCGCGAGGGGTTATCCAGCGGGGTCACGGCTGCGGACAGCTTTAGCCAAAGGGGGGCTAAGAACGGAAAGAGCGAAAGAACTCAGCAAAACATGAACGAGAAACTTCCCCCCTTTATTTCAAAGACAAAACATGCAGCCGGAGCTCAGCTCCAGAAGGCAGATACAAAAGAGGCAAGGGCGAATGACAAAAAGGAGGGGGACCGCGTCCGGCCCCTGAGCAGGTCTTCTGTCTTCTCCCCAGCGCGGAGCGTAGGGCTACCACCGGTTGATGTGGGCATAGCCATTGGAGGGCAGTGTTGATGGCCAGCGTGGAGCATGGTACTTCCACTAAGATGTGGGTTGGAGCCCCCATGAGGCCCCAGGGTGGCGCTCAGGAGACTCCGGGGCGTGTATAGCCCCACTCATTATTACGTGAGAGTGTCATGAGTGGAGATCTTCTGACGTGCCTGCCCCTTCACTTGAGGCCCCTGCCCCGCGCTAGTCCGCTCCCGCCATGGGCCCACCCGAAGGCGACGTTCATGAGGTGGGACACTGCACATAGTGGGGGGATGAGACCTTAGCTATAGGCCCCCCTGCCGAGCACCAGGCACACTGCTTCCGCGACCTCTGGGCACGCTTCGCCCTGAGGGGCTAACATCGCCCGGAAGCACGGCGTCCTGAGGTGCGAGGGGGACCCAGCCCCGCTCACGCTCCTAATGGCCCATCAGCCCTCCTGATCAGGGACAGACCCAGAGGGTACGGGGTCACGCGAGTGGGGGGATGTAGCCTCGGTCTTGGGCCCTCCTGACATGCATAGGACGGGCTGCCGTACCGCCCCCCGACGTACCCTCCACAGCCCGAGGGATGGCATGCCGGGAGGCACGGCGTCTTGAGCTTTGAGCGGAGGGAGAGGAGGCCCCTCCCCACGCGCATCATACCCGCCGCCGGTGAGCCCCAGGTGAAATCTAGGGCGGGCTCGTGCTCGACGGGTCATGCATGAGGGGACGAGGGCCTGGCCCGGGCCTTCTCTCCTTTCTCTCTTCGAACGAGGCCTGGGGCGCCCCCAGGCATCCTGAGACCATGGTGAAGTGTTGCTGGTCACGGCGGGCATCGCCTCTCGCAGGGCAGGGTCTGGGAGCACCCCGCCTGCATGCCGGCCCACGCGATTGCTCGTGCGGGCGGGCGTTCCTCCTTCATTCCTGCTCCATAGCCATCGGTGGCGACGGCGGGGAGCTGATGGCCAGGGGTGCAGGGCCAGGTTCCTGTCCCCGTGGTCCCGAGCCCCTGACCGTCGATGTGTGGTGGTGTCGGGCACCGGGTGCGGCCCAGAGACCGCTCTTGGATGGATCTTCGCCATGGGCGGCGCCTTGATGCGGGTGGGCCTGTGGCAGCTGGACGGAGTCGTATGCAGGGTTCAGCGCATCGTACCCCACATCCCCCTCGTAGGTCGTGGTTGGCCTTGCCCACACGGGCGACCGCATGCGGTCGGGACGGCCCCCAGTCTCTGGAGACGTTATGCGGAAGCAGAACGGCTCGGCCCCGGTGGCGGCGGCATCGAGGAGTTCGGCCACCTTGAGGAGCAGTGCGTCATCGCCGGCGTCGAGCAACCGGCATCTCAGTGGTTCCCTTGCTACCAGCAGTACGGCCCTCATGTTTGCCGTCTCGTGCCGGTCCCGGCAGTTTGCCACGGTGTGGCCGGCAGCACGCGCCGCCGCGCGGTTATGGCGCCACGTGGGCGGTGGAGGCTGCCGGTCTCCAAGCGGCGGGTCGGCGACGCTCACCGTGCCGTTGGCGCCAATCAAGGCGGGGTGGCGGCGCGTCCCTTGGCCGAAGGGCGACGCTCGTCTGGTCCGAGCGCCACGTCCTTCGGTGCGCGTCAGCTGCGCCTCCGCCATCAGAGGCGTCGGAGCTGGGGTAAGCCGGGTCGTTGGAGAAGAATTAGGTGAGGTCGTCGGAGAGGCGAGATTTCGCCGCGCCCCCTACCTGGCGCACCAAATGTCGGATTTCGGGCTCCGCAAAACCCTTAAGATTCGAACATAGGGGCGTGATGAAGATCTCTCCCACTACACGTCTACCTAGTGCCTCGCTCTTCTCCTGGTGGTGGGAATGGAATGCAAGCAAGCAAACAAGTAGAGCACACAAGAGTTTACCCAGGTTCAGGCCACCTTGTGGTGTAAAACCCCACGTCCTCCTTTAGTGGATTGGCCTCGCGAGGGCTCGAGTATGAACAAGTACAGTGGTTTCCTGAGCTCAGGAGGAGAGCTCCAGAAGGGTGAGGAGGCGGATGTTCTTGCTCCTTTTCTAGTCTAAGTCCCAATGGGCCGATCCCCTCTATGATGGAACCCTAGCTACTTATATAGGCGGCCAGGGTCCTCTCCCCCGAAATATTTAGGCGGGAAGGGAATCCCACAACGGCCATTTGAGCGGGAACGCAAGGACGCTCCTATCCTGAAAAAAGGTGGTCTTCGCCTGCAAGGAGGGCAGGCGATGACGCGGTGGTGGGCTCGGCGATGACATCCTTCCTGCCGTCCTTGCGGTCTTCGGTCTTGTTGCACCAAAGGGGAAACCTTTGTCTCGCCCCTCGGGAACCTGCGCCAGCGCGGTCTCCTTTGCACCGATATGGAAACTGCGCCTGCTGGCGTGCACTGGTGCCCGCTGGCGCGTGCTGGTGCCCGCTGGCGCGTGCTGGTGCCCGCTGGCACGGTTCATCATGGCTTGCGTCACTGCCTCCTCCTGAGGCAGCCCTTGCCTTGAGATCTTCGCCTTCCTGAAGCAGCCTAGCCGAGGCCACTCTAGGGAGAGGTCTTGATCGCCCCTCCGGAGCAGCCTAGGTGAGGCCGCTCCCTGAGGAGGTCTTGGTCGTTCTCCTCGCGAGGGCTGGCCCCCTCGCGAGGGTCTTGAACAGATGGTCGATCAGCTGGGCCCTGCCGGGCCGTACCAGGAACGCGACTTAGGCCGCAGATAGGCAAGTCTGGGTACCCAGGTTCCCAGTACGCCGACAGTAGGCATGTCGCAAGAGGGGTAATCTTTACACATCCCATGTACTGAATATGAATGGGATAAAGAGTTGGCTTACAATCGCCACTTCACACCATACATAAATATAGCATTACATCATCCAGAATACAATCAAGGTCCGACTATGGAACAAAATAAAGAAAGACAACCCCAAATGCATAGATCCCCGATCGCCCCAACTGGGCTCCACTACTGATCGAAATGAAACGAAACAACACAATGAACACAATCTTCATCGAGCTCCCACTTGAGCTCTGTTGCGTCATCTGCACTGGTATCATCGACACTTGCAACTGTTTGGAAGTATCTGTGAGTCACGAGGACTCAGAAATCTCACACCCGCGAGATCAAGACTATTAAAGCTTATGGGTAGGTAAGAGGTAATGAGGTGGACCTGCAATAAGCACTAGCATATATGGTGGCTAATTTACGCAAATGAGAGCGAGAAGAGAAGCAAAGCACGGTCGAGAAACTAAAAGTTATCAAGAAGTGATCCTGAAACTACTTACGTTCAAGCATAACACAAGAACCGTGTTCACTTCTCGGACTCCGCCCAAAAGAGACCATTATGGCTACACACGCGGTTGATGCATTTTAATTAAGTTAAGTGTCAAGTTATCTACAACCGGACATTAATAAATTCCCATCTTCCCATAACTGCGGGCACGGCTTTCGAAAGTTCAAACCCTGCAGGGGTGTCCCAACTTAGCCCATCAAAAGCTCTCACGGTCAACGAAGGATATTCCTTCTCCCAGGAAAAACCGATCAGGCTCAGAATCCCGGTTACAAGACATTTCGACAATCATAAAACAAGACCAGCAAAGCCACGCGAATGTGGCGACAAATCCCGATAGGAGCTGCACATATCTCGTTCTCAGGGCACATCGGATTGTCCAAACTTCCGGTAGGCCAACCCATAGTTGCCCCTGGTGGCCACCGGCGGCTGACAGGTTGGACCAACACTTAGAGGAGCACTGGCCCGGGCGTTTAAAATAAAGAAGACCCTCGGGCTCCGGAAACCCAAGGGAAAAAAGGCTAGGTGAGGCAAATGTAAAACCAAGGTTGGGCCTTGCTGGAGGAGTTTTATTCAAGGCGAACTATCAAGGGGGTCCCATTCCCCCAACCACATAAGGAACGCAAAATCAAGGAACATAACACCGGTATGACGGAAACTAGGGCTGCAAGAGTGGAACAAAACACCAGGCATAAGGCCGAGCCTTCAACCATTTACCAAGTATATAGATGCATTAATTAACATAATATATATTGTGATATCCCAACAATATCCATGTTCCAACAAGGAACAAACTTCAGCTTCACCTGCAACTAGCAACGCTATAAGAGGGGCTGAGCAAAGAGGTAACATAGCCAAACAACGGTTTGCTAGGAAAGGTGGGCTAGAGGCTAGACATGGCAATATGGGAGGCATGATATAGCAAGTGGTAGGTATCGCAGCATAGCAATAGAGCGAGCAACTAGCAAGCAAAGATAGAAGTGATTTCGAGGGTATGGTCATCTTGCCTGAAATCCGCAAGGAAGAAGAATGAGTCCATGAAGAAGACAAATGGACGTAGTCGAACGGATCCTCACAAATGTGACGTTATCAGAAGTAACCCGAAGAAGCAACACCGGAAAGAAGCAAACAACATGGTAAACCAACAAGCATAAACATGGCATGATGCACTGATGACCTACAAGTATAGGGGATCTATCGTAGTCCTTTCGATAAGTAAGAGTGTCGAACCCAACGGGGAGTAGAAGGAAATGATAAGCGGTTTCCAGCAAGGTATTCTCTACAAGTACTGAAACAATTAGTAACAGATAGTTTTGTGATAGGGTAATTTGTAACGAGCAAAAAGTAACAAAAGTAAATAAAGTGCAGCAAGGTGGCCCAATCCTTTTGTAGCAAAGGACAATTGGACAAACTCTTATATGATGTAAAGCTCTCCCGAGGACACAAGGGAATATCGTCAAGCTAGTTTTCATCACCTTCATATGATTCGCGTTCGGTACTTTGATAATTGGGTATGTGGGTGGACCGGTGCTTGGGTGCTGCCCTTACTTGGCAAGCATCCCGCTTATGATTAACCTCTATTGCAAGCATCCACAACTACAACAAAAGTATTACGGTAAATCTAACCATAGCATGAAACATATGGATCCAGATCAGCCCCTTACAAAACAATGGTGAAGTGTCATGTAGTCGACGTTCACATAATACCACTAGAGGACAGACAACATACATCTCATCAAAATATCGAACGAATACCAAATTCACATGACTACTAATAGGAAGACTTCTCCCATGTCCTAAGGAACAAAAGTAACTAGTCACAAAGCATAAACATGTTCATAATCAGAGGGGTATTAATATGCATATAGGATCTGAACATATGATCTTCCACCAATTAAACCAACCAGCATCAACTTCAAGGAGTAATTAACAATACTAGCAACCTACTAGTACCAATCCCGGACTTGGAGACAAGAATTGGATACAAGAGATGAACTAGGGTTTTGAGATGAGCTGGTGCTGATGAAGATGTTGATGGAGATTGCCCTCTCCCGATGAGAGGAGCGTTGGTGATGACGATGGCGATGATTTTCCCCTCCGGGAGGGAAGTTTCCCCGGCAAAACAGCTCCTCCAGAGCCCTAGATTGGTTCCGCCAAGGTTCCGCCTCTTGGCGGCGGAGTTTCGTCCGAGAAGATAGCTTATGATTTTTTTCCCATCGAAAGACTCCATATAGCAGAAGATGGCCACCGGGGGGCCACCAGGGGGGCCCACGAGGTAGGGGGCGCGCCCAGGGGGTAGGGCGCGCCCCCCACCCTTGTGGGAAGGGCGTGGACCCCCTGGTGAAGTTCTTCCTCTCAGTATTTTTTATATATTTGGAAAACATCTTCCGTGAAGTTTCAGGACTTTTGGAGCTGTGCAGAATATGTCACTAAGATTTGTTCCTTTTTCAGCCCAGAATCCCAGCTACCGGCATTCTCCCTCTTTATGTATACCTTGTAGAATAAGAGAGAATAGGCATAAGTATTGTGACATAATGTGTAATAACAGCCCATAATGCAATAAATATTGATATAAAATCATGATGCAAAATGGACGTGTCAACTCCCCCAAGCTTAGACCTCGCTTGTCCTCAAGCGAAAAGCCGAAATCGAAAAATATGTCCACATGTTCAGAGATAGAGGTGTCGATAAAAATAAAATACGGACATGAGGGCATCATGATCATTCTTAGAACAACAACTTATATAGTTCTTGTCATATAATCTCTTATGCTAGGGTAATAATTCAATCACAATATCAAGTATGAATCGTAAACTTCATTGTAAACTAACAAACTACAATCTCAGTCATTGAAGCAATTGCAATTTATCATAGCATAGGAAAGAGTCAATGTATAAGAGCTTTTCAGCAAGTCCACATACTCAACTATCATATAATCTTTCACAATTATGGACACTCATGCAATACTTATGGGTATGGAGTTTTAATCGGGCACGGAGAGAGATATGAGCTTATAGTTTTGCCTCCCAACGTTTTACCTCAAGGGTAATGTCAACAGTAATAGTTCATGAAAACTCACATCTAATTAGCCATATATACCAGGATCTTTCCAACATATTGTGCTTGCCAAAGGATAAAATGTAAAAAGGAAGGGTGAAGATCACCATGACTCTTATGTAATGTAGGAGATAAAAGTAAAAGATAGGCCCTTCGCAGAGGGAAGCAGAGGTTGCCATGCGCTTTTATGGTTGGATGCACAAAATCTTAATGCGAAAGAACGTCACTTTATATTGCCACTTGTGATATGGACCTTTATTATGAAATCTATCCATTTTATTACTTCTATATCACACGATCTTATAAAGCTTATTTCCTCAACACCAATCAATCATACATATTTAAAGAGCAATTTTTATTGCTTTGCACTGATGACAACTTACTTGAAGGATCTTATTCAATCCATAGGTAGATATGGTGGACTGTTATGGCAATACTGGTTTAAGGGTATTTGGAAGCACAAGTAGTATCTCTACTTGGTGCAATGAATTTGTCTAGCATGAGGGGGAAAGGAAAGCTCATCATGTTGGAAGATCCAAGACAATATAATTCATCTCAGATGTCAGAAAACATAACCCATTATGATGTCTTCCTTGTCCAATGTCAACTCTTTAGCATGTCATATTTTAATGAGTGTTCACAATCATAAAAGATGTCCAAGATAGTATATTTATATGTGAAGACCTCTCTTTCTTTATTACTTCCCATTAATTGCAATGATTTCTAAAACTGTGTTTGTCAACCCTCAACAACTTTTATTCATCATACTCTTTCTATGTGAGCTCGTTACTCTCCATAAGATTGACATGATCTCTTTGTTTCTTTTTATTGCTTTCTCTTTTCTTTTATTCACTTAGGATCATGGCAAAATAATCAAGCCCTTGACTCAACACTAATCTTTATTATATAGCTCATGGACTCGATTACATAGGAGGATAATAAAGCAAAACTCACGACTAGATCATACTGAGAACTTTTATTCTACTAGATCAAGATATTACCAAAAGGATCGAACTAAGAAAAACGGTAAAGATAGAAGTGATGGTGATACGATACCGGGGCACTCCCCCAAGCTTGGCAGTTGCCAAGTGGAGTGCCCATACCCATGTGATTATACCTCCTTTGTTGGTGAAGAAGGTGGGGATGTTGATGATGGATAGTCGCACATTGAGCGTAGGAGGTCTTCTAACTGGCGGATAATGCCCTTGAGTGCGATGATGTGCTCCTTCAACAAAATATTTTCACGTGTGAGATACTTATTTTGTATACGAGCTAACTCAATCATCTTGAAAGCTTCGATTTCTGTTGGGGTAAGAAGATCCTGATTCAGTTGAAGGGTGTCTTCTGTTGCCGGAACTTGGTCCTCCATGGCCTTCTTGATCCCTTCATCCTTGTTGATCTCCATGGGTTCTTCTCTCTTAAGCTCTATCTTCATTAGCCAAGCATCGTTGCCCTCATGGTTGGAGGAGGAGGGAGATGACATAGTGCCCGGCCTTGACAACCCTGATAGAAAACAACTCAAAACAAAGACAAGAGATTTTTGCGTGATACGGGAGTCAAAACCCCCGGGAGATTATATAATGAATTTTTACCAACCAAAATACGTGTCGTGTACGAAAACGGAGTCCAGAGAGCACACGAGGTGCCCACGAGGTAGGGGGGCGCGCCCAGTAGGGTAGGGCACGCCCTCCACCCTCGTGGAGCCCTCGTGTCCTTCTCAGACTGCTGCTTATTTTTCTATTTTTCTAAATATTCCAAAACGGAGAAATATTGCCTTAAAAACTATTTTGGAGTCGGTTTACTTACCGTACCACATACCTATTCCTTTTCGGAGTCCGAAACATTCCGGAAAGTGTCCCTTATGTATTCCTCCGGGGTTACGGTTTCAATAACATTGGTTTCAACATTTATGGGATTACCTGAGATATAATGTTTGATTCTCTGACCGTTTACCACCTTCGGATTTGTGCCTTCGAAGTTGTTGATTTTTATAGCACCGGAATGGTAGACCTCCTCGATAATGTAAGGACCTTCCCATTTAGAGAGAAGTTTTCCTGCAAAAAATCTTAAATGAGAGTTGTATAGCAATACATAATCACCTACATTAAACTCACGCTTTTGTATCCTTTTGTCATGCCATCTTTTAAATTTTTCTTTAAACAACTTGGCATTTTCGTAGGCTTGGGTTCTCCATTCATCAAGTGAGCTAATATCAAATAACCTCTTCTCACCGGCAAGTTTAAAATCATAATTAAGTTCTTTAATAGGCCAATAAGCCTTGTGTTCTAGTTCGAGAGGTAAGTGACATGCTTTTCCATAGACCATTTTATACGGAGACATACCCATAGGATTTTTATATGCAGTTCTATAGGCCCATAATGCATCATCAAGTTTCTTGGACCAATTCTTTCTAGACCTATTAACAGTCTTTTGCAAAATTAATTTGAGTTCTCTATTACTCAATTCTACTTGACCACTAGACCGAGGGTGATAAGGAGATGCAATTCTATGATTAACATCATATTTAGCAAGCATTTTACGGAAGGCACCATGAATAAAATGTGAACCACCATCAGTCATTAAATATCTAGGGACTCCAAATCTTGGAAAAATAACTTCTTTAAGCATTTTAATAGAAGTGTTATGATCAGCACTACTAGTTGGAATAGCTTCTGCCCACTTAGTAACGTAATCAACAGCAACTAAAATATGTGTATATCCATTAGAGGAAGGAAAGGGTCCCATATAGTCAAAGCCCCAAACATCAAATGGTTCAATAACAAGTGAATAATTCATAGGCATTTCTTGGCGTTTACTAATATTACCAATTCTTTGACATTCATCACAAGATAAGACAAACTTACGGGCATCCTTGAAGAGAGTAGGCCAATAAAAACCAGATTGCAGTACCTTATGTGCAGTTCTATCTCCAGCATGGTGTCCTCCATAAGCTTCGGAGTGACACTTGCGTAGGATCTGTTCCTGTTCATGCTCAGGTACACAACGTCTAATAACACCATCCACTCCTTTATAAAGATGTGGGTCATCCCAAAAGTAATGCCTCAAATCATAGAAGAACTTTTTCTTTTGTTGGTATGTGAAACTAGGTGGTATAAACTTAGCAACAATGTAATTAGCATAATCAGCATACCATGGAGCAGTATGAGAAGCATTTATGACATTTAATTGCTCATCAGGAAAGCTATCATCAATAGGTAGTGGGTCATCAAGCACATTTTCTAACCTAGACAAGTTGTCTGCAACGGGGTTCTCAGCTCCTTTTCTATCAACAACAATATGCAAATCAAATTCTTGTAGAAAGAGAACCCATCTAATAAGTCTAGGTTTACCATCTTTCTTTTCCAGAAGATATTTAATAGCAGCATGACCAGTGTGAATAATTACTTTAGAGTCAACAATATAAGGTCCAAACTTATCACAAGCAAATACAACTGCTAAGAATTCTTTTTCAGTGGTAGCATAATTTCTTTGAGCATTGTCAAGGGTTTTACTAGCATATTGAATAACATTTAGTTTCTTATCAACTCTTTGTCCTAGAACAGCACCTACAGCATAATCACTAGCATCACACATAATTTCAAAGGGTAAATTCCAATCAGGTGGCTGGACAATAGGTGAAGAGATTAATGCTTTCTTAAGTATTTCAAATGCTTCTGCACAATCATCATCAAAGACAAAATGGTATATCTTTTTGTAATAAATTAGTCAGAGGCCGAGAAATTTTTGAGAAGTCCTTAATGAACCTCCTATAAAAACCGGCATGACCAAGGAAACTTCTTATACCTTTGATGTCCTTGGGACATGGCATCTTTTCAATAGCATCAACCTTGGCCTTATCAACTTCGATACCTCTTTCAGAAACTTTATGCCCCAAGACAATACCTTCATTAACCATAAAGTGACACTTTTCCCAATTCAAGACAAGATTAGTTTCTTCACATCTCTGCAAAACTCGATCAAGGTTTCTCAAGCCATCATCAAAAGAAGATCCATAGACGGAAAAGTCGTCCATGAAAACCTCACAAATCTTTTCACAAAAGTCAGAGAATATAGCCATCATGCATCTTTGAAAGGTAGCAGGTGCATTACAAAAACCAAAAGGCATACGTCTATAAGCAAAAGTACGAAAAGGGCATGTAAAAGTTGTCTTTGATTGATCTTTGGCTGACATAGGTATTTGAGAGAAACCAGAATAACCATCTAGAAAAAAAATGTGTATGTTTGGACAATCTTTCTAGCATTTGATCGATAAAAGGTAAGGGGTAACGATCCTTTTTAGTAGCCTTATTTAATTTGAGGAAATCAATTACCATCCTATAACCGGTAATAATTCTTTGAGGAATCAATTCATCTTTATGATTAGGAACAATAGTAATACCTCCCTTCTTAGGGACACAATGGAAAGGGCTTACCCACTAACTATCAGCAACGGGATAAATTATATCTGCCTCAAGGAGCTTTAGTATCTCCTTTCTTACGACTTCTTTCATTTTAGGATTCAGCCGGCGTTGATGATCACAAACTGGTTTAGCATCTTCTTCCAAATTAATTTTATGTTGACATAGAGTGGGACTAATGCCCTTAAGATCATCCAGAGTATACCCAATAGCAGCACAATGCTTCTTCAGAGTTTTCAATAATCTCTCTTCTTCATGTTCTGAAAGGTTAGCACTAATAATAACAGGATATATCTTTTTCTCATCAAGATAAGCATATTTAAGAGTATCGGGTAATGGTTTAAGCTCAAACACGGGATCACCCTTGGGTGGAGCAGGATCCCCTAGGATTTCATCAGGTAAATTGTTTTTCAGAATAGGTTCCTGTTTAAAGAATACTTCATCTAATTCCATTCTTTCGTTCATAAACATGTCATTTTTGTTGTCTAGCAAATATTGTTCTAAAGGATCACTAGGAGGTACAACAATAGAAGCAAGACCAATAATTTCATCCTTACTAGGTAATTCTTCTTCGCGGTGTTGTCTACTAAATTTAGAGAAATTAAATTCATGAGTCATATCGTCTAAACCGACAGTAACAACATCTCTTTTGCAATCTATGGTAGCATTAACAGTGTTTAAGAAGGGTCTACCAAATATAATGGGGCAAAATCTATCTTGTGGGGAACCAAGAACAAGAAAATCAGCAGGATATTTAGTTTTCACACACAAGACTTCAACATCTCTAACAATTCCCATTGGTGAAATAGTATCTCTATTGGCAAGTTTAATTGTGACATCAATATCTTCTATTTTAGCAGGTGCAATATCATGCATAACTTCTTGGTATAAGGAATAAGGTATTGCACTAGCACTAGCACCCATATCACATAAGACATGATAACAATGATCTCCTATTTTAACAGAAATAACAGGCATGCCTACCACATGTCTAGGTTTATCTTTATCAAAGGGTTTAGCAATTCTAGCAGTTTCATTACAGAAATAAATAACATGCCAATCAATATTATCAGACAAGAGATCTTTAACAATAGCAATATTAGGTTCAACTTTAACTTGCTTAGGAGGTGTATATGTTTTAATATTGCTTTTACGAACTACAGTTGAAGCTTTAGCATGATCCTTTATCCTAACAGGGAAAGGTGGTTTCTCAACATAAGAAGTAGGAACAATAGGATAATTATAAGTGATAGTCTTTTCTTAAAATTTAATAGGTGCAGCTACTTTTACTTCTATGGGAGGATGATATTTAAACCACTTCTCCTTGGGGAGATCAACATAAGAAGCAAAAGATTCACATAAAGAAGCTACTATCTCAGAATCAAGTCCATATTTAGTGCTAAATTTACGAAAAATATCGGTATCCATAAAAGATTTAACACAATCAAAACTAGGTGTCATACCTAACTCCTTACCATTGTCGAGGTCCCAATCTTCAGAGTTGCATTTAATTCTTTCCAATAAATCCCATTTGAATTCAATAGTCTTCATCATAAAAGAGCCAGCACAAGAAGTATCAAGCATGGTGCGATTGTTACCAAAAAGCCGAGCATAAATTTTTTGAATAATCATTTCTCTTGAGAGCTCATGATTGGGGCATGAATATAACACTTGATTTAAGCCTCCCCCAAGCTTGAGCGATGCTTTCTCCTTCGCAAGGCCAAAATTATATATACAATTGCGATCACGATGAACAAGATGCATAGGATAAAACTTCTGATGAAATTCCAATATCAATCGTTTGTAATTCCAGGACCTCATATCATCACATAGCCTATACCATGTCGATGCATCTCCCCTCAAAGATAAAGGGAAGACCTTCTTCTTAACAACATCTCCGGGTACACCTGCAAGCTTAAATAATCCACAAACTTCATCCACATATATCAGATGTTCATCAGGATGTTTTGTTCCATCTCCTAAAAAAGGAATAGCTAGCAGTTTTTCTATCATACCCGCAGGAACTTCAAAGCAAGCATTTTTATTTTCATTTTCATTTTCATTTTCAGTAGGTTCAATAGGTTGAGGAGCAACTCTTTGCTCTACTGGTCGGGGTGAAGATACCCTGAACAAGCCCCTCAGAGGATTACTTTCCATAGTAACAAGTGACAGTAAATTCAGCACACTATATAAATTTTTCCTTACCAAATTCCACCTACCAAAGGCGCTTCACTCCCCGGCAACGGCGCCAGAAAAGAGTCTTGATGACCCACAAGTTGTGACGCCCCGATGTTTAAGCTACCGTAATACCCTACTAATGATGCCACGTCACCACAATTACTGTTGTTAATCCCGCGTTAGTTCAAAGCGATTCAAATTCAAATTTCAGTTAACGGCAAACATCAAAAGTTTTCAAACATTAAAACTAAAATGTCCCGTTTGCGGCAAATATTCCGTACTAAATTTTGGTGAAGAAACCACACTTCTATAAAGCATTTAAGTGCCCTATATTGAATAAAGCAGTAGGAAAAATAAATATTTAAATGTTTTTATAATTAATAAAATGTAAAAATATTTTATCTAGGAGGTAAACTTTTTGTGGCAGTGCGTTTAGTGGTAATACAAGTTTAGGGATCATTTTGTATTTTAGAAAAGTAAAATAAAATATAAAGCAGTAAAAGAAAGATAAATAACAAAAAAATTAAAAAGAAAACATAACCCTCCC
>NC_041384.1:243350098-243358176 GCF_002162155.2 Triticum dicoccoides | reverse complement strand
GTCGGACCCCGTCGCCTCGTCCTCGCCATCACCGGCGCCGCCCCGCCCGTCGCTCACCGTCATCCTCGCCCTCCTCCCCGTTCCTGGACCGAGAAGGGCCCCCGACGCCGCCATCCGCCACACCATCGCCGGAAACGCATCGCCGGCCCCTCCCCCGAGCATATCTTTGCAAAACTACAGGGCCGGTGAGGACCTCCCCATCCGACCCCGTCTTCCCTCCCTAAGGTCACCGCACTCCCGCTCGCGCTCACCCTGCGCCCGGTCCCGCTCCCGTGCCCGCCCGATGCTTCGCTCTCTCGTGCTCGCCCTTGTTCGTGTGCTCGCTGCGTGCTCCCGTTGACTGTTTCCGCCGCTGGCTCGTATCGCAGCCACCGCGCCTGCTGCTGGCTGTTGCGGGCCGCCCCGCCCCGTGCCCCGTGTGCTCCAGGCCCGCCCGAGACCGCGCCGCCCTCCCCTCCTGCTCGTTGCTGCCCGTTTCGCTGCACCAGCGCCGCACGCGCCCGCCTTTGCCCCATTCCACCACGCCGCCCGACCGCATCGCCCTGCTCAGCCCGCCGTCGGCTGGCCCCGTAGCGCGCGCTTCTCCTCCCCCTCTGCTTCCCCACGCCCTGTTCTGCCCACCGCCCCATGCCGGCGCAGTCGTGCCGCGGCCGCCCGCCGTTGGCCTCGCTCGAGCCAGCGCCCGGGTTCGCCCCTGTCGGGCGCCCACACTCCCGTTACCGGTAGCGCCCGCACCCGTTTGGCCTATGGCCCTATGACATGTGGGGCCCTGCCCCTGGAACGTTTCTAAAGAAATAAGATTAAAAGAAAATAATAAAAATATTAATTAATTAATTAATTAATTATTTAATTAAATTAATTAACTTAACTAATTCTGGTTAATTTAACTAATCAGGATTAGTTAACCTAATGACTAATTAACCTAATTAACTATTGTTAATTAACTAACAGAGTATTACAAGTGGGACCCACGCGTAAGTTTGACTAAGTCAACAGGACTGTTGACTGCTGACTGGACCTGCTGACTGTGCTGTTGACCCAGTCAATGGCCCCATCTGTCAGTTTGACTTAGTCAATCCCTCTTGACTGCTGATGTCAACATGACATCACGCTGATGCCATTAATCTAGTTTCGAATTAAATTAAAGGATTAATTAAATTCCAGAAATTAGTAAATCTTTAGAAAATCATATCTTTTAATCTGTAACTCGGATTAAATTATTTTCAACATGAAAGTTGCTTAGAACGACGAGACGAATCTGGATACGCAGCCCGTTCGTCCGCCATCCATCCCTAGCATAGCGAACACACAACTTTCCCCCTCCGGTTCGTCTGTCCAAAAATGCGAAACACCGGGGATATTTTCCCGGATGTTCCCCCTCTTCACCGGTATCACCTCATACTGCGTTAGGGCACCCCTAGCACCGATACTTTTCATGTCATGCATCGCTATGCATCTATTTGCTTAATATTTATTGTTTCTTCCCCCTCTTCTCTCGCTAGACACCGAGACCGACGCCGCTGCTACCTAGTACGACTACGGTGTTGACGACCCCTCTCTCTTGCCAGAGCAACCAGGCAAGCCCCCCCTTTGATCACCAGATATCGCCTACTCTTCTCTATACTGCTTGCATTAGAGTAGTGTAGCATGCTACTGCTTTCCGTTATTCCTATCCTGATGCATAGCCTGTCCTTGCTACTACTGTTGTTACCATTACCTGCTATCCTACTGCTTAGTATAGGATGCTAGTGTTCCATCAGTGGCCCTACACTCTTTTCCGTCTGCCATGCTATACTACTGGGCCGTGATCACTTCAGGAGGTGGACACGGGCATATACTATATACTTTACACTGTTACATTACCTGTGGTACTGTTCGGAGTTGGGGGCTGAAGGGGCAGGTGGCTCCATCCCGGTGGAGGTGGGACTGGGTTCTCGACGGGCCTCGACTGTTACCTTGTGGCGGAGCGACATGGCAGGTTGAGACCACCTAGGAGAGAGGTGGGCCTGGCCCTGGTCGGCGTTCGCGGATGCATAACACGCTTAACGAGATATTGGTATTTGATTTGAGTCTGGCTACTGGCCTATACGCACTAACCATCTACACGGCGAAAGTTATGGGCACTCGACGTCGTGGTATCAGCCGAAGCCTTTGTGATGTCAGCGACTGAGCGGCGCGCGCCGGATTGGACTGGAATGCCTGCTAGGCTAGGTCTGCTTCTGGCCGCGTTCGCAACGTGCAGGTGTGCAAAGGGCGATGGGCCCAAACCCCTGCGCCATAGGATTTAGACCGACGTGCTGACCTCTCTGTTGTGCCTAGGTAGGGATGCGATGTGTTGATATTCCGAGGCCGGGCATGACCCAGAAAAGTGTGTCCCGCCAAATGGGATCGAGCGTGTTGGGTTATGTGGTGCACCCCTGCAGGGAAGTTAATCTATTCGAATAGTCGTGATCTTCGGTAACATGACGACTTGGAGTTATACCTTGACCTTATGACAACTAGAACCGGATACTTAATAAAACACACCCTTCCAAGTGCCAGATACAACCGCTGATCGCTCTCTCACAGGGCGACGAGGGGAGGATCATCGGTTAGGGTTATGCTATGCGATGCTACCTGGTGAACTTACCATCTACTCTCTTCTCCTGCTGTGAGATGGAGGTTACCAGAAGCGTAGTCTTCGAAAGGACTAGCTATCCCCCTCTTATTCCGGCTTTCTGCAGTTCAGTCCACATATGATAGCCTTATTCCAGTTGATACCAATGCATACATATGTAGTGTAGCTCCTTGCTTGCGAGTACTTTGGATGAGTACACACGGTTGCTTTTGTTCCCCTTTTCCCCTTTCCTATACCCGATTGCTGCGACTAGACGTTGGAGCCCAGGAGCCAGACACCACCGTCGATGACGACTACTACTACACTGGAGGTGCCTACTACTACGTGCAGCCCACTGACGGCGACCAGGAGTAGTTTACGAGGATCCCAGGCAGGAGGCCTGCGCCTCTTTCGATCTGTATCCTAGTTTGTGCTAGCCTTCTTAAGGCAAACTTGTTTACCTTATGTCTGTACTCAGCTATTGTTGCTTCCGCTGACTCATCTATGGTCGATCTCTTGTATTCGAGCCCTCGAGGCCCCTAGCTTGTAATATGATGCTTGTATGACTTATTTTATTTGTAGAGTTGTGTTGTGATATCTTCCCGTGAGTCCCTGATCTTGATCGTACACATTTGCGTGTATGATTAGTGTACGATTGAATCGGGGGCGTCACAAGTTGGTATCAGAGCCGACTGCCTGTAGGAATCCCCCTTCCACACTCCTTGGCCGAAGTTGAGTCTAGACATTGCAAAACTTTTACTAACATGGCTGTGTGTCTAATGGGCGTACGTCGCCGTTGGGTGGTATTAGGATCTTTTACTCCTCGATCTTTACTCTGGGACTCTGAACTCTCTTCTATTCGGGATTAAATGATTTTGCTAAAATCTAACTTTAGGTTCTCGAAAATACTTTCTCCCGGAGAGCCCCTTCAGGCCGGATGATCGCCTGCTGCACCAGAAGATTGTGAAGACACACTCTAATGCTTTACCGAGACCCTTGTGCCCTTCGCCGTTGCGATCCCTACCACCGATAAATCCTTATGGATGACTACCTACTTTTGTCCTTCATACCTTCATCCCCGGTTGCTCTTGTTATTACAAGATGCCGTCAAGTACTCTTCGATGTTCCAAGAATCCTTTATGCTTACTACTTGGCAGTTCTTTGCCGCATGAATACCCCTATGAATAATTCTTCACCCTTATTAAGGAACTGTTCATTACTAGTTGATCATATGATCCACAAGGTACATTGACATACTATCCGGTCTTCCGGTAATTCTCTACCTGCTGTTGCTCTGCAAAAACTTGTCTGCTTGCATTATGGTTGCGTTCCATATCACTAGCAATATTCACTAGTATCTTTTGACACCGTCATTTTGATCCTATTGATTCAACATGTGTGCGAATGCACACAATCATCAATCAAACCTTCTAAATTATCCTTCCGGCTCAGACGTCATTTTGAACATGAGCTGGTTCTCGACCAAACTATTTGTCGTCAATTGTGCGTCTAGTCTATCCAACTTATCCATCCTTGATCAAAGAGTCTGCTTCTGATCCTTTGTTTTGGAAATCATAATTCCTTTGTTATCTAAGCATCGAATTATTCAGATGTTCTATAATATGATTCTCGTGCATTCTTTCTTCCTCTGATTGAGTACCGATACTCACATCAGCTTCGTTGTGGATCGCCCGATCCATTGTTGGATTTCATCCGACATCGTCCTTCATATTCAATACCCTTGTGAGCCTTTCCACGGGTATATAATGCCTTTGGTAAATTGTATCATCTGCTTTGTCAACCATGCTCTACTTTCGAGGTGGTGATAATTACTTCTGTAGTTTGTGGTATATGTTCGTAAGAGGCCTCGATGGGTTAGACATATGCTTTTTTCTAATCTATGTGAACCCGGAAACTACTACGGGTCATACTCTACTGGTGTTGTGTCAGATAAAATTTCAATACCACAACTTCGTTGAAGGCAAGAAGTGAATGAAAGGTTATGCATTGAAGAAGTGGGAGTCGACCTTGAACTTTGTGTTCATGCCCATGGAAACGATGTAGATCGTATCATTAAAGCTTCTCTTCAAATAAATATTTCCTTGGTATAAGTTTATCTTATATCTGGGATCTGGCATTTTGCAATCGTTATTCCGGCCATGTTCTCCATTTAAATACCGTTTCTCGGACAAGTTGAAGTACTTGTCTTCTGCAGATCATTGCACCTGTCCAACCCTTATTTGGTCTACCATCGAGCATTACACTCTGGTATCTCAAGAATACCACAGAACTACATAACTTCTTATGGGTTCTTCATCAACTGTTATTTCTCACCGGTTCCAATTTTCCTGGGTTCTGGGTTGTCAACCGAGAACACTGATATGTGAACTGATTCCGCATTCTGATTCGGTAACCTAAGTAATTTCGTTGCTTATGAGTTTAATAATCCTTCAATCATTCCTAGCCTGATCGGCTATATCATTATCGTGTTGATTTTAACTGTGCTACCTAGTCTTTCTTTCCGGAGCACAACTTTCGACGATGAGCTAAGCTTATGTCGATCTTCCTTGTCTTACCGTTTCACCTCGGACGGCAAGCTTGATTCCTAGTTGGTGTTGTATCCGTAGTTCCAATAATCTTTTGCTGCATCAGTCCTTCTGCTTGAGCAGTCGTTGTTCGATTACATCTTCATGAAACCTCTTGGCAAATGTGTCGTGATCATCATCTACATTCTGAGCTCTTCCAAGATATGTATCGAATTCTTGAGGAGAAATACCTCCTTGCCCCTCGATGGGTTGTGTTATCATCGGCCACTTTATTGCCTTCCCTCCAACACAAACTTGATCGTGTTTTGTGTTATACCTTGAGTTCCTCGCTATCCAGCTTTTGTTCTTCTTTGCCTTGGAGAGTTACCATCTTTAATGTCAAGAAAGACGTGAGAATTTCACCACCTCTTAAGAAATCCTTGATGTAGTGATGCTTCTCGCCATCACCATTCTTTTCTTGGCCCCCGTGTTGAGTGAACTATGTTGTGAGAATTTAATATCTCTTACAACCCTATTGTTTCGAAGTGAATGGCTGATAGTTTCATTACCGATTCGCCATTCTAACTTTGATCGTCCTACTTGGTCCATATTTTCATGTGCATTTTTGTTCAATATTTAATTATGGGTGTTCTCATCGAACATACCTCATTATATACTTTGGTGTGTCCGATACTATCACCACGTTCACTTAATTGTGGTAATCCATCATTTTGGAAACCTTGATTATTTGCCTGAGTCCATTAGCTACCTCCTCATCCTCTCCTTGGTTTAATGATGAGCTGTTATTTCAGAACTTGCTTCATATTTCATTTCCCGAGAATCTTGCAACGCCATCTCGTCAAATTGTGTTGCACCCCTTTCTTCTCAGGCATCATGAGCCTGAGGTATCCCAACACCAATCAGATATGAATCTCGGTCAGATATGATGGTTGGAACATATTCCCAAGAATTATAACACTAGTCTTTTATATGACCTGGTAAGATGATGTCTTGCCTAGCACACCTAGCCGTAGGACCTATTGTTATAATTTCCTTTTGGCAAGGTTAAACTCTTCTTCCATGAGGAAATTGAAGACTTATTATATAAGTTGTTCATGATGAATCCTTTGTATATCCAAGTCCGACCTTTGCTTGAAGACCATGTCAATGATATCTCGAAGCATGTCTGTGGTACTCCGATTTTCAACAAGAACATTTAAAGCCTAATGATAAATGTTTCCTGCTCAATTATCCAAACACCGTTGTGTGGGTAATGTCCTGAAATTTCTCTCCCCTTACCTAAAGAGTTTTCTAGATAATATCCTATCATGGATATCGTGCTCTGCTTGTCCTTGGGAAGGATATACCCCTGGAATATGTGTTTAAACACATTTTCCTTTCCATTCTTCTGTTTAATATGATAATCACATTTTCCTTTCCATTGTTTTGTTTTAACCTTCTTGAGGTTTATATGATCTAAGCAGTAATAAGTCACTACTTTTATAAGCACCTCGGTGTACAACTCTGTCAGTAAGAACCTGTTACTATTGTTGATGACATTCCGATATCCACCGATGGACGAGAACTTTGCCTAATGGTCCGCCTCGTTCAACGAGCAGGAAAATGGTTCTCTTCGTCCCTCGCCCTTGGTACCGATGTTGTTGCCGACATAATCGACAGGCTACCCTCTGACATGCCTTGCTATCATGACCATGCAAGATGTCACCGCTCCTCCTACTTTTAACCCACATGGTGGGCCCATAACCCACAGTTCCAAAGGATCGAAACCTGACTCTCCTGTACACCCATGTTGCCAAGTTATTCCTCGCGCTTGATCTCATATGTAATTCATGGGTCATCTTCCTAGTAAGCTACTTTTGAATCAGACACGGTACATATTCCCATGATTGGAACCCCTTTCACGCCCCATTGCAGACATCGAACGTTTGCCTGCCCACTCGAAACTTCCCAGGATACCTTCTTATTTAGCTCTCGATAGTTTCTCAAGTTTCAATTCGAGAGTTACTCTCTGCCACCTTCCCCGATGTTATCGATCAGGTAGTCAACCTTGCAGAGGTCCATTCTTTCGGAAGAACCACCCTTTATTCTTTTGTAAGTACGATGAAGATCCCCAAGAAATGATGCGTACTACATCATCATGACCTGAAGCAGAAAAATGAAGACATCAACATAATGGATCGACCGCTTCAAGAAGAGCAACCAAGATTGAGAACGCTCATTTGAATTTTGTAACCAAATCCCTTCCACCTCCCTTCCCCTCTTAAATCTCGGGACGAGATTTCTTGTAGTGGAGGAGAATTGTGACGCCCGGATGTTTAAGCTACCGTAATACCCTACTAATGATGCCACATCACCACAATTACTGTTGTTAATCCCGCGTTAGTTCAAAGCAATTCAAATTCAAATTTGAGTTAATGGCAAACATCAAAAGTTTTCAAACATTAAAACTAAAATGTCTGGTTTGCGGCAAATATTCCGTACAAAATTTTGGTGAAGAAACCACACTTCTATAAAGCATTTAAGTGCCCTATATTGAATAAACCAGTAGAAAAAATAAATATTTAAATGTTTTTATAATTAATAAAATGTAAACATATTTTATATAGGAGGTAAACTTTTTGTGGCAGTGCGTTTAGTGGTAATACAAGTTTAGGGATCATTTTGTATTTTACAAAACTAAAATAAAATATAAAACAGTAAAAGAAAGATAAATAACAAAAAAATTAAGAAGAAAACATAACCCTCCCCCCACTGGGCCAACCGGCCCAACAGGCCACCAGGCCGGCCCACCAGCTGCGCCCATACCCACCACTGCTCCCAAAACCCTAGAGCCCCACCCCACTTCCCCCCCACGATCCCACCCTCTCCCTCCAGCGCTGTCACAGGAGAGGGCGCACGACCCCATCGCTCTCCCCACTCTCCCCTCGCTCTCTTCT
>NC_041384.1:243325061-243349598 GCF_002162155.2 Triticum dicoccoides | reverse complement strand
ACACCGCCCCGCCCGTCGCTCGCCTTCATCCTCGCCCTCCTCCCTGTTCCTGGACCGAGAAGGGCCCCCGACGCCGCCATCTGCCACACCGTCGTCGGAAACGCATCGCGGGCCCCTCCCCCGAGCATATCTTTGCACAACTACAGGGCCGATGAGGACCTCCCCATCCGACCCCATCTTCCCTCCCTAAGGTTACCACGCTCCCGCTCGCGCTCACCCTGCGCCCGGTCCCGCTCCCGTGCCCGCCCGATGCTTCTCTCTCTCTCGTGCTCACCCGTGTTCGTGTGCTCGCTGCGTGCTCCCGTTGACTGCTTTCGCCGCTGGCTCGTATCGCAGCCGCCGCGCCTGCTGCTGGCTGCTGTGGGCCGCCCCCGCCCCGTGCCCCGTGTGCTCCAGGCCTGCCCGAGACCGCGCCGCCCTCCCCTCCTGCTCGTCGCTGCCCGTTTCGCTGCACCAGTGCCGCACGCGCCCGCCTTTGCCCCGTTGCGCCGCGCCGCCCGACCGTATCGCCCTGCTCAGCCCGCCGTCGGCTTCTCCTCCCCCTCTGCTTCCCCGTGCCCTGTTCTGCCCACCGCCCCATGCCGGTGCAGTCATGCCGCGGCCGCCCGCCGTTGGCCTCGCTCGAGCCAGCGCCCGGGTTCTCCCCTGTCGGGCGCCCACACGCCCGTTACCGGTAGCGCCAGCACCCGTTTGGCCTATGGCCCTATGACAGGTGGGGCCCTGTCCCTGGAACGTTTCTAAAAAATAAGATTAAAAGAAAATAATAAAAATATTAATTAGTTAATTAATTAATTATTTAATTAAATTAATTAACTTAACTAATTCTAGTTAATTTAACTAATCAGGATTAGTTAACCTAATGACTAATTAACCTAATGAACTATAATGAGGCCGGAAATAACAAACAACAATTCCGGTAAATCCCCATATGCATTAGCAATTTAATGCAACAACAATTTTAAACATTTTAAATGTTATTATAATGATGCGGATGGCATGTTCAAGTTTATGCAATTTTATGAAAATGTTGACATGAGCATATTATGAAGCATTTGTCATCATGGAGGAAACGAAAAGGGGTGCCACGGCAATGAATCCGAAAATGATGCCACAGCAACATATCGGTTCCGGTAACTTGATTGAGATGTCGGTGCAAAAGGAAGTGTGACGGGAGCGTGTCATGCAAGATGATGGGGTGATCCCGATTACCGGGTGTCCCAAATGACGGTGGCAAGGAAAAAGAGGGGCTTCGTGCCACGAACAACTCCGACACGGAGCAAACAAGGGCATCTCATTCACCACACATGCATTCATTCACGGGCGTCGTCTCGGCGTTATACCTTTGAAGCGTGCGGTTTTGCGGCGATTCGAGTTCGTAGTGGAAGTAGTGGTTCTCGCGGATCGTAGTGGAAGCAGAGGTTCACGAGTCGAATAGGAAGTAGTCGTTCATGTTCGAGGAGCGGTAGTGGTACACGGTCGTCATCGAACTTGGCGTCACATCACGTAGTCGTACACATTCCGTAGCTGTTCATGTCATCGGTGTCATGGTACTTGGGGTCTTCGGACTTTCCGGTCCCATTCTTGCGACGGTAGTCGTTCACGTTCGTTTGGAGAGGTACTTGATGACTCCAACATCTTCGGGGTGACGGTACTGGTACACACGAAGGTAGTAGAAATTGATTGATCTGAGGGCTCCGGGCGTCGTGCATAGTTCGTAGACGTTCGGGTCTCCCGTAGAGGTACTAGACGCATCCCGGATATGTAGTCGTACACTCACGTAGATGAACTTGGCGGGTCTTTGACGTCCTGGTACTTGGCGTTCGGTGCGGTACTTGCCGAGCAAGAGGCGAAGCCGTGGTTCGATGGTATTGACCGCAAAGGTGGTTGCAGCCATGGAAGGCCGTCAGAGAGGGAGCAGGGGCGCGAGGAGGGCCATGGCAGGAACGGGCAATGTGAGGCAGGCGAACGGGGATGGAACAAGCTGCTCGTCATCGGGGCTTGGTGAAGAGCAGCATCAGCGGGGCTCGCTGCCGGCGTGGGGAGGCAGAACGGTGGAACAGGAGGCCGGCGAGGTGTTGGGCGATGATGACCTCGGGAGGGTCATGGCGCGGTGCAGGCAGGGAGCGTCTTAGGCTGCTACTGCTCGCGTGCTCCAGTGCGGGCGGAGCTAGCAGTAAGGAGGAGAAGGGAGCTGGGGCGCGCCGGAGGTGGAGTGGCGCTTGGCCGGCCGTCCGGGTCGCGGAGGATGGTGGGGAGGCAGGGCACTGGGGCCTGCTGGATGGGTGCTTGAGGTGGCCGGTTGGAGAAGGAGGGCAAGGTGCCGCAAGGAGGGAGAAGGCAGGCGGACGATGATGGTGGGGGGCGAGCGAGTGAGAGGAAAAGAACGAGGGGATCGGGTCAAGGGGAGAGGGATGGCGGCGCGCATGGGAACTAGGAGGAGGAGGTATCGATGAGGGGTTGGGCTAGGGTTGAGGCCTTGCTAGATGCTGGCTGGGCCTTTGGGGTTAGGTGGGCCGGCCCGGATCAGTGGCTTGCCGGGATGGTGAGCGGGCTGGGGACGCGTTGCTGGGTTGCGGCAGTTGCTGTGCTTGGAGGCCAGCCCAGGAAAGCCATTTCCTTTTTCATTTACTTTCTGTTTATTTAAATAAATAGTTACAATAAAAGAAAAAGGCCAGGGGGCTGGAAGAGGAGTTTTCAGATATAAAAATATCCTCAATCTCCTGGAACTATACTCTATTTGATAAAATTGCCTTGGATATTTTTAGAGGTGGCAAAATAAATCAAGTTTGAATTTCATTCAAACTTGGGTCATTTTAAAACCCAACCAAAACAATTACAAAAGATGTGACCTTTGGCAAAGAGATTAAGGATGAGGTGCACTAGCATCAGGAAAAGAATGAACATTTATGGATGAGGGGAAAATGTCACTTGCCAAAATGAAAGAAAGAAGAAGGAAGGAGGTGATGATGCATGTGACATATGCATAGGGCTAGCAACATAGAGAAACATAGTGCAAGTACAACAAGATGAAAACCACAAAGCAAAGATATGACAAGGCACTCAACATGATCATGGCAAGATGCAACACGCAAGCGAATGACATGGAAACGTCAGCGAATAACTGGAAGACACCTGGCGCAACGGTCTCGGGGCGTCACACACCATCTACAGTTATGCATATGATTTTCAGCTTCATGCTCATACTACTATACATGCATAAACAAGCTACCCAACACATACCATGTGCCTCGTCGACCGCCTGTTAATAAGAGTGATGTCCTCATCCGCTAACTCAAGCTTCTGCTTTAGATCTACAACTTCTGTAGCTTGGGCGCTCGCCATGGACGTAACAGCCTGTGTTCGGATCAATAAGGTTACTTCCTGAGCATGTGTTTTTGATCCTCTGATCGCCTCCCTGTGGAAGCCGACCAGAGCCTCAGGGGCTACTATCTATACACAGGTGCATTGTGCATGAAAAATATTTAAAACTATTACATTACATACCTCGAAGCCTCTCAACAGGCCTAGGAAAGCTTCATTCAATCCGCTTCTCACGGACAGAACTCTTTCAACCACCGTACCCATTAAGGTACGATGTTCATCTGAGATGGACACACTTTGTAATGTGCTCGTCAGAGTATCCGGCACCTCCGGATTCCTGGAGGTTGTCGTGGGAGTATGCATTCCCTTCAAAGGGATACATCTGCTCGACCCTAGGGTCATCTTCGGCTGTAAGCCGGATAGTTTGGGGCCTTCATTGCTAGCCCCCATAGGGGCTGCACCCCCAGACCCTTAAGGATCTAAGTACTGTCCTCGGGTGTTGTTTTCATTGTCCCCCACGCCGCTTGATGGTCAGGGGAGATTCTCCGAGATGACACCTCGAAGTCATCGGCCCTAGGAGGCGAGGAAGCATGAGAAGGCGTCCCGCTTTCCATCATCCCCGGAGATAAGTCCCCTCATGAGGAGGATTGTCGGGGCGGACTGTGGGCCGAACTGCAAGCATATAGTTTAAATATTACCCCTGTAACTCACAAAGAGCGGGATATGTCTAGAACATCCTTGTTCACATATGATTTGGCAAGGGGCTTGTCCTTAGAGAGGTGCCTTGCGACGACGCCGGCTTCGGAACCCGAACCATAGTGTAGGGATGCCTTCCCTTTGTTCGGTGCTTCCACCTCCAAGTCTTCGGATGCAATTCTTTTCCTCCCATGAGGGGAAGGAATATCACCTTCTCCTTCCCCGTCGTCTTTTGAAGAGGGAGCTTCAGCCCCTCCGGACATAGTGTCCAGCATACCTGCAGAATGGAGGCCGCTTTCGGCCTCTTCGCTCTTTTTCTTGTCCTCTAGCGCTGGAACTTGATACGGTGCCGGGACCAGCATCCTCGTCAACACAGGATCGACCGAGTCTTCAGGAAGTGGAGCTGAACATCTAATTCGTCCCGCTTTCTTTATCCAGCCCTGGTTGAAGATAGAACTCTTAGTAAATTGCAATGGGATAATCAACCAAGTTGCGATCAGAAGTTGGGTGCTTACCGAGGTATCCGAATGGTTGCAGTTGAGACCGACATCCTCTGACGTGTCCGGCCGCTGCTCTCGAGTTTTGAAGAATAGTTCCCACATCCCTTCATGCATTGTGCCAAAAAATTGCTGAAGGGACCGCAGTCCCTCCGGATTGAACTCCCACATACGGAGAGGCTGTCGCTAGCACGGGAGGATCCGGCGGACTAGCATCATTTGGACCACATTGACGAGGCCAACGTCCCTCTCGAGGATACCTTGGATACGACTTTGCAGCATCTGTACTTCATTAATTGATCCCAAGTCTAGCCCCTTATTTATCCACGATGCGAGCTGCAGTGGAGGGCCGGATCGGAACGCAGGTGCGGCTGCCCATTTGGTGCCACGGAGTTCGGTGATATAGAACCGCTCCTATTGCCATAAGTTGAAGGTTTCCACGAAGGTGTCTTTTGGCCATACAGTGCTGACGAGCTTGCTTACCATAGCACCACCGCACTCCGCTTGTTCCCCGTTAACTAGCTTCGGCTTCACATTGAAAGTCTTGAGCCATAGGCTGAAGTGTGGGGGGACGCGGAGAAAGGCTTTGCACACGACGACAAACGCCGAGATGTGAAGAAAAGATTATGGAGCCAGATCGTGAATGTCTAGCCCATAAGAGAACATGAGGCCGTGAACGAAGGGGTGAAGAGCGAACCCTAACCCGCGGAGGAAGTGGGAGATGAATACAACTCTCTCGCCAGATTTTGGTGTGGGGATGACCTGCCCTTTCATAGGGAGCCTGTGGGGGATCTACACAGTCAGGTACCTCACCTTCCGAAGCTTCGCCATATCCTCCTCGGTGACCAAGGAGGGCGCCCACCTACCTTGTGAGATGGATCCAGACATAACTAGAGGGCCGGATAATAATGGGAGAAATCGAATCCTGGGCACTGGAGCTTGAGGTTGGGAAGGTTGAGGAAGAGGAAGGACGGGTCTGTGCCCCTTTATAAAGGCGAAGAATATCAAACGCCTCCTCCTGGGCCTTTATGCTAACCTATTCCCAAGGGATCGCCAACAACATGATTGGATTACCCACGCCCATGAGGATCCCGTGATAAAGAGACGCAATCTCTGCTTTGAAAAGACGTGCCGATGAAAACCGTTCCTCGAAACGCAAAGCGGGAGGCTAAAAGTCGGTTCAAAATAATGACCGGGTGGAGACGTGGCATCTCACTACAAAAATATGTCAGTAGATGGGACTTGTTAAATTTTATAATTTCTGCGGTTGTGTGTGGTACTCGTTTTTCAGAGCCGTACTCGTCTTCTATGTTCAAAAGACCGCTTTGGAGTATTCGGAGGAGGAATCCGCCTTGCAATGCCAAAGACAATCTACGCCCCAGACACATCGTCATTCAAGTCTGGTTCAGGGGCTACTGAGGGAGTCCTGGATTAAGGGGTCCTTGGGCATCCGGCCTGTGTGACATGGGCCAGGCTATTGGGCCATGAAGGTACAAGATAGAAGACTTCCTCCCGTGTCTGGATGGGACTCTCTTTTGCGTGGATGGCAAGCATGGTGTCCGAATGTATTATTTCCTTTCTCTGTAACCGACTTTGCGTAACCCTAGTCCCCTTCGGTGTCTATATAAACCGGAGGGTTTAGTCCGTAGAGACGATGACAATCACAATCTTACAAGCTAGACTTCTAGGGTTTAGCCACAATGATCTCGTGGTAGATCAACTCTTGTAATCCTCATACTCATCAAGATCAATCAAGCAGGATGTAGGGTATTACCTCCATCAAGAGGGCCCGAACCTGGGTAAAATATCGTGTCCCCTGTCTCCTGTTACCATCGACCTTAGACACACAGTTCGGGACCCCTACCCGAGATCCGCCGGTTTTCACACCGACAACGGACATGCCAGTAATAGATCTATGTGATAACCCACAAGTATAGGGGATCGCAATAGTTTTCGATAAGTAAGAGTGTCAAACCCAACGAGGAGCTAAAGGCAGAACAAATATTCCCTCAAGTTCTATCGACCACCGATACAACTCTACGCACGCTTGACGTTCGCTTTACCTAGAACAAGTATGAAACTAGAAGTACTTTGTAGGTGTTTTTGGATAGGTTTGCAAGATAATAAAGAGCATATAAATAAAGTGTAGGGTCTGTTTAGATAAAGACACAACTAAGTTAGTTTTAGTAAAGAGCTTTTTGTTACGAGAAAGTTATTTGTCCCTAGGCAATCGATAACTAGACCGGTAATCATTATTGCAATTTTCATATGAGGGACAGGCATAAGCTAACATACTTTTCTCTACTTGGATCATATGCACTTATGATTGGAACTCTAGCAAGCATCTACAGCTACTAAAGATCATTAAGGTAAAACCCAACCATAGCATTAAAGCATCAAGTCCGCTTTATCCCATATGCAACAACCCCCTTACTCAGGATTGTGTTTCAGTCACTCACGCAACCCACTATAAGCGAATCATGAACGTATTGCAACACCCTACAGCGGGGATCCCTCACGCTTGTGCGACACAAAGAGCACCAAAGGACAACACCAATAATAAAACATGCAACTCAAACCAATCACGATCATCAAATAGCCCATAGGACAAAACAGATCTACTCAAACATCATAGGGTAGCCATACATCATTGGGAAATAATATATAGCGTTGAGCACCATTTTTAAGTATAGATTACAGCGGGTAAGAGAGAGGTTACACCGCTGCATAGAGGGGGGAAGAGTTGGTGATGATGGCGGTGAAGTTGTTGGTGAAGATTGCGGTGATGATGATGGCCCCCGGTGGCACTCCGGCGCCACCGGAAGCGAGGGGGAGAGAGCCCCCTCCTTCTTCTTCTTCCTTGACCTCCTCCCTAGATGGGAGAAGGGTTTCCCCTCTGGTCCTTGGTCTCCATGGCGTGGGAGGGGCGAGAGCCCCTCCGAGATTGGATCTGTCTCTCTGTCTCTCTCTGTTCCTGCGTTCTCAGATTCTACCCTTTCACCGTTTCTTATATTACCGAAGATCCGTAACTCTGATTGGGCTCAAATTTTAACACGATCTCTATCCGGATATTAGCTTTCTTGCGGCGAAAGAAGGGCATCAACCGGCTTACGAGTTGGCCACGAGGGTCAGGGGCGCGCCCCCCTGCCTCGTGGCCCCCTCAGGCATCGTCTCGCATGGATTTTTCTTCCCAAAAATCATATATGTTCCAAAAAAAATTCCGTTCGTTTTTATCCCATTTGGACTCCGTTTGATATGGATATTCTACAACAACAACAACAACAACAACAACAACAACAACAACAACAACAACAACAACAACAAAGCCTTTAGTCCCAAACAAGTTGGGGTAGGCTAGAGGTGAAACCCATAAGATCTCGCAACCAACTCATGGCTCTGGCACATGGATAGCAAGCTTCCATGCTCCCCTGTCCATAGCTAGCTCTTTGTTGATACTCCAATCCTTCAGGTCTCTCTTAATGGACTCCTCCCATGTCAAATTCGGTCGACCCCACCCTCTCTTAACATTCTCCGCACGCTTTAGCCGTCTGCTATGCACTGGAGCTTCTGGAGGCCTGCGCTGAATATGCCCAAACCATCTCAGACGATGTTGGACAAGCTTCTCCTCAATTGGTGCTACCCCAACTCTATCTCGTATATCATCATTCCGGACTCGATCCTTCCTCGTGTGGCCACACATCCATCTCAACATACGCATCTCCGCCACTCCTAACTGTTGAACATGTCACCTTTTAGTCGGCCAACACTCTGCGACATACAACATTGCGGGTCGAACCGCCGTCCTGTAGAACTTGCCTTTTACCTTTTGTGGCACTCTCTTGTCACAGAGAATGCCAGAAGCTTGGCGCCACTTCATCCATCCGGCTTTGATTCGATGGTTCACATCTTCATCAATACCCCCATCCTCCTGCAACATTGACCCCAAATACCAAAAGGTGTCCTTCCGAGGTACCACCTGGCCATCAAGGCTAACCTCCTCCTCCTCACACCTAGTAGTACTAAAACCGCACATCATGTACTCGGTTTTAGGTCTACTAAGCCTAAACCCTTTCGATTCCAAGGTTTGTCTCCATAACTCTAACTTTCTATTTACCCCCGTCCGACTATCGTCAACTAGCACCACATCATCCGCAAAGAGCATACACCATGGGATATCTCCTTGTATATCCCTTGTGACCTCATCCATCACCAATGCAAAAAGATAAGGGCTCAAAGCTGACCCCTGATGCAGTCCTATCTTAATCGGGAAGTCATCGGTGTCGACATCACTTGTTCGAACACTTGTCACAACATTATCGTACATGTCCTTGATGAGGGTAATGTACTTTGCTGGAACTTTGTGTTTCTCCAAGGCCCACCACATGACATTCCGCGGTATCTTATCATAGGCCTTCTCCAAGTCAATGAACACCATATGCAAGTCCTTCTTTTGCTCCCTATATCTCTCCATAAGTTGTCGTACCAAGAAAATGGCTTCCATGGTCGACCTCCCAGGCATGAAACCAAACTGATTTTTGGTCACACTTGTCATTCCTCTTAAGCGGTGCTCAATGACTCTCTCCCATAGCTTCATTGTATGGCTCATCAGCTTAATTCCACGGTAATTAGTACAACTCTGAACATCCCCCTTGTTCTTGAAGATTGGTACTAATATACTCTGTCTCCATTCTTCTGGCATCTTGTTTGCCCGAAAAATGAGGTTGAAAAGCTTCGTTAGCCACACTATCGATATGTCCCCGAGACCTTTCCACACCTCAATGGGGATACAATCAGGGCCCATCGCCTTGCCTCCTTTCATCCTTTTTAAAGCCTCCTTCACCTCAGACTCCTGGATGCGCCACACAAAACGCATGCTGGTCTCATCAAAGGAGTCGTCCAGTTCAATGGTAGAACTCTCATTCTCCCCATTGAACAGCTTGTCGAAGTACTCCCACCATCTATGCTTAATCTCCTCGTCCTTCACCAAGAGTTGGCCTGCTCCGTCCTTGATGCATTTGACTTGGCCAATATCCCTCGTCTTCCTCTCCCAGATCTTAGTCATCTTATAGATGTCCCTTTCACCTTCCTTCATGCCTAACCGTTGGTAGAGGTCCTCATATGCCTGACCCCTTGCTTCACCAACAGCTCGCTTTGCGGCCTTCTTCGCCATCTTGTACTTCTCTATGTTGTCTGCACTCCTATCCAGGTATAGGCGTCTGAAGCAATCTTTCTTCTCTTTAATCACCTTCTAGACATCATCATTCCACCACCAGGTATCCTTATCTTCGCTTCTCCTTCCCCTGGACACTCCAAACTCCTCCGAGGCCACCTTACGAATGCAAGTCGCCATCTTCATCCACACATTGTCCGCATCCCCTCCTTCCTCCCAAGGGCCCTCCTTAATAACCCTCTCCTTGAACAACTGAGCTACCTCCCCCTTGAGCTTCCACCACTTCGTTCTAGTGACTTTGGCACGCTTATCCCGCTAGACACGAATCCGAAAGCGGAAGTCAGCAACCACCAGCTTATGCTGGGGTACAACACTCTCTCCAGGTATGACCTTACAGTCTAGGCACGCACGCCTATCTTCTCTTCTTGAGAGGATGAAATCAATCTGGCTAGAGTGTTGGCCACTACTAAAAGTCACCAGATGTGATTCTCTCTTTCTAAAGAGGGTGTTAGCTACAATCATGTTGTAGGCTAGAGCAAAGCTTAAGACATCTTCTCCTTCTTGATTCCTGATGCCATAGCCAAAGCCCCCATGCGCCCCTTCAAAACCTATGTTAGATGTACCCATGTGGCCATTGAGGTCTCCTCCTATGAAGAGCTTCTCACCAATCGGTACACTCCTAACCATGTCTTCCAAGCCTTCCCAGAACTCCCTCTTGGTGTTCTCATTGTGGCCTACTTGCGGGGCATACGCGCTGATAACATTGACAACCAAGTCCTCAACTACCAGCTTGACCAGGATAATCCGGTCCCCACGTCTCTTAACATTTACCACTGCATACTTGAGGCTCTTGTTGATCAAGATGCCTACGCCATTTCTGTTTGCAGCCGTCCCCGTGTACCACAGCTTGAAGCCGGTATCCTCCACCTCCTTCGCCTTCTGTCCTCTCCATTTGGTTTCTTGGACGCAAAGGATATCAACACCTCTCCTCACCGCTGCATCAACTAGCTCCCGAAGCTTCCCTGTCAAAGACCCTACGTTCCAGCTACCTAAGCGAATCCTCCTAGGATCGGCTAGCTTCCTTACCCTTCGCACTCGTCGAGTCAAATGCGAAGACCCTTGCTCATTTTCCACTACATCCGGGCGCCGATGTAGCGCGCCACTAAGGATGCGACGACCCGATCCTCGCTCACTTGCCACCGTATCCGGATCAAGATACGGCGCGCCACTTGAGGGGTGACGGCCCGGCCCTTGCCCATTTTTCACCACACCCGGGTTCCGATGTGGCGCGTCGCTGAGAGGGTTACGCCCCAACGAAAATCTTTTGGGTTTCATCTCCATAAGAGTGGCTGAGTTTTTACGTTGGCTCGCCAAGCCTATCACAACCCTCCTCCTTTACCCGGGCTTGGGACCGGCTATGTTGAGACAACATAGATGGAGTTGATATTCTGCGAAATAAAAAACATGCAACTAACTGGAACTGGCACTAGGTACTGGATCAATATGTTAGTCCCAAAAATAGTATAAAAAGTTGCCAAAAGTATATGAAAGTTGTAGAATATTGGCATGGAACAATCAAAAATTATAGATACGACGGAGACGTATCAGCTTCCCCAAGCTTAATTCCTGCTCGTCCTCGAGTAGGTAAATGATAAAAAGATAATTTTTGATGTGGAATGCTACCTAGCATAATCTTGATCACTTATCTAATCATGGCATGAATATTAAGATACGAGTGATTCAAAGCAATAGTCTATCATTTGACATAAAACAATAATACTTCAAGTCTACTAACAAAGCAATCATGTCTTTTCAAAATAACATGGCCAAAGAAAGCTATCCCTACAAAATCATATAGTTTGGATATGCTCTATCTTCACCACACAAAATATTCACATCATGCACAACCCCGATGACAAGCCAAGCAATTGTTTCATACTTTTAACGTTCTCAAACCTTTTCAACTTTCACGCAATACATGAGCGCGAGTCATGGACATAGCACTATAGGTGGAATAGAATGGTGGTTGTGGAGAAGACAAAAAGGAGAAGATAGTCTCACATCAACTAGGCGTATCAATGGGCTATGGAGATGCCCATCAATAGATATCAATGTGAGTGAGTAGGGATTGCCATGCAACGGATGCACTAAGAGCTATAAGTGTATGAAAGCTCAGACTAGAACTAAGTGGGTGTGCATCCAACTTGCTTGCTAATGAAGACCTCGGGCATTTGAGGAAGCCCATCATCGGAATATACAAGCCAAGTTCTATAATGAAAATTCCCACTAGTATATGAAAGTGATAACTCAAGAGACTCTCTATATGAAGAACATGGTGCTACTTTGAAGCACAAGTGTGGTAAAAGGATAGGAACATTGCCCCTTCTCTCTTTTTATCTCATTTTTTATTTTTTTTATTTTAATTTATTTGGGCCTTCTCTTTTTTTGGCCTTTCTATTTTTCTTTTTTTCGTCTGGAGTCTCATCCCGACTTGTGGGGGAATCATAGTCTCCATCATCCTTTCCTCACTGGGACAATGCTCTAATAATGATGATCATCACACTTTATTTACTTACAACTCGATACTAGAACAAAGATATGACTCTATATGAATGCCTCCGGCGGTGTACTAGGATGTGCAATGATCTAGCATAGCAATGCCATCAAAAAACGGACAAGCCATGAAAACATCATGCTAGCTATCTTACGATCATGCAAAGCAATATGACAATGAATGCTCAAGGCATGTATATGATGATGATGGAATTTGCATGGCAATATATCTCGGAATGGCTATGGAGATGCCATGATAGGTAGGTATGGTGGCTATTTTGAGGAAGATATATGGTGGGTTTAAGGTACCGGCGAAAGTTGCGCAGTACTAGAGAGGCTAGCAATGGTGGAAGGGTGAGAGTGCGTATAATCCATGGACTCAACATTAGTCATAAAGAACTCACATAATTATTGCAAAAATCTATTAGCCATCGAAACAAATTACTACGCGCATGCTCCTAGGGGGATAGATTGGTAGGAAAAGACCATCGCTCGTCCCCGACCTCCACTTATAAGGAAGACAATCAATAAATAAAGCATGCTCCGACTTCGTTACATAACGGTTCACCATACGTGCATGCTACGGGAATCACAAACCTCAACACAAGTATTTCTACTAATCCACAATTACCCACTAGCATGACTCTAATATCACCATCTTTATATTGCAAAACTATTGCAAGGAATCAAACATATCATATTCAGTGATATACAAGTTTTATGTAGGATTTTATGACTAGCCATGTGAATGACCAATTCCTGTCATCTCTCTAAATAGATATAAGTGAAGCAAGAGAGTTTAATTCTTTCTACAAAATATATGCCCATGCTCTAACAAATATAAGTGAAGCAAAAGAGCATTCTACAAATGGCGGTTTTCTATGTACAGAGAAACAGGCAATCCAAACTTCAAATGATATAAGTGAAGCACATGAAGCATTCTATAAAGACATACTCAAAAGATATAAGTGAAGTGCAATGAGCATTCTATAAATCAACCAAGGACTATCTCATACCAGCATGGTGCATAAAAAAATGAAAAACTAAATGCAAAAGACGCTCCAAGATTGCACATATCGCATGAACGAAACGAATCCGAAAACATACTGATACTTGTTGAAGAAAGAGGGGATGCCTTCCAGGGCATCCCCAAGCTTAGACGCTTGAGTCCCCTTGAATATTTACTTGGGGTGCCTCGGGCATCCCCAAGCTTGAGCTCTTGCCTATCTTCCTTCTTCTCACATCGAGACCTTCTCGATCATCGAGCACTTCATCCACACAAAACTTCGACAGAAAACTCGGTAAGATCCGTTAGTATAATAAAGCAAATCACTACTCGAAGTACTGTTGCAAACCAATTTATATTTTGTTTTTTCATTCTGTCAACTGTAGTATAACTTTTTCATGTCTTAATCCACTGATATGAATCGATAGTTTCATCAAAACAAGCAAACTATGCATCAAAAACAGAATCTGTCTAAAACAGAACAGTCTGTAATAATCTGAACATTCACCATACTTCTGGTACTTGAAACTTTCTGCCAAAATTAGGAAAAGTAAAAAAATTTATAGAAAGACAGTGCAAAAATAATAAGAACCATTTGACGTTCCATCTAAAAATGTAAAATCACGCACTACAGCCAAAGTTTCTGTCCTGCACCGTACAAACCAACAAGCAAAGTAAACACCCTAAAGGCAAACCTTGGCACATTATTTTTATAATACAATGGAATTGTACAAGGGGATAATGATTTTTATTGAAAAGTTTCTGTAATAAAGATTCACAAAGTTGCCGTGAGCACGAACAAAGTTCAAGGAGCTCTCCCACTTCAACAATGCTTGTCTCTCTCACTTTCACTTTCCTTTTTGAAAAAGTTTTCGGTTCCCCTCTTTATTTTATTTTTGTTTTTAAACTATATAAAAGCACTCAACAGAAATAAATGACTCCCTAAAACTTCCGAGTTGTCTCCCTGGCAGCGCTTTCTTTAAAACCATTAAGCTAGGCATATAGTGCTCAAGTAATGAATCCACCCGGATCCCAAGTTATATCAAAGCCAATTTTAATTAAGAATGGTTTGTAATTTAGTAGTGAGCACAAAGTAACATATATCATGCAACAACGAAGTCTAACTCTCTTCCAATGCATGGGCATGTCATAAAAGAACAATTCATGCACACAAAGTAAAGGCCAACGCATAGTATAAACAGTTTCTTGCAATTTTATCGTGTTGGAAACATAGAGAGGTGGAGATATAGTTACTCTCTCATAATAATTGCAAGTGGTAGCAGCAAGCACATGCATATTATATCTATCAAAATCATCATGTCTAACGGTAAAAGGCAACCCATCAATATAATCCTTAATAAGTGCAAACTTCTCTGATATAGTGTAGTAGGAAGAATTTAAAAAGATAATAGGACTATCATGTGTGGGTGCAATAGCAACAATTTCATGTTTAACATAAGGAACCATAGCAAGTTCATCTCCATAAGCATAATTCATATTGGCATCTTGGCCACAAGCATAGCAAGCATCATCAAAAAGGGATATTTCAAAAGAATCAACGAGATCATAGCAATTATCATAGTATTCATCCTTTGGTAAGCATGAAGGGGAATTAAACAATGTATGAGTTGAAGAGTTACTCTCATTAGAAGGTGGGCACGGGTGATCAATCCGCTCTTCCTCCTTTTGTTCTTCGCTCTCCTCTCATCTTTTTCATCCAATGAGCTCACAGTTTCATCAACTTCTTCTTCCATAGATTCCTGCAAAATATTAGTATCTTCTTGGACATCGGAGACTTTCTTAATAAGTGCATTAATATCGGAATTGTATTCATAATTCTCATAACAATATTTAAGGATAGCTAAATTTTCAGGTCTATAAACCGAATCATCAAAATCTTCAAACTCTTTAAACATAGATTCAATTTCATAAGCACCCATAAAAGCAACAAATTCTTCTATTTGTTCCACAGCATAGTAATCATATATACCATTAGCATAAGAAGCTAAGGTTTTATTATCATTAGATTCACATTAAAAGAGAAGGTGTGGAGCCTTCATCCTAGAGCAACAAGTATAATCATATCTCAAGCATAGTTGCCTAGCATACCAATTCAATATATGAATTTAATCCCATAATAGTTTCGCCTTTTGTGTCAAGCGGTAATCCCTAAAGTGTTCACGTTGATCCAACGTTACTCCCATTACATAATTGAATGGGGTTTTCTCGGGATTATTAAACTAGTACATAATATCTTTCACATAACCAGCATTGAGGGTTTTAGGAGGTTCCCCATATCCATGAGCAGAAAATACACCTAATTTTTTTGGTATTTCGTATCCCATATCCATGACTAAAGATAAAGAACAACTAAGAAAAGCAAATAAAAATTACTTAGTGATAAATCAAACAAGCACACACGAGAATATTCACCCCACGCTATTGCTCCCCGGCAACGGCGCCAGAAAAAGGTCTTGATAACCCATAAGTATAGGGGATTGCAACAGTTTTCGATAAGTAAGAGTGTCGAACCCAACGAGGAGCTAAAGGCAGAACAAATATTCCCTCAAGTTCTATCGACCACGGATACAACTCTACGCACGCTTGATGTTCGCTTTACCTAGAACAAGTATGAACCTAGAAGTACTTTGTAGGCGTTTTTGGATAGGTTTGTAAGATAATAAAGAGCATATAAATAAATTGTAGGGTATGTTTAGATAAATACACAACTAAGTTAGTTTTAGTAAAGAGCTTTTTGTTACGAGAAAGTTATTTGTCCCTAGGCAATCGATAACTAGACCGGTAATCATTATTGCAATTTTCATATGAGGGAGAGGCATAAGCTAACATACTTTCTCTACTTGGATCATATGCACTTATGATTGGAACTCTAGCAAGCATCCGCAACTACTAAAGATCATTAAGGTAAAACCCAACCATAGCATTAAAGCATCAAGTCCTCTTTATCCCATACGCAACAACCCCCTTCCTCGGGTTTGTGTTTCAGTCACTCACGCAACCCACTATAAGCGAATCATGAATGTATTGCAACACCCTACAGCGGGGATCCCTCATGCTTGCGCGACACGGAGAGCACCAAAGGACATCACTAATAATAAAACATGCAACTCAAACCAATCACGATCATCAAATAGCCCACAGGACAAAACGGATCTACTCAAACATCATAGGATAGCAATACATCATTGGGAAATAATATATAGCATTGAGCACCATGTTTAAGTTGAGATTACAACGGGTAAGAGAGAGGCTACACCGCTGCATAGAGGAGGGAAGAGTTGGTGATTGAGGGAGTCCTGGATTAGGGGTCTCCGGACAGCCGGACTATATCCTTTGGCCGGACTGTTAGACTATGAAGATACAAGATTGAAGACTTCTTCTCGTGTCCGGATGGGACACTACTTGGCGTGGAAGGCAAGCTAGGCAATACGGATATGTATATCTCCTCCTTTATAACCGACCTTGTGTAACCCTAGCCCTTTCTGGTGTCTATATAAACCGGAGGGTTTTAGTCCATAGTACAACATACAATCATACCATAGGCTAGCTTTTAGGGTTTAGCCTCTCCGATCTCGTGGTAGATCAACTCCTGTAATACTCATATCACCAAGAATAAATCAAGCAGGACGTAGGGTTTTACCTCCATCAAGAGGGCCCGAACCTGTGTAAAACATCGTGTTCCCTGTCTCCTGTTACCATCCGCCTTAGACGCACAGTTCGGGACCCCCTACCCGAGATCTGCCGGTTTTGACACCGACATTGGTGCTTTCATTGAGAGTTCCTCTGTGTCGTCGCCGTTAGGCTTGATGGCTCCTACGATCATTGATAGCAATGTAGTCCAGGGTGAGACTTTTCTCCCCGGACAGATCTTTGTGTTCGGTGGCTTCGCACTGTGGGCCAACTCGCTTGGCCATCTGGAGCAGATCGAAAGTTACACCCTGGCCACCAAGTCAGCTTTGGAAGCTTAAACTACATGGCCGATATCCGCGAGGACTTGATAGTCGACGGATTCGAGCCTCTGCCTTGTGCGTCACACGGTCACGATGAGTACGATCTAGCTCTACCATCGGACAATGTTCAGGAGATCGCACCGGCAGCCGCCCCGACCCTCAATTTGGGGCCAGTTGCACCGTCCATGGACGGGTGGATAGACCCCGCCACGGAGGCCTTATCCTCAGTGGCGATCGAGCTAAACATCGACCTTACCCTCCACGAGAGCCGTGTTGTCAAACTGTCGGATCCTTCTCCGGCCACGGACTCCGAACCGCCTGCGCCCGTTCCTAGCGAATCTGATTTGGTGCCGATCATGGAGTTTACCTCCGCGGATATTTTTCAGCACTTGCCCTTTGGCGACATACTGAACTCATTAAGGTATCTCTCCTTGTCAGGAGGATCCTGGCCGAACTATGTCCGGCAGGATTGGGATGCGGATGACGAAGAAATTCGCAGCCCACCCACCACCCACTTAGTAGCCATTGTCGATGACTTAACCGACATGCTCGACTTCGACTCCAAAGATATCGACGGTATGGACGACGATGCGGGAGTCGAAGAGGAACCACTGCCCATAGGGCACTGGATAACCACCTCATCATACGACATATACATGGTGGACACACCCAAAGAAGGCAATGGCGACGAGACAACAGAGGATGACCCCTCCAAGAAGCAACCCAAGCATCGGCGTCAGCGGCGCCGCTCTAAGTCCCGCCAAGGCAAAAGTGGTGATACCGGTGATGACGATAATTATATGCCCCCTTCGAAGACGAGGCAAGCCTCGGCGATGACGAATTCGCCGTGCCAGAGGATCCCGTCAAACAAGAGCACTTCAAGCGCCGGCTTATAGCCACGTCAAATAGCCTTAAGAAGAAGCAGCACCAGCTTCAAGCTGATCAAGATCTACTAGCTGACAGATGGACTGAAGTCCTGGCGGCCGAGGAATATAAACCCGGCCGGGCCGAACACAGCGGGCAAGACTCATTGGAGCTGCGTCGCGATATAGCCCAGTACAGAGGTGCCGCACACCCCTTATGCTTCACAGATGAAGTAATGGATCATCAAATCCCAGAGGGTTTCAAACCCGTAAACATAGACTCATACGACGACACGACAGATCCTGTGGTATGGATCGAGGATTTCGTCCTGCACATCCACATGGCCCGCGGTGATGACCTACATGCAATCAAATACCTCCCACTCAACCTTAAAGGACCAGCTCGGCATTGGCTCAATAGCTTGCTAGCAGAGTCCATTGGCTGTTGGGAAGATTTGGAAGCCGCATTCCTCGACAACTTTCAGGGCACTTATGTGCGATCACCAGACGCCGATGACCCGAGCCATATAATTCAGCAGCCAGAGGAATCAGCCAAGAAATTCTGGACACGGTTCCTAACAAAGAAAAATCAAATCGTTGACTGTCCGGATGCAGAGGCCCTAGCAACTTTTAATCACAACATCCGCGACGAGTGGCTAGCCCGGCAACTTGGTCAGGAAAAGTCGAAATCTATGGCAGCCCTCACGACACTCATGACTTGCTTTTGTGTGGGAGAAGACAGCTGGCTGGCTCGCAGTAATAACATATCAAAGAAACGTGGTAGTTCGGATACCAAGGACGGCAATGGCAGGTCATGTCGCAACAAACATAAACACCACATTAACAACGACAATTCTGAGGATACGACAGTCAATGCCGTATTCAAAGGCTCTAAACCCGGTCAGCGGAAAAAGCCATTCAAAAGAAGCAGTCCGGGCCTGTCCAGTTTGGACCGTATACTCGATCGCTCGTGTCAAATACACGGTACCCCCGACAAGCCAGCCAACCACACCAACAGGGATTGTTGGGTGTTCAAGCAGGCCAGCAAGTTAATTGCCGAAAACAAAGATAAGGGGCCACATAGCGATGACGAGGAGGAGCCTCGGTAGCCGAATACCGGAGGACAGAAGAGGTTCCCCCCACAAGTGCGGACGGTGAACATGATATACGCAACCCACATCCCCAAGAGGAAGAGGAAGCGTGCGCTCAGGGACGTATATGCGTTGGAGCCAGTCGCCCCAAAGTTCAACCCATGGTCCTCCTGTCTGATCACCTTCGATCGCAGGGACCACCCCACTAGTATCCGTCATGGCGGATGCACCGCACTAGTCCTAGACCCAATCATTGATAGATTTCACCTCACTCGAGTCCTTATGGATGGCGGCAGCAGTCTGAACCTGCTTTATCAGGACACAGTGCGCAAAATGGGTATAGACCCCTCAAGGATCAAACCCACAAAAACGACCTTTAAAGGCGTCATACCAGGTGTAGAGGCCCATTGCACAGGCTCAGTCACACTTGAAGTGGTCTTTGGATCCCCGGATAACTTCCGAAGATATTACACATACAACGGTGTTAGGATAAATGATAAAGAAAATTTAGCATTGTGCTTCAAATGCACTTTTTGAAAATCGGACTACCACAGACATGCTTCGAGATAGCATTGACATGGTCAACAATTAAGGTTCGAAGTTTGGATGCACGAAGGATCCATCAAGAACAACTTGTAGAATAAGTTTTACAATTTTCTCATGGAAGAATGGATAACCTTGCTGAAGAGGAAACTATAACACTAGGTCCTCTGGTCAAGCGTGCTAGGCATGACATCACCTTACCGGGTCATATGAGGATCAATGTTATAATTCTTGAAAATATGTTCCAACCATCATATCTGACCGAGATTCAGATCTGATTGGTGTCAGGATACCTCAGACTTAGGGTGCCTGAGAAGAAAAGGTGAGACACAAATTGACGAGATGATTTGCAAGATTCTCGGGAAATGAACTATGGAAGCGAGTTCCAAAACAAGAGTTCATCATTAAGTCAAGGAGAGAATGAGGAGGTGGCTGATGGACTCAGCGACATTCCATTGAGATCTCAAAAGATGGATTTCCACGATTATCTGAACAAGGAGATAACCCTTTTCAAATCAAATGTTATAGTGAGGTATGCTCGAGGAAAACATACAAAATTAAACATTGGTTGAAAGGTGCGCCCGAAATATGGGTTGGGTTGCACGACCAACGTCAGAATGGTGATTCAATAATCAATAGTCCAAGAATGAATGGCCGACCATTAACATCAAAGCAATAGGGTTGCTAGAAGGGCAGAATCCAAACTGCACCGTTCACTTGTCGGTACCCTCGTTGGAATCAACACGAGGACCAAGAAGAATGGTGATGGTGAGAAGTATCACCTGTATCAAGAATTCTTAAGAGGTGGTGAAATTCTTACAACATTGATGACATAAGAGATGGTAATGCTCCAAGGTAAAGAAGATCAACTGCTGGATAGCAAGGAACTCAAGGTATAACACAAAACACGAACAAGTTTGTGTTGGAGGGAAGGCAGTAAAGTGGTTGATGATAACACAAATCATCGAGGCAAGGATGGTATTTCTCGTCATGAATCCGATTGATATCCTGGAAGAGCTCATAAGGTTGACGATGATCACGACACATTTGTCGAGAGGTTTCAAGATGTAATCGATCGGCGATGACATCAAGTCAAATGAATGGTGAAGCGAAAGGTTATTGGAACCAAGGGTACGACACAAACTCAAAATCAAGTTTGATGTTCAAGGTGAAATGATATGACGAGGAAAGATCGACATAAGCTTAGCTCATCGTCAAAAAAAATTGTGCTCTGGGAAGAAGGACCAGGTAGCACAGTTAAAATCGGCACGATAAGGATATAGCCAAACAGGCTAGGAATGACGTGATTGAGTTCAAACTCGTAAGTAATGAAGGTCACCAAGAGTTGCTTAATCGCGATGCGGACTCGAGTCAGTTATCGGTGTTTTTGAGTGTTTAATAACTCAAAGCCCGTGAAAAATTGGAATCAATGAGAATATAGCACTTGATGAAGAACTCATAAGAAGTTATGCAGTTCCATGATAATCTTGAGATACCAGGGGGGTAATACTCGATGACAAATCAAAGTAGAGGTTGGACTAGGGTATTACTCTACATAAGACAAGTGCTTAAACTTGCACGAGAAATGGTATTTAAAGGAGAGCATGGTCAGAAACCACGATCATAAATGATCGAACCACGGATACAAGATGAACTTAGAACAAGGGGGTAACTATTTTTACGAGCAGCTTCCATGATAAGTTATACATTGTGTCCATGGGCATGAACGCAAGGTTCAAGGTCGACTCCCACTTCTTCAATCTATAACCTTCCATTCACTTCTTGCTTTGATAAAGGTATTAGTGTTGAAAGTTTTACATGGTGAAATACCAAATGAGTATGACTCGTGAAAACTCCCGAGTTCACACATATAAATGAAGGCATAGGTTCAACCCGCCAGGGTATCATGGAAATATATACCACAAGCTTCAATAGTAAATACCACCAACTCGAAAGTAGAACATGGTTGGCCAAGCAGATGATACAATTTACCAAAGGGAATATGTATCAGGGGAAGAACTCACAAGGTGATTGAGTATGAAGGACACTGTCGGATAACAATCCAACAATGGATCGGGTGATCCACAACGGACCTGATGTGAGTATCGGTACTTCATCAGAGGAAGAAAGAATGCACGAGCATCATATTATAGAACATCGGAATAATTTGATGCTTAGATAACAAAGGAATTATGATTTCCAAATCAAAGGATCAGAAGCAGATGCTCTGGTCAAGGGTGGATAAGTTCAATAGACCTAAGGGTACAATTGATGGCAAATAGATTGGTCGAGAACAAGCTCATGTTTAAAATGTGTGAGCCGGAAGGAGGAATTCTAGGATCTGATTGAGGATTGTGAGCATTCGTAACATTTTGAATCAATGGACTCAAAAAGATAGTGACAAAGGCTAACAATAAGACTACTATACTTGTGGGATTAACCATAATTGAAGCAAGCAAGAATTTCAAGAGCAATAGGTTGCTCAGGATTTTCGGAAGATCGGATGGTATTTCGAAGTCTTTTGCGAAACACATGAACAACTGGGGAGAAACATATCCTCGGTAAGTGTGAAGAATAATTTGTAGGTGTAATCAGGCGACAAGAAACTACAAGGCAGTAATCACAAAGTTTTCTCGGGGCAATAGAGAGAAGTTCGTGGTATCTTGTAATAACAAGTCCAACTGAGAATAAAGGTAATAACGACTGGTGTATGCATTTATCCATAGTGATGTTTTGGTGGTAGGGAATTGCAAAAGCAACGGGGACAATGTCTTGAGAGAACATCGGAGAGTATCTTCAGGATCTTCTGATGCAGCAGGCGACCATCAGTAATAAGGGGCTCTCCGGGAGGAAGTGATCACGAGATCCTAATGTCAGAGTTAGCAAAATTCGTTTAACCCGAATAGAAGAGAGTTCAGAGTCCCAGAGTAAAGGTCGAGGAGTAAAAGATCCTAATACCACCCAATGGCGACGTGGGCCCGTAAGGCACACAGCCAAGTTAGTAAAAGATTTGTAATAACTAGACTCGACTTCGGCCAAGGAGTGTGGAAGGGGGATTCCTACAGGCAGTTGGCTCTGATACCAACTTGTGACGCCCCCGATTCAATCATACACTAATCATGCACGCAAACGTGTACGATCAAGATCAGGGACTCACAGGTAGATATCACAACACAACTCTAAAATAAAATAAGTCATACAAGCATCATAATACAAGCCAGGGGCCTCGAGGGCTCGAATACAAGTGCTCGATCATAGACGAGTCAGCGGAAGAAACAATATCTGAGTACAGACATAAGTTAAACAAGTTGCCATAAGATGGCTAGCACAAACTGGGATACAGATCGAAAGAGGCGCAGGCCTCCTGCCTGGGATCCTCCTAACTACTCTTGGTCGTCGTCAGCGGCCTGCACGTAGTAGTAGGCACCTCCAGTGTAGTAGGAATCATCGTCGACGGTGGCGTCTGGCTCCTGGGCTCCAACATCTGGTTGTGACAACCAGGTAGAAGGGATAGGGGGAAAAGAGGGAGAAAGCAACCGTGAGTACTCATCTAAAGTACTCGCAAGCAAGGAGCTACACTACATATGCATGGGTACATGTGTAAGGAGGCCATATCAGTGGACTGAACTGCAGAATGCCAGAATAAGAGGGGGATAGCTATTCCTATTGAAGACTACGCTTCTGGCAGCCTCCGTCTTGCAGCATGTAGAAGAGAGTAGATTGAAGTCCTCCAAGTAGCATCTCCAAGTAGCATCTCCAAGTAGCATCACCAAGTAGCATCTCCAGTAGCATCACATAGCATAATCCTACCCGGCGATCCTCCCCTCGTCGCCCTGTGGAAAAGCGATCACCGGGTTGTCTGTGGAACTTGGAAGCGTGTGTATAATTAAGTATCCGATTCTAGTTGTCATAAGGTCAAGGTACAACCCCAAGTCGTCCTGTTACCGAAGATCACGGCTATTTGAATAGATTAACTTCCCTGCAGGGGTGCACCAACTTACCCAACACGCTTGATCCCATTTGGCCGGACACACTTTCCCGGGTCATGCCCGGCCGCGAAAGATCAACACGTCGCAGCTCCACCTAGGCTCAACAGAGAGGCCAGCACGCCGGTCTAAACCTAAGCGCGCAGGGGTCTGGGCCCATCGCCCTGAGCACACCTACACGTTGCGTACGCGGCCGGAAGCAGACCTAGCCTAGTGGCGTTCCAGTCCAATCCGGCACGCGCCGCTCAGTCGCTGGCGTCACGAAGTGCTTCGACTGATACCACGACACCGGGATACCCGTAACTACTCCCACGTAGATGGTTAGTGCGTATAGGCTCGTAGCCAACTCAGATCAAATACCAAGATCTCGTTAAGCGTGTTAAGTATCCGCGAACGCCGAACAGGGCCAAGCCCACCTCTCTCCTAGGCGGTCTCAACCTGCCCTGCCGCTCCGCCTCAAAGATCCACTCGCGGGTGCTCCACCAGCCGACCCGACTTTAGTCTCCACATGTATCATGTATAAAGTATATAGTATATACCCGTGATCACCTCCCAAGTGATCACGGCCCGATAGTATAGCATGGCTAACGGACAAGAATGTTGGGCCACAGATGAATATACTAGAATCCTATACTAAGCATATAGGATTGCAGGTAAAGGTAACAACAGTAGTATCAAGGACAGGCTATGCATCAGGATAGGTATAACTGAAAGCAGTAACATGCTACACTACTCTAATGCAAGCAGTATAGAGTAGAATAGGCAATATCTGGTGATCAAGGGGGGGCTTGCCTAGTTGCTCTGGCAAGAGAGAGGGGTCGTCAACTCCATAGTCGAACT
>NC_041384.1:243272289-243324838 GCF_002162155.2 Triticum dicoccoides | reverse complement strand
GAAATAGTAAATACATAGCAAGCAAGTGCATAACAGGATAACAGGCAGAGCTAGACATGTTCTAACGCGGTATGAGGTGATACCGGTGAAGGGGGGAAGCATCCGGGAAGTATTCCCGGGGTTCCGTGTTTTCGGGAAGAGGAGCCGGAGGGGGAAAGTTGTGAGTTCGATAGGTTAGGGGGGTGTGGCGGACGAACGGGTTGTGTATCAGGAATCGTCTCGTCGTTCTGAGCAACTTTCATGTAGAAAGTATTTTCATCTGAGCTACGGTTTATTTTATATGATTTTCTAAAGTTTTAATCATTTTTAGAATTTATTTAATTATTTAATTCTAACCTTATCCAGAATAGTGCATGCTGACGTCATCATGACGTCAGCATGACGTCAGCAGTCAACAGGGAGTTGACTGGTCAACTAACGTGTGGGTCCCGTTCGTCATTGTCTGAGATTAACTAAAACAGATTAATTAGTTTAATTAGTAATTAGGTTAATCTAATCAGAATTAGTTAAGTTAATTAATTTAATTAACCAATTAATTAATTAATATTTTTATTATTTTCTTTTAATCTTTTTTTATAAACGTTCCAGGGGCTAGGCCCCACATGTCATTGGGTCAGGGGGCCTTAGCGGGCGCCGGCGCTAGCGGCAGCGGGTGTGGTGCCCGTGCCCGAGGCCGTAGCCTGCCCGAGCGATGGGGGGGAGCCGGGTACGGGCTCCGGCGGCCAAGGACCGCGATGGCGCTGGCCGGAACAGGGCGACAGGGCGGAGGCGGGACGGCGCCTGGGGTGAGCAGCATCGGCTGGAGCGGCTGAGCGCGGTCGTCTGGCGCGGCGCAGGAGCAGAGCGCCGGCGTAGGAGGGAGGCAGCAGCAGCGCGAACGCAGGCGGGGCGAGGTTGCGTCGTGCGGGTGCGTACGAGAGCTACGGTGGCCGCGGCGGGCAGTACCGATGCAGGTTGCAGGGGAGCGCTGCTGGCGCGGCCGTGGGCGCGAACGACACGGGCGGGCGCCGAGCGCGGCAAGGACGTCGGCTGCGGGGGCGCGACGCGACGGAGCTCGTCGGGGCAGTCGGGAGCGACGAGCAGCGGAGGGAACGAGCATGGGGCGAGGGGAAGGGAGGAGGTGCGCGGCTCACATCGGGTGGGGTAGGGCGCTGGCAGTGGGTGCTGGGAGGCTCGTGGTGGCCGAAGTCGGTGGCGGCGTGCGGCGGCCCGAGGTGGAAGCCGAGCACGGGGCGGCGTCGTTGGGGCGGCCCCCTCCCGATCCAGCGGAATCGGGCAGAGGAGGGCGGAGGAGCGCGGCGTCTGGGACGGCGGCCGATGAGAGGGCTCGAGGCGGCGGTGGCGTCCGGCGAGGAGGGGAATTCCGAACGGCGACGGTTGGCGAAGAGGAGCCGGCGCCCGATCCAGATCAGGATCGGGAGGAGACGAGGGAGAGAGGGGAACGTGGGGGGGAGGAGTGGGGTAGTGGGCTAGGGTTTCGGTGTCCCCAGTGGTTAGTAGGTGAGGTGGGGGTGGGCCGGTCCAACCAGGCCGACTGGAGTGGCCAGCTGGGCTGAGGCCCAGCGCGCGGGGGGGAGGGGGGTTCCCTTTTCTTTTTTTATTTACAGTCTTACTTTGCTTTTCTTTTATTTATTCTTTTAGTTCTTATTTGTTTTATTTTAGTTTCCAAAAATACAAAGGTGGCACCTAAAATAGTGTTACAATTTATGCCACTGCCACAAACCGTTTAGCATTGAAATAAAAATAGTTTTTAAATTGTTTATTATTTTAAAGCATTTGAATAATTGTTTTATTACTATTTATTTACTATAGTGCATTTAAACGCTTTATAAAAGTGTGGTTTCACCACCAATATTACATATGATTTATTTGTCACATTTAGAACATTTTAGTTTTGACATGTGAAAAGCTTTTGTTATTTGTCTTTATTTTAAATTTGGATCGTTTTTGAACCATCGCGAGATTAACTACAGTGATAGCGGTGACATGGCATCATTAGGAGAGGGTTACTGTAGCTTAGTTATCCGGGCGTCACACTTCTACTGCAAACAGACTGGTCACTAGAAGCGGAACTGCCCCAAGTATTTGGCAGATAAGAAGGATGACAAGGTGAACAAAGGTATATGTGATATACATGTTATTGATGTGTACCTTACCAGAGCTCACAGTAGCACCTGGGTATTTGATACTGGTTCTGTTGCTAATATTTGCAACTTGAAACAGGGACTACGGATTAAGCGAAGACTGGCTAAGGACGAGGTGACGATGCACGTGGGAAATGGTTCCAAAGTCGATGTGATTGCCGTCGGCACGCTACTTGTACATCTACCTTCGGGATTAGTTTTAGACCTGAAAAATTGTTATTTGGTGCCAGCGTTGAGCATGAACATTATATCTAGATCTTGTTTGATGCGAGACGGTTATTCATTTAAATCTAAGAATAATGGTTGTTCTATTTATATGACTAATATCTTTTATGGTCATGCACCCTTGAAGAGTGGTCTATTTGTGTTAAATCTCGATAGTAGTGACACACATATTCATAATGTTGAAGCCAAAAGATATAGAGTTGATAATGATAGTGCAACTTATTTGTGGCACTGCCGTTTAGGTCATATTGGTGTAAAGCGCATGAAGAAACTCCATGTTAATGTACTTTTGGAATCACTTTGTACTTGCGAACCATGCCTCATGGGCAAGATGACTAAAATGCCATTCTCCAGAACAATGGAGCAAGCAACAGACTTGTTGGAAATCATACATACTGATTTATGTGGTCCAATGAATATTGAGGCTCGCGGCGGGTATCATTATTTTCTCACCTTCATAGATGATTTAAGAAGATATGGTTATATCTACTTAATGAAACATAAGTCTGAAACAATTGAAAAGTTCAAAGAATTTCAGAGTGAAGTGGAAAATCATCGTAACAAGAAAATAAAGTTTCTACGATCTGATCATGGAGGAGAATATTTGAGTTATGAGTTTGGTCTACATTTGAAACAATGCGGAATAGTTTCGCAACTCACGCCACCCGGAACACCACAACGTAATGGTGTGTCCGAACGTCGTAATCGTACTTTACTAGATATGGTGCGATCTATGATGTCTCTTACTGATTTACCGCTATCATTTTGGGGTTATGCTTTAGAGAGGACTGTATTCACGTTAAATAGGGTAACATCAAAATCCATTGAGACGACGCCTTATGAACTATGGTTTGGCAAGAAACCAAAGTTGTCATTTCTTAAAGTTTGGGGTTGCGATGCTTATGTGAAAAAGCTTCAACCTGATAAGCTCGAACCCAAATCGGAGAAATGTTTCTTCATAGGATACCGAAAGGAAACTGTTGGGTACACCTTCTATCACAGATCCGAAGGCAAGACATTTGTTGGTAAGAATGGATCCTTTCTAGAGAAGGAGTTTCTCTCGAAAGAAGTGAGTGGGAGGAAAGTAGAACTTGATGAGGTAACTATACCTGCTCCCTTATTGGAAAGTAGTTCATCACAGAAACCGGTTCCTGTGACACCTACACCAATTAGTGAGGAAGCCAATGATGATGATCATGAAACTTCAGATCAAGTTACTACCGAACCTCGTAGGTCAACCAGAGCAAGATCTGCACTAGAGTGGTACGGTAATCCTATTTTGGAGGTCATGTTACTTGACCATGATGAACCTACGAACTGTGAGGAAGCGATGATGAGCCCAGATTCTGCAAAATGGCTTGAGGCCATGAAATCTGAGATGGAATCCATGTATGAGAACAAAGTGTGGACTTTGGTTGACTTGCCCGATGATCGACAAGCCATCGAAAATAAATGGATCTTCAAGAAGAAGACAGACGCTGATGGTAATGTTACTGTCTACAAAGCTTGACTTGTTGCAAAAGGTTTTCGACAAGTTCAAGGAGTTGACTACGTTGAGACCTTCTCACCCGTAGCGATGCTTAAGACCGTCCGAATCATGTTAGCTATTGCCGCATTTTATGATTATGAAATTTGGCATATGGATGTAAAGACTGCATTCCTGAATGGATTTCTGGAAGAAGAGTTGTATATGATGCAACCTGAAGGTTTTATAGATCTAAACGGTGCTAACAAAGTGTGCAAGCTCCAACGATCCATTTATGGACTGGTGCAAGCATCCCGGAGTTGGAATAAACATTTTTATAGTGTGATCAAAGCATATGGTTTTATACAGACTATTGGAGAAGCCTGTATTTACAAGAAAGTGAGTGGGAGCTCTGTAGCATTTCTAATATTATATGTGGATGACATATTGTTGATTGGAAATGATATAGAATTTCTGGATATCATAAAAGGATACTTGAATAAGAGTTTTTCAATGGAAGACCTTGGTGAAGATGCTTACATATTGGGCATCAAGATCTATAGAGATAGATCAAGACGCTTAATAGGACTTTCACAAAGCCCATACCTTGACAAAGTTTTGAAAATTTTCAAAATGGATCGGGCAAAGAAAGGGTTCTTGCCTATGTTACAAGGTGTGAAGTTGAGTAAGACTCAATGCCCGACCACTGCAGAAGATAGAGAGAAAATGAAAGATGTTCCCTATGCTTCAGCCATAGGCTCTATCATGTATGCAATGGTGTGTACCAGACCTGATGTGTACCTTGCTATTAGTTTAGCAGGGAGGTACCAAAGTAATCCAGGAGTGGATCACTGAACAGCGGTCAAGAACATCCTGAAGTACCTGAAAAGGACTAAGGATATGTTTCTCGTTTATGGAGGTGACAAAGAGCTCGTCGTAAATGGTTACGTTGATGCAAGCTTTGACACTGATCTAGACGATTCTAAATCGCAAACCGGATATGTGTTTATACTGAACGGTGGAGCTGTCAGTTGGAGCAGTTCTAAATAGAGCATCATGGCGGGATCTACATGTGAAGCGGAGTACATTGCTGCTTCGGAAGCAGCGAATGAAGGAGTCTGGATGTAGGAGTTCATATCCGATCTAGGTGTCATACCTAGTGCATCGGGTCCAATGAAAATCTTTTGTGACAATACTGGTGCAATTGCCTTGGCAAAGGAATCCAGATTTCACAAGAGAACGAAGCACATCAAGAGACGCTTCAACTCCATCCGGGATCAAGTCCGGGTGGGAGACATAGAGATTTGCAAGATACATACAGATCTGAATGTTCCACACCTGTTGACTAAGCCTCTTCCACGAGCAAAACATGATCAACACCAAGGCTCTATGGGTGTTAGAATTATTACTGTGTAATCTAGATTATTGACTCTAGTGCAAGTGGGAGACTAAAGGAAATATGCCCTAGAGGCAATAATAAATTCTTATTTATTTCCTTATATCATGATAAATGTTTATTATTCATGCTAGAATTGTATTAACCAGAAACATGATACATGTGTGAATACATAGACAAACAGAGTGTCACTAGTATGCCTCTACTTGACTAGCCTGTTTATCAAAGATGGTTATGTTTCCTAGCCATAGACATGAGTTGTCATTTGATTAAATGGGATCATATCATTAGGAGAATGATGAGATTGACTTGACCCATTCCTTTAGCTTAGCACTTGATCGTTTAGTATGTTGCTATTGCTTTCTTCATGACTTATACATGTTCCTATGACTATGAGATTATGCAACTCCCATTTACCGGAGGAACACTTTCTGTGCTACCAAACGTCACAACGTAACAGTGTGATTATAAAGGTGCTCTACAGGTGTCTCCGAAGGTACTTGTTGAGTTGGCGTATTTCGAGATTAGGATTTGTCACTCCGATTGTCGGAGAGGTATCTCTGGGCCCACTCAGTAATGCACATCACTATAAGCATCGCAAGCATTGTAACTAATGAGTTAGTTGTGGGATGATGTATTACAGAATGAGTACAGAGACTTGCCGGTAACGAGATTGAACTAGGTATTGAGATACCGACGATCGAATCTCGGGCAAGTAACATACCGATGAGAAAGGGAACAACGTATTTTGTTATGCGGTTTGACCGATAAAGATCATCATAGAATATGTAGGAGCCAATATGAACATCCAGGTTCCGCTATTGGTTATTGACCGGAGATGTGTCTCAGTCATGTCTACATAGTTCTCGAACCCGTAGGGTCCGGACGCTTAAAGTTCGGTGACGATCGGTATTATGAGTTTTTTGTGTTTTGATGTACCGAAGGTAGTTCAGAGTCCTGAATATGAGCACGGACATAACGAGGAGTCTCGAAATGGTCGAGACATAAAGATCGATATATTGGATGACTATGTTCGGACACTGGAAAGGTTCCGGAAGGTTTCGGGCATATATCGGAGTACCGGGGGTTACCGGAACCCTCCCAGGGGCTTAATGGGCCTACATGGGACTTAGTGGAAATAGAGGGTAGAAAGGGGAGTGTGGGGCGCGCCCCCCAAGGCCCAAACCGAATTTGTTTAGGGCAAAGGGGGGCGGAACCCTCTTTCCTTCTCCTCCTCTCCCTTTCCTTCCCCCTCTCCTACTCCTACTAGGAAAAGGAGGAGTCCTACTCCTAGTGGGAGTAGGACTCCCCCTCTTGGCACGCCTCACCCTGGCCGGCCACCTCCTTCCCCTTGATCCTTTATATACGGGGGTAGCGGGGCACTCCATAGACACAACAATTGATCATTGATCTCTTAGCCGTGTGCGGTGCCCCCCTCCACCATAATCTACCTCGATCATATCGTAGCGGTGCTTAGGCGAAGCCCTGCGTCGGTAGCATCATCATCATCGTCACCACGCCGTCGTGCTGACAAAACTCTCCTGTGAAGCTTTGCTGGATCGGAGCTCGCGGGACGTCATCGAGTTGAACGTGTGCAGAACTCGGAGGTGCCGTGCGTTCGATACTTAGATCGGTCGGATCGTGAAGACATACGACTACATCAACCGCGTTGTGCAAATGCTTCCGCATTCGGTCTACGAGGGTACGTAGACACACTCTCCCCTCTCGTTGCTATGCATCACCATGATCCTGTGTGTGCGTAGGAATTTTTTTGAAATTACTACGTTCCCCAACAGTATTTCTTCGATAGGAAGTAAATTTTAACATTCTCAGCTTTAATACCTGTTTCCTTCATAGATTTTTTTGCCTCTTGCATATCTTCAGGACTGAGATATAATATACCCCTCTTCTTTGGAGTGGGTTTTGGCAGTGGTTCAGGAAGAGTCCAATCATCATAAATTTTCAATATGTTATTTAATAATTCTTCAGCTTGCCCAACAGTTCGTTCCCTAAAAACTCAACCAGCACAACTATCTAGGAAATCCCTATAAGCATCAGTTAGTCCATTATAGAAGATATCAAGTATTTCATTTTTCTTAAGAGGATGATCAGGCAAAGCATTAAGTAACTGACAAAGCCTCTGTAACACCCTCGATGCGACTATAGCTCCCACGTGTTGAGGCACGACTTAGAGACATAATCGCATTGAAGGCATATGTCGCAAGATAGGCAATCTTCACAACATCCCATGTAACATGAATAATAAAGGGGAGAACATAGTTGGCTTACACTCGCCACGTCAATCAAGAACATAAATAACATTACATCATCCAAAACACTCATGGCCCGACTACGGTGCCAAAATAGAAGAGAACCCAACATGCGACATGGTCCCGATCAAACCCCAACTAGGCACCACTACTGATCGTCAGGAAAAGACACGTAGTATCGCTGAGAGTCTTTGTCAAACTCCCACTTGAGCTCGTACTCGTCACCTGGAGAGGAATCACCTGGACCTGCATCTGGTGTAATAGTAATCTGTGAGCCACAGGGACTCAGCAATCTCGCACCCTCGCGATCAAGACTATTTAAGCTTATAGGTATGGCAAGGTTAAATATGAGTGGAGCTGCAGCAAGCGACTAGCAAGTATGGTGGCTAACTTATTCGCAAAAGAGGGCGAGAAGAGGAGGCAAAGCACGAGCGAGAAGCTAGAGGGCAACCTGCGCAAACATTACTCCAACATCGTGTCCACTTCCCGGACCCCGCCGAGAAGAGGCCATCACGGTAACACACTCGGTTGATTCATTTTAATTAATTAAGGTTCAAGTTATCTACAACCGGACATTAACAAATTCCCATCTGCCCATAACCGCGGGCACGGCTTTCGAAAGTTCAATCCCTCTAGGGGAGTCCCAACTTAGCCCGTGACAAGCTCTCACGGTCAACGAAGGAATAGACCTCCTCCCAAGACGTTCCGATCAGACTCGGTATCTCGGTAACTCAAGACACTTCGACAGGTTAAAACAAAACCAGCAACACCGCCCGAATGTGCCGACAAATCCCGATAGGAGCTGCACATATCTCTTTCTCAGGGCACACTCAGATGAGCCAGACGTCGGGTAAGCCAGCCCAGAGTTGCCCCTGGTAGCCTCGGACATCGCTCGGTGGGACCAACACTCAGAGGAGCACTGGCCCGGGGGGGTTAAAATAACATGACCCTTGAGTCTGCAGAACCCAAGGGAAAGAAAAGGGGCTAGGTGGAGAATGGTAAAACCAATGTTGGACATTGCTGGAAAAGCTTTAATCAAGGCGAAATATCAAGGGGTTCCCATTATAGCCCAACCGCGTAAGGAACGCAAAAATCCGGGAACATAACACTGATATGACGGAAACTAGGGCGGCAGGAGTGGAACAAAACACTAGGCGACAGACCGAGCCTTCCACCCTTTACCAAGTATATAGATGCATTAAGATAACATAGCAATATAATGATATCCCAACAAGTAAATAAAAGGTGTTCCAACAAGGTACGACCTCCAATCTTCACCTTCAACTAGCAACGCTATAAGAGGGGCTGAGCAAAGCGGTAACATAGCCAATCAACGGTTTGCTAGGACAAGGTGGGTTAGAGGTTTGACATGGCAATTGGGAGGCTGACAAGCAAATGGTAGTCATCGTAGCATTGGCATAGCAAAAGAGCGAGCAAACTAGCATAGCAAAGATAGTAGTGATTTCGAGGGTATGATCATCTTGCCTGCACAGTTGTCAGAGTTGACTGGATCCTCAAAAGCAAACTCAACAGGCTCCTCATTAGCGTACTCGTCTCCCGGCTCTACCCAAACAAGACAAACAAGCAACAAGGATACAATCAACCACGTGCAAGGATCAAGCGATATGATGCAATGATGATATGCTATGCAGGATGCGATGCGGGATGCAAAATGCAAGATATGACAGGAAATGCATGAACCTGGCCTCAACTTGGAATTCCAAGGGTGCCACTAGAAAGATGAGATGAAATCGCTTGAAAACGATATAAAGAACGCCGGAATCGGAGTTACGGTTTGGAAATGGCAAGCGATTCAAAAATGGCACCGGTCCGCGATTTACAGCAAGTAGGCATCTAAATGCAATGAAATGAACATGCTACAGCCACCAAACATGACAACAAAATACATGGCAGGGGTGCACACAAGATGCATAACAAAAGTCTAGCACTGAGCTACGGCCAATTCATCCATTAACAGGTTCAAACAAGCATGGAAAAAACGCAAATGCAAAACAGATTTCAGACTTAGTGAAATAAACACTTGTCTGAAATCTCAGATCACGAAGCCCTCTTCGGAGCAACAAAACAACATGATAAATGACCTAATTAAGACAAGTAAGAACATGGCATGGAGCTACTCAACAAGCTTAACAAAAGACCCAAAGTGACCTGGGGCCAAAAGGGTTCACAAAATATACTAACGGGCACACGAACATAGCTAAAACACAATCAGTTTTCAGACTTTGTGAAAACTGAGACATGCTCAAATATAACTCACGAAGGCATGTAAACGAGCTCGATGCACTCACCACGGTGCAAGTCATGGTAAGGCAGGCATACATCCATTAATAAGGCACAAAATACAAGCTAGACATGGCAAGAACAATGGCATATCATGCACGGATCAACTACAATAACATCGGCAAAATCGCAAACGAGTTGACGATCTAACCAGATTCACAACGAAGCAAAAGTAGAGCTCGATTGACTCAAGCTAGGGTGCTCCATAATTGCAAACAAAGGCATGGATGAATAGAGCATAATAAGATTAACAAAACTCCCTTACTTATCATCCTCAAAAGAGGCACGGATCACTAGGAAACAAGCTGAACATATGGCATCATGAACTAAATAATCCCAGACTTAGTGAAAACTACTAAGTCCCTGAAAACAGATTTACCGGGTGCCTCACTTTGCAAGCTTGCAAAAGTCACCACACACATCCTAAAAATTCATGGGCTGCCCCTCTGGAAAGAAGACAAAATCCTTAACAAAACATATGAAGGACTCATAGGCATAGCATGCACACAATAATAATGGCAAAAATGACAAAAGTCTAAGATGAACTAGCAGATCTGACAATTAACTCACGAAGCCTCCTTCTAACAGCATTTTGGGCATCAAGATGAACTCAAATGAAAATGATGCAATGGAATGAAATGATGTACTCGTCGAGACAAACACTTTGATATACTATATGTCCAAAACGGAGCTACAGATGCGGAGATATCACTCGTCAAAGTAGGCATAAAAATATTGAGATAAGAGGGGAAAGTCAACCCGAGATTAGGGTTTTTCAGATCTGAGATTTGCACGGATTTCGGAGATGGCCGGATCTACTGTTCACTGCCGGAGTTTCGCCGGAGAGGAAGAAACCGTCCGGAGCTTGGGGAGGCGGCGAGGTGGCCGGGGTGGAGTCCGGCTCCGCCGGCGATGGCGCGGGCGACGAGGCGGCGGGGAGAGCGGGGCCGGCTCGGGCGGCAGCCGGCGACGAGGTCGCCCGGCGACGCGGCGGCTACTGGCGACGGAGCTCCGGGCGGGCGGCGGCGGGGACGAAGGCCCCGGGCGGCGGCACGGTTCCACCGGCCGGGGAGGGCTGGCTATGGGCCCGAGCGGGCTCTCGGTGGCGGTGGAAGGCGCGGTCTCTCAGGCGGCGCCACGTGGTGGCGGTGGGAGGCGTCCGGACATGTCCGTCGGTGGGCGCTTTGTCCGGCGGCGCGCGGAGGTAGGAGAGACTAGAGTTAGGGGTGGATTGCACCGCGAATTTTTGGAGGGGGTGTATATAGAGGCATAGGGGGAGCTAGGAGAGTCCAAATGAGGTGCGGTTTTCGGCCACGCGATCGTGATCGAACGCTCTAGGACATGGAGCAGAGTTTGGTGGGTTTTGGGCCAAATTGGAGGGGTGTTGGGCTGCAACACACATGAGGCCTTTTTGGTCCCTCGGTTAACCGTTGGAGTATCAAACGAAGTCCAAATGATACGAAACTTGACAGGCGGTCTACCGGTAGTAAACCAAGGCCGCTTGGCAAGTCTCGGTCCAATCCGGAAATGTTTAATCCCCACACACGAAAGAAAGCTAGAAATGACCACCGGAGGAGAACGAAGCGCCGGAATGCAAAACGGACAATGGGGAAAATGCTCGAATGCATGAGATGGACACGTATGCAAATGCAATGCACATGATGACATGATATGAGATGCATGACAAAGAAAACAACACACGTATGCAAATGCAATGCACATGATGACATGATATGAGATGCATGAGATGAACACGTATGCAAATGCAATGCACATGATGACATGATATGAGATGCATGACAAAGAAAACAACACACGAAGACAAAGACCCGAACCCGAGAAATAAATATAACTTAACGCCGGAAACGGCAAGAGTTGGAGTACAAATAGGGAAAGTTACATCCGGGGTGTTACATCACTCCACCACTACGAAAAGTTCTCGTCCCGAGATCTAGGACTGAAAGAACTCCGGGTACTCAGAACGGAGGTGATCCTCGCGTTCCCAGGTAGCTTCACGGTCGGAATGGTGTGACCACTTGACTTTGAGAAATTTGATTGACTTGTTGCGAGTCTTGCGTTCAGTCTCTTCAAGAATAGCAACTGGGTGCTCATGATAAGAGAGATCTTCTTGGAGCTCAATGTCCTCGAAGTTGACGGTGCGGTCAGGAGTCTTGAAGCACTTTCGAAGCTGAGAGACGTGGAACACATCATGAACATTTGCAAAGTTTGAAGGAAGCTCGAGTTGATAGGCGAGGTCACCTCTCTTGCTGACAATCTTGAAAGGTCCCACGTATCTAGGGGCAAGCTTCCCTTTGATACTGAAGCGACGAGTACCTTTCATAGGAGAGACACGGAGGTAAACATGATCTCCGATCTCGAAAGCCAAATCACGGTGCTTACTATCATAGTAGCTCTTCTGGCGGGATTGGGCTGCTTTGAGGTTATCACGGATGACTTTGCACATTTCTTATGCTTCTGTGATTAAGTCATTACCCAAAAGCTGACGTTCACCGGTTTCAGACCAGTTGAGAGGGGTACGACACTTCCTGCCATACAGAATTTCAAAAGGGGCCTTGCCCGAACTTGCTTGAAAACTGTTATTGTAGGAGAATTCAGCATAAGGAAGACAATCCTCCCACTTCATGCCGAAGGAGATCACACAAGCCCTGAGCATATCTTCAAGAATCTGGTTGACACGCTCGACTTGACCGCTTGTTTGAGGATGGAAAGCTGGGCTGAAGCGGATGTTGGTGCCCATGGCCTTCTGAAAAGAATCCCAAAACTTCGAGGTAAAGATGCTGCCACGGTCTGAAGATATCACTTGAGGAATACCGTGCAGAGAGACAATGCGAGAGGTATAGAGTTCCGCCAATTGAGCTGCAGTAATTGACTCTTTGATAGGCAGAAAGTGAGCCACTTTGGTGAGTTTGTCGATGACAACAAATATAGCATCATTGCCACGCTTGGACTTTGGAAACCCAGTCACAAAGTCCATCTCAATATGGTCAAACTTCCATTCTGGAATGGCAAGAGGTTGGAGGAGACCTGCTGGCCTTTGGTGTTCTGCCTTCACTCTTCTGCAGACATCACATTCATTCACGAATTGAGCGATCTCGCGCTTCATTCGAGTCCACCAATAAGCTTGCTTAAGGTCCTGATACATCTTCGTGCTCCCAGGGTGGATGGAGAGGAGAGAATTGTGAGCCTCGTTCATGATCACTTTACGAAGTTCACCTTTGGGCACAACAATACGATCCTCGAAGAAAAGAGTGTCCTTGTCATCAAGGCGGTAGCACTTGTACTTGGACTGACTCTTGGCAATCCTGATCTTCACCTTTTTCACCATAGCATCAAGAAGCTGGGCTTGGCGAATCTGGTCTTCTAAGGTAGGAGAGACTTGAAGGTTGGCGAAGAAACCTTGAGGAACAACTTGTAGATTAAGTTTGCGGAAAGCTTCACAAAGCTCGGGTTGATAAGGCTTAAGAATCAGACTGTTGCAGTAGGCCTTTCTTCTCAAAGCGTCAGCAATCACATTGGCCTTGCCTGGAGTATACTCAATACTCGGATTATACTCTTGAATCATTTCGACCCAACGAGTTTGCCTGAGGTTGAGATTAGGCTGAGTGAAGATGTACTTGAGACTCTTGTGATCAGTGAAAATGTCCACTTTTCTTCCCAATAGAAGATGTCTCCAAGTCAACAGAGCATGCACAACTGCCGCCAACTCGAGATCATGAGTGGGGTAGTTCTTCTCATTAGGCTTCAACTGGCGAGAGGTATAAGCAACAACTTTTTTCTCTTGCATTAAAACTGCACCGAGACCTTGGAGAGAGGCATCACAAAAGACCTCGTACGGCTTGGATTCATCAGGCGGAGTCAAAACTGGAGCAGTGATCAACTTCTCTTTCAAAGTGTTGAAAGCAATATCACACTCCGGAGACCAAACGTACTTGACGTGCTTCTGGAGAAGATTAGAGAGAGGCTTCGCAATCTTAGAAAAGTTTTCAACGAATCTTCGGCAATAGCTTGCGAGACTGAGAAAACTGCGGAGTTGCTTCACGTTCTGAGGAGGTTCCCAATTCACAATAGCAGACACCTTCTCAGGATTAACGGAAATGCCCTTGGCAGAGATGATATGACCAAGATAAAGAACCTCATCGAGCCAAAATTCACACTTGGAGAACTTGGCATAGAACTGATGTTCCCTGAGCTTATCAAGAACCAAACGCAAATGCTTGGCATGATCTTCCTTGTTCTTCGAGAAAACCAGAATGTCGTCGAGATAGACCAAAATGAAGTCATTGGTGTAGGCGTTGAAGATGAAGTTCATCATGCAAGAGAACATCGGGGGAGCGTTGGCGAGGCCAAAAAACATGATAGTGTATTCATATGAACCAAAGCTTGTTCTGAATGTTGTCTTGGGAATATCTTCTTCACGAATGCGAATCTGGTGATAACCCATACGGAGATCAAGCTTGGAGAATACTTGAGCACCTTTGAGTTGTTCGAACAGCTCATTGATGTTGGGAAGTGGGTATTTGTTCTTGATGGTCTTCTTGTTCATTGGACGGTAATCAACACAAAGTCGGTCCGTTCCATCCTTCTTCTTCAGAAAAAGAACACCACAACCCCACGGAGAAGAGCTAGGCCGGATAAGACCCATTCTTTCTTGCTCATCGAGTTGCTTCTTCAGCTCCTTCAACTCTTCAGGTCCGAGCTTGTAAGGATGCTTGCACACAGGTTCCGTGCCAGGCTCAAGTTCAATAACGAATTCAACTGGCCGGTGCGGAGGCATTCCTGGGAGCTCTTATGGAAATACATCTTGATATTCGCAAACGACTGGAATTTGAGAGATAGCATTCAATTCACCCTTCTCATTGAGAGAAAACAGACATATAGTATCATCACGAGCGGCAAAGACAATTACATCCTCAGACGAATGAGTCAATTGAATCTGCCTGGCTGCAAAATCAAGCTGAGCCTTGTGCTTAGAAAGCCAATCCATTCCTAGAATAAGATCAATATCCGAGTTACCAAGAACGACCGGAGAAGAGAGAAACTTGTAATCGCCCAATGTGATAGAAACATCTGGGGCAATAGCGCTTGCATTCATAAATTTACCCGGAGAAACAACAGTTAACTGTCTAGGCAAATCTTGCAAAGGCAACTCATGCTTAGAAACAAATGGCCTCGAGATGAAACAATGCGATGCACCCGTGTCAAAAAGAACTTTAGCACGAATATCATTAACAGGAAGATTACCCATGATCACATCTGACGAGTACTCTGCCTGAGCTGCATTCAGCAAATTGACCTTGGCAGACTTGGGGTTATGCTTGACCACAGCTGTACTTGCCGATCTGACAGGAGGAGGAGGAAGACGCGTCTGGTTGAGACACTTGTTGGCATAGTGACCCTTCTGTTGGCACTTGTTGCACGTGATCTCTGAAAGCGGACAGTGATACGGAGCACTCGATCTTGGAGCTTGAGACGAAGTCTTGTTCTGAAAGCCAGGGTTGGGTGGGTGGGAAGAACCACTGCCACCTTTGCTCTTCTGCTGATACGGCTGACGGAACGGAGGAGGAGGAAGCCAAAACTTCTGCTGCTTGGCCACTTGAGTAGAGGAAGAAGGAGTAGCATCTCTGACTCGCTTCCTGGAAGCATCACACCTCAACTGAGCAGCCTCTTGCTTCAGTGCCATGTTGTAGAACTCATCGTATCTCAAGGGCTCGAAGAGAACAAGAGCGAGCTGAATATCTTCTCTGAGACCACCCCTGAACTGATATATCATGCTCTTCTCATCAGGCACGTCCTGCTTGGCAAAGCGGGCGAGCTTCTGGAACAATTTGTTGTAGTCATAGACAGACAAAGAGCCTTGCTTCAGATTGCGGAATTCCTCACGCTTGCTTTCAACCATGCTCTGCGGAATATGATGAGCTCGGAAATCTCGACGCAAATCATCCCAAGTGATAACACGTCCACCTCTGGAATCCTTGTACTGCTGGAACCATTCTACAGCTTGATCTTTGAGTTGGAAGGAAGCGAACTTGACAAAGTCCTCAGGCCTGACGTTACTGCACTCGAAATGCTTACACAGATCCACAAGCCAACCGTCAGCATCGGTTGCCTCAACACAATTGCTGAAAGTCTTTGGCCCGTTAGCAAGGAACTGGTTGAGTGTAGCAAAGTGACTCTGATTGCTGCCTTGATTCCCTTGACTGCCTTGATTGCGCTCTTGGAGAATTTGCATGATCAGCTGTGTGTTTGCATTGGTTGCGGCCATCACAGCTTGCCATGCCTCTGGAGGAGGTGGAGGTGGTGGCGGATCAGGATTCGGAGTCGTGCGCGTTGGAGGAGCCATCCTGAAGAGGTTGACCACCATTAGCACATTGATAGATAAATATTGAAGCTGAATCCAACAGAATGAAAATTGCAACATATAGTCTTGACATCCGAACAAAATGAACGAATGCATTCCTCTTGAAATGGTCACATATCCATAAATTGAGAAGCCACGTAGAATTAAGGTAGAGAAATAAACCAACAAGATACGGCTCAAGAACGAATAATCGGTAAGAAATCCCAATCTCAAACCAATATCCGTGGAAGAAGAACTAGAGCTACTAGAATTCCCACCTATGAAACTCCCGAACCTTTCCGGTTATGCAATCAGGTGTTGGGGATACAGGGGAAGCATAATAATTCACCCAAACTAGCAAATCCTACATCCAGCTGTATCCATCCTTCAACACATAACCAAGAAAACTTCGGAAACCATCTACCTCAACCTTCGAAAAGCATCTATTATACAAGTTATGGCAATACTCCCGAACTCCCGCCCCAGTACTGGGTGGCGTCGAGGTTATCTCACCAACGAACTGCATAAAAGAGATTTTCGATGTCGGCGAACATATCTCAAGTATTCCAGAATTGCAACGATAAAATTATGATGACAACACCTCAGAGCTCAACTCCCCGGGACACTTCCACTAAACCCCTGACAGGAGGCACCAAGACAATGTTCCCATCATAAGCCATCAGAACGATTCCAAGATACTCGCGTGATCCTAAATTTTTTTTTGTGAAATTTGAGAAGAGAAGAGTCAAAACTCTACGTCAGGATGCCTTGCCAGAGCGATGAGGAGACTGGGAAGTAAAAAGAATTCCTAAACTCTCCGATATATAATTCCTAAAGACTCAAAACATTTTTCTAGACACAACTCGGCTGCTAAAACGATCAAGCAATGGGGCTCCTAAGGTCGGGGAAGGCTCTGATACCAACTTGTAACACCCTCGATGCGACTATAGCTCCCACGTGTCGAGGCACGACTTAGAGACATAATCGCATTGAAGGCATATGTCGCAAGATAGGCAATCTTAACAATATCCCATGTAACATGAATAATAAAGGGGAGAACATAGTTGGCTTACACTCGCCACGTCAATCAAGAACATAAATAACATTACATCATCCAAAACACTCATGCCCCACTACGGTGCCAAAATAGAAGAGAACCCAACATGCGACACGGTCCCGATCAAACCCCAACTAGGCACCACTACTGATCGTCAGGAAAAGACACGTAGTATCGCTGAGAGTCTTCGTCAAACTCCCACTTGATCTCGTACTCGTCACCTGGAGCGGAATCACCTGGACCTGCATCTGGTGTAATAGTAATCTGTGAGCCACAGGGACTCAGCAATCTCGCACCCTCGCGATCAAGACTATTTAAGCTTATAGGTATGGCAAGGTTAAATATGAGTGGAGCTGCAGCAAGCGACTAGCAAGTATGGTGGCTAACTTATTCGCAAAAGAGGGCGAGAAGAGGAGGCAAAGCACGAGCAAGAAGCTAGAGGGCAACCTGCGCAAACATTACTCCAACACCGTGTCCACTTCCCGGACCCCGCCGAGAAGAGGCCATCACGGTAACACACTCGGTTGATTCATTTTAATTAATTAAGGTTCAAGTTATCTACAACCGGACATTAACAAATTCCCATCTGCCCATAACCGCGGGCACGGCTTTCGAAAGTTCAATCCCTGCAGGGGAGTCCCAACTTAGCCCATGACAAGCTCTCACGGTCAACGAAGGAATAGACCTCCTCCCAAGACGTTCCAATCAGACTCGGTATCTCGGTAACTCAAGACACTTCGACAGGTTAACACAAAACCAGCAACACCGCCCGAATGTGCCGACAAATCCCGATAGGAGCTGCACATATCTCTTTCTCAGGGCACACTCAGATGAGCCAGACGTCGGGTAAGCCAGCCCAGAGTTGCCCCTGGTAGCCTCGAACATCGCTCGGTGGGACCAACACTCAGAGGAGCACTGGCCCGGGGGGGTTAAAATAACATGACCCTTGAGTCTACAGAACCCAAGGGAAAGAAAAGGGGCTAGGTGGCGAATAGTAAAACCAATGTTGGCATTGCTGGAAAAGCTTTAATCAAGGCGAAATATCAAGGGGTTCCCATTATAACCCAACCGCGTAAGGAACGCAAAAATCCGGGAACATAACACCGATATGACGGAAACTAGGGCGGCAAGAGTGGAACAAAACACTAGGCGAGAGACCGAGCCTTCCACCCTTTACCAAGTATATAGATGCATTAAGATAACATAGCAATATAATGATATCCCAACAAGTAAATAAAAGGTGTTCCAACAAGGTACGGCCTCCAATCTTCACCTGCAACTAGCAACGCTATAAGAGGGGCTGAGCAAAGCGGTAACATAGCCAATCAACGGTTTGCTAGGACAAGGTGGGTTAGAGGTTTGACATGGCAATTGGGAGGCTGACAAGCAAATGGTAGGCATCGTAGCATTGGCATAGCAAAAGAGCGAGCAAACTAGCATAGCAAAGATAGTAGTGATTTCGAGGGTATGATCATCTTGCCTGCACAGTTGTCAGAGTTGACTGGATCCTCAAAAGCAAACTCAACGAGCTCCTCGTTAGCGAACTCGTCTCCTGGCTCTACCCAAACAAGACAAACAAGCAACAAGGATACAATCAACCACGTGCAAGGATCAAGCGATATGATGCAATGATGATATGCTATGCGGGATGCGATGCGGGATGCAAAATGCAAGATATGACAGGAAATGCATGAACCTGGCCTCAACTTGGAATTCCAAGGGTGCCACTGGAAAGATGAGATGAACTCGCTTGAAAACAATATAAAGAACGCCGGAATCGGAGTTACGGTTTGGAAATGGCAAGCGATTCAAAAATGGCACCGGTCCGCGATTTATAGCAAGTAGGCATCTAAATGCAACGATGAACATGCTACAGCCACCAGACATGACAACAAAATACATGGCAGGGGTGCACACAAGATGCTTAACAAAAGTCTAGCACTGAGCTACGGCCAATTCATCCATTAACAGGTTCAAACAAGCATGGCAAAAACGCAAATGCAAAACATATTTCAGACTTAGTGAAATCAACACTTGTCTGAAATCTCAGATCACGAAGCCCTCCTCGGAGCAACAAAACAACATGATACATGACCTGATTAAGACAAGTAAGAACATGGCATGGTGCTACTCAACAAGCTTAACAAAAGACCCAAAGTGACCTGGGGCCAAAAGGGTTCACAAAATATACTAACGGGCACACGAACATAGCTAAAACACAATCAGTTTTCAGACTTTGTGAAAACTGAGACATGCTGAAATATAACTCACGAAGGCATGTAAACGAGCTCGATGCACTCACCACGGTGCAAGTCATGGCAAGGCAGGCATACATCCATTAAGAAGGCACAAAATACAAGCTAGACATGGCAAGAACAATGGCATATCATGCACGGATCAACTACAATAACATCGGCAAAATCGCAAACGAGTTGATGATCTGCCCAGATTCACAACGAAGCAAAAGTAGAGCTCGATTGACTCAAGCTAGGGTGCTCCATAATTGCAAACAAAGGCACGGATGGATAGAGCATAATAAGATTAACAAAACTCCCTTACTGATCATCCTCAAAAGAGGCACGGATCACTAGGAAACAAGCTGAACATATGGCATCATGAACTAAATAATCCCAGACTTAGTGAAAACTACTAAGTCCCTGAAAACAGATTTACCGGGTGCCTCACTTTGCAAGCTTGCAAAAGTCACCACACACATCCTAACAATTCATGGGTTTCCCCTCTGGAAAGAAGACAAAATCCTTAACAAAACATATGAAGGACTCACAGGCATAGCATGCACACAATAATCATGGCAAAAATGACAAAAGTCTAAGATGAACTAGCAGATCTGACAATTAACTCACGAAGCCTCCTTCTAACAGCATTTTGGGCATCAATATGAACTCAAATGAAAATGATGCAATGGAATGAAATGATGTACTCGTCGAGACGAACATTTTGATATACTACATGTCCAAAACGGAGCTACGGATGTGGAGATATCACTGGTCAAAGTAGGCATAAAAATATTGAGATAAGAGGGGAAAGTCAACCCGAGATTAGGGTTTTTCAGATGTGAGATCTGCACGGATTTCGGAGATGGCCGGATCTACTGTTCACCGCCGGAGTTTCGCCGGAGAGGAAGAAACCGACCGGTGCTTGGGGAGGCGGCGAAGTGGCCGGGATGGAGCCCGGCTCCGCCGGCGATGGCGCGGGCGACGAGGAGGCGGGGAGAGCAGGGCCAGCTCGGGCGGCGGCCAGCGACGAGGTCGCCTGGCGACGCGGCGGCTACCGGTGACGGAGCTCCGGGCAGGCGGCGGCTGGAGGCAGGCGGCGATGGGGACGAAGGCCCCGGGCGGCGGCGCGGTTCCACGGGCCGGGGAGGGCTGGCTATGGACCCGAGCGGGCTCCCGGCGGCGGTGGAAGGCGTGGTCTCTCAGGCGGCGCCACGTGGCGGCAGTGGGAGGCGTCCGGACATGTCAGTCGGTGGGCGCTTTGTCCGGCGGCGCGCGGAGGTAGGAGAGACTAGGGTTAGGGGTGGATTGCACCGCGAATTTTTGGAGGGGGGTGTATATATAGGCATAGGGGGAGCTAGGAGAGTCCAAATGAGGTGCGGTTTTCGGCCACGCGATCGTGGTCGAACGCTCTAGGACATGGAGCAGAGTTTGGTGGGTTTTGGGCCAAATTGGAGGGGTGTTGGGCTGCAACACACATGAGGCCTTTTCGGTCCCTCGGTTAACCGTTGGAGTATCAAACGAAGTCCAAATGATACGAAACTTGACACGCGGTCTACCGGTAGTAAACCAAGGCCGCTTGGCAAGTCTCGGTCCAATCCGGAAATGTTTAATCCCCACACACGAAAGAAAGCTAGAAATGACCACCGGAGGAGAACGAAGCGCCGGAATGCAAAACAGACAATGGGGAAAATGCTCGAATGCATGAGATGAACACGTATGCAAATGCAATGCACATGATGACATGATAGGAGATGCATGAAAAAGAAAACAACACACGGAGACAAAGACCCGAACCCGAGAAATAAATATAACTTAACGCCGGAAACGGCAAGAGTTGGAGTACAAATAGGGAAAGTTACATTCGGGGTGTTACAGCCTCCCCCATGCTTGTGGGAGACTCTCTTCTTTAATTTCCACAAAGTTAAATATTTCCTGCAAGGCAGCTTGTTTCTTATGAGGAGGGAAATATTTTTCAGAGAAGTAATAAATCATATATTGGGGACTATGCACACAACCAGCAGCAAGAGTATTGTACCAAGCTTTAGCATCACCCTTTAATGAGAACCGAAATAATTTGAGAATAAAGTAATAGCGAGTTTTCTCATCATGATTAAAAAGGGTGGCTATGCCATTCAACTTAGTAAGATGTGCCACAATAGTTTCAGTTTCATAACCATGGAAAGGATCAGATTCAACCAAAGTAATTAACTCTGGGTCGAAAGAGAATTCATAATCCTTATCATCAATAAAGATATGTGAAGTAGCAAACTTAGGATCATATTGCATTCTATCATTCAGAGATTTTTCTTTATACTTGCATAATAATTTCTCTAGATCATCTCTATCCTTACAAGCAATAATATCTCTAGTTGTCTCCTCATTCATAACATAACCTTCCGGTACCTTAGGCAATTCATATCTAGGAAGGCTAGTCCTAGCAGGTGTTTTAGGAGATTTAGTTTCAAGCTCATCATCAGATTCAACAACATCATGTTGTATTACTCTAGCAATTTGTTCATCAAGAAATTTACCAAGTGGCACATCATCATTATCAAGCAAGGTACTAGCATCATCATAAGCATTATTCATAGCAGAAGTAGCATCATCAATAACTTGCGACATATCAGAATTAATAGCATGTGGTGGTGTTGCAAGTTTACTTATAACAGAAGGTGAATCTAAAACAGAACTGGATGGCAGTTCCTTACCTCCCCTCGTCTTAGAGGGAAAAATCTTAGTCTTAGCATCCTTCAGATTCTTCATAGTGATAAATTGATCATAATCCCAAGTGACTCAACAAATATAGCTACGCTCCCTTGCAACCTCGCCAGAAAAAGTTCTTGATAACCCACAAGTATAGGGGATCACAACAGTCTTCGAGGGTAGAGTATTCAACCCAAATTTATAGATTCGACACAAGGGGAGCCAAAGAATATTTGAAGGTATTAGCAGCTGAGTTGTCAATTCAACCACCCCTGGAGATTAATTATCTGCATGTAACATCCCAAATTTTCAATTTGGAATGTTTTACAATTATTAGCTAAGCATCTATGCATTTTGTTTCAATTGAGTGACATTTGGAAAATTTTAGAGGCGTTCGGGTTTTATTTGAATTTGGATTCAACTTGGCATTTGAAATTTATTTCAAAAGTCCCTGACGAATACTTGTGAAAAAGTATGAGAGGAGCTAACATTGTCGGTGTACTAGAATAGGGGTACCCTAGTACCCCGAACTTGTGCACGGGCAGTTGCAGCACCCCGCGGCAAAGGCTTGCCGGGCGAACGCCAAAGACCCTCCAAGGTTCCCTTGGAGCCATTCAAGAACAAAGTATTTAAGCTCAGGATACAAGGCCCCGGCAAGAGGAGCTTGCCGGGAAGGCCAACCAAGGCACTCTAAGGAACTTGCCGCGACGCGCCACGCGCTCCGGCAAGGTGATAAGGCCCCGGCAAGAGGAGCTTGCCGGGAAGACTAAACAAGGTACCTCGAAGCCCGGCGAGCGACAAGCCTCCGGGCCCGACAAGATAGCAGCAGCGGCAAGGCGCTTGCCGCGGCAGGCGGCCACTCTGCGCCCACGCTCCAGCGCATCCACCAACGTGTCGCTCTGGGGGCCTCTCCAGGCGCACGTGGCGGGAGGCTGTGCAGCCAGCGGTGCGCAGTGGCATGCGAAGCTGACAAGATCGCCATCATGGCGAACGGTGGCGCCCCTAACGGTCCTTTTCTGCACTATTCGGGCGACTCAGACGGGCATTTAATGCCCTTGTCCCCTGCCGTCAAGGTTAGGTAGGGTACACTGTACAAGCAACTATATCAACTACCTCGCTTTTTACGTTTTTACCCTCCTCTGCGTGCCACCTGTCGGTGACCCCTTTAGCGTATAAAAGGAGGCCCATGCGCAACGTAGAGGGGGTTCGGTTGGATTCGGAGCCTCAGACAGTTTGCTTCGATCCATTCGTAGCCCAGAGAACACCACACTCTTGCTTTGGAGAGCAAGAACACCAGATAATACAACCAGACAAGCAGCAGTAGGAGTGTTATCTCTCCGGAGAGCTCCGAAGCTGGGTAAACTGCTCGTGTGCCTCGCCTCGATCTGCTCTTCGTGCGATCTCCGCCCCCCGCCGAACCAAAAGGGGTCCGGTCCGCCGGCCCCATAGGTGTTCGTGGATCAGTTCTCCCCGACATCTTTGGCGCGCCAGGTAGGGGGCGTCGAGCTTGCGTGAACCTGATCCGGCGTTCACACGAGCTAGATCCTTATTCCCTTCATCAACATGCCACCGAAGAAGAAGACTTCGGCGGCGGCCGCTCAATCCACGTCACTTCCGCCACCATTGGGCAAACGAGTGGTGGGATGGACGCCGGCGGAAGAAAGGACATCGACGAGGAAGCCCATGATGCCGCCAGGTCCAAGTACAAGGCTGCACAAACCTCGGCGACTGTACATGTTCCACGCCACTCTCAGGAGGCGCAAGATCAACAGCGTCATGGCACTAGCAGTGCCATACGCATGATAGCCCAAGACCAAGCTGGTGGATCTCGGAGCGCTCAAGACCAGCATGCACGCCAGCGTACTGGCACGAACGGGGCATGGTCGCCGGGACGGGATACTGCTCCTTCTAACATAGTTAGAAGTTCGAGCACGTCCCGTTCCTCGCACCGTCCGCCACTGCCACGCACCACCCCAGCAGAAGCCTTGGCGCGAGCTCAACTTCTCCTAGATTACCCTTCGACGTCAGACAAGATCGACGAATGGAGGGCCACCATTCAAAGTCTCATCGGTTACGCCAACGGCGACACTCCACGGCGGCCGAGCGCGTCGCCACCGCGGCAGGACCGCCGGACGCGAGCCGGTGGCGACGAAACGGGCGGAGGTGCAACTACCATGCAATCACCGCCCCAAAGGCCAAGATCGCCGACTCGCCGGATCCACCTCGACAGCGACTCCACTGCATCGTCGGATCCACGAGCTCGTCGCGATCAGCGCCAAGTTCTTCATGATCGACAACAAGAAGACGCTCGAACCCGCATCGAGCGCCGAAGAGAAGTGCGACGTCAATCCGACAAGCGCGCTGGGCCCTCTATTGACATGCATGCGCCAAGGGAACCAGGCGATCTGCCGTACGCGGTAGGTTGTCCTGCGTTCACTCGTGAGCTGCGGCAAGTCCAGTGGCCCAGTACAAAGAACTTTAAGCCAGACGTACCGGAGAAGTACGACGGCAAGACGCACCCGTCAGAGTAACATTTGGCAGTGAGCTGAACTTTAGGATAGAGAGGGTCACGTTTGACGTTGCCGACTTTCCATTACCTTACAATGGAATCCTTGGCCGTCCGGCACTCGCCAAGTTCATGGCAGCCTCTCACTATGCGTACAACATACTGAAAATGCCAGGGCCAATAAGTGTCATCTCTGTCCCTGGCGACAAGAAGGATGCTCTTATTTGTGCCGACAAGATCTACCGGGAAGCAGCAGCCGCAGCAGAACGAAGGACACTTGCCGCTGAAGCTCCCGGGGGGGAAGAAGAAGACCAAGTCCGGCAAGAGCTCTGATGCCTACTCCGGCAAGCGCACCTCCTCGGAGTGCTGCGCTACCGTCGAGGACGCACCATCGAGCTCCACCGGCAAGTGTAAGAAGGCAGTGGCAGCTCCACCTGAGACTAAGAAGGTGTCCGCCAAGGAGGATGGCACTGGTGGTACCTTCACCATCAGCGCCACTCTTGACCCCAAATAGGAAAGTGCGCTCGTTGCTTTCCTGCGGGCGAATGTCGACGTGTTTGCGTGGCAACCGTCTGATATCCCCGGTGTTCCCAGGAAAGTGATTGAGCACCACCTTGCCGTCTGTCCTCATGCGCGGCCCGTCAAGCAGAGAGTCAGGAAGCAGGCAGTAGAGCGCCAAGAATTCATCGCAGAAGAAATCAAGAAGTTGGAAGCAGCAGGCCTTGTCAGAGGAGTACTCCATCCCACGTGGTTGGCCAATCCTGTTGTTGTGTGCAAGGCTAATGGGAAATGGAGACTTTGTATTGACTTCACTGATGTTAATAAAGCTTGTCCCAAAGACCCATTTCCCTTGCCGCGTATTGACCAGATTGTTGACTCCACAGCCGGATGTGATTTGCTTTCTTTTCTTGATGCATACTCAGGATATCATCAGATCTTCATGGCCGAAGAGGATGAAGACAAAACCGCATTTATCACCCCGTGTGGCACGTACTGCTTCGTGCGGATGCCTTTCAGTTTGAAGAATGCTGGTTCAACATTCGCAAGGGTAGTCCACCATGCTTTTGAGCCACAAATACACAGAAATGTGGAAGCTTACATGGATGACATAGTGGTCAAAAGCAAGAGCAAGGCGACCTTGATTCAAGATTTAGACGAAACATTTGCAAACCTGCGCAAGATCAACCTCAAGCTTAACCCCAAGAAGTGCGTGTTTGGAGTCCCTTCCGGCAAGCTTCTCGGGTTCTTCATGTCTCAGCGGGGAATTGAAGCCAATCCCGACAAGATCAAAGCCATCGAGCAGATCGAAGCACCAAAGCGCGTCAAGGATGTACGAAGACTTGCCGGTTGCATGGCTACTCTCAGCAGGTTTATCTCTAGATCTGCTGAACGCGCCCTGCCATTTTTCAAAATTTTGAAGAAGGCAGGTCCAATGAAATGGACTCCGGAAGCGGAGGCTGCGCTGCAGGACTTGAAGAGATACCTGTCCTCCACTCCAACGCTTGTCGCACCTAAGCCGCAAGAGAAGTTGCTGCTGTATATAGCGGCAACCAATCAAGTGGTTAGTGTTGCGTTAGTGGCGGAGAGAGAGGCAGATGATGAGCCGGCAATCATGGCAGATGCATCCAGCGACAAGCAGGGGGCTTTGCCGACAAGCTCTGGTCCCGACAAAGATGGATCTGCGCAGGAGCACGACAAGATGCAGAAAAGAATGGTGCAGCGCCCAGTTTACTTTGTCAGTTCCCTTCTGCAGGGCACCAAGAATTCCAACAAGTTGACGCCAAAGTGGGAAGGCCCTTATCGGGTGAGACGAGTCACAAGGCCTGGCGCTGTCTGCCTTGAGATCGAAGATGGCATTCCGGTGAGCAACTCCTGGAACATAGAGCATCTTCGTAAGTTTTTCCCATAAGGCACGGTTGCCGGAACCCGTTCCAGCAACCACCTTTTGTACAAGTCTTGCCGCTGTTGCATGTAATCCTTTGTACAAAGCCGGGCGCAGATCCCGTGCATAAGTAAAAACCCATGTGCTCCGCACAGCTTGTCCATTTCATGCGTTAGTTCCTTTCTTGCATGCGATTATCTGACACTTTGTGCAGCACCTACATCCGGTAAGCAGTAACGAGCCGAAGAGCTCCATATTATTATTTTCTCTTCTTTCTTTTTCTTTTAAAGGAAAAGAAGGTTCCCTCGCACACATGTTTGCCGGGGGGGAAGGAGAAGATTGTGGTATGGACCAGGCGTCGTTCAAAGCAAAAGTTTTGCCTTGCCGGGAAGCAAACGACAGAAAAGCTAAGTTGCCAAAGTTTGAGCAATCACTTTTTTAAATTTTTGAGTTATCTTCCTCGAACGACCCTGCTTTGTATGGAAAACCTGTGCGCGGAGGAACCTACTCGTGGCTAGTTGCGTCCTTACTTTGTTTCGAGTCCGCTCAACAGCTTAAGCATGCTGCAACTAGTCGTGACAAGGTTCCTTGTCGGAAGCAGCGCCGCCAGCAGGCTGCTGAAGTTCCGCACTCAGCGCTCGCGGCTCGGGCGCCTGCGCCGACAAGTTCCCTAGAAGCGTAGGGTAAAAACATACAAAGGAAGGAATCTAGTAGAGGAAATAACATTGCAATTGATAACAGAGATAAAGTTATATTACAAAGATAACTTGTCGCAGCTCTAACAGACTGTTTTCATAACATGATTAGCAGCGACAAGGGAAAAGAAGAAATGGGCGGCCTAATCTACGCGCCCGCCCTCGACTCTCTTGATTTCGCTCACCTTGTCCACAATGGGTGCGACAAGGGCCTTGAGTGCGTCCAGATCGGCGTCAGGCGGCAAGGACCGGATGACGTTGGTGAAGCTGAGGCCTGGATTGCGGAAGGCTACCTTCATCAGCACCTTCTGGAGAACCCCGGCGCAGATTTTGCGCGACTCGTCGGCCAGCTGCTTCGGGATCCTCTCCCGGAGCCGCTGGAGTGCCGTCGCCACGCCCTTGAAGAATAGGCTGAGCTTGGCGCTGGGTTGAAGGCTCTCGTCGGAAGGATACCCAAAGTCCTCCATCCCCAGCTGCGCCAACTCCTCGTTGATGACGGTGGCAGTGTTCACCAGACCCTCGGTCCAGTGCTCCATTGTGTCTCCGAACGAGTTCTGGGTAACTGCAATGCTTTCCAGCAGCACCGCGTCAGCCTTGACCTTCTCCGCCAAGGTCTTCTCCCGCTCCTTGGCGGCCTCCAGCGTCTGTGTCAGCGTGGCCAACTTTAGCTCCAGGTCCGCTTTGGAATCCTTGGCGGCGCTGAGCTCCTTGCCCCTCTCAGCGAGAAGGCCTTGCAGCTCACCGTGGGCGGCAGCATCCTTCTCGCGCTCACGCTTGAGCGCGGCAATCTCCTCGCCGCTCTTCCTAATATCGGCCTCCAGCCGCGCCACCTTCTCCTCTAGCTCTTTATTGGCGGCCTCTGCAGTTGCCACGGCATCCTTTGCCTCCTTGAGCGCCCCGCCAAGTGCTCGCTCACGCTCGGCAAGCTCCTCCTCGTAGCTGTCGAGGTGGGCCTTCCGCTGCACTAGCTCGCCTTCCCGCGCGGACTTCTTCTCGGCAGCCAGCCTTTGTTCCTCCTCATCCTCGGCCTTCTCGAGAAGAAGCGCTCCTCGTCGACTCGCTCCCGCTCCTGCGCCAGGGACCGGAGAGCTTCTTGATTTTGGCCCCGGAGCTCCTCCGCGCGCTTTTCCATGTCAACTCCCGCCTTCGCGACAAGCGCTTCCCGGGAAGCCAGCTTGGCTTGCCGGGTGCGGTAGAGTGACAGCAGCTTCCGCAGCAGCTGCTCCTCCTCAGGCTCGCCGCTGCCGCTGCTGGGCGCGTCGACCAATGACAGTCCAGCAGAGGCGAGCACCTCCCCGTCAAAAGCTTCCCCCTCGACTGGCGCCCTGGAGCTCGATGCCCAGGGTAACTTGATGAAGATGTCGTCGCCGGCCTTCAAGTAGGCGCCGGGCTGGGGCTCCTCGGAGCCCGGCTCTACAGAAGCGGCAGAGGGTTCGGCGGTCGGCGCAGCGCCCGGCGCTCCTGCGGCCTCAGGGTCGTCAGTGCGATCGCCCGACCCCTCGCCGGCTTCCGCAGCAGCAGCCCCGGCGGCCTCCTCGCCGGCGGTCACATCAGCACCGGCACCTTCCTCGCCGGCGCCCTCTGTCTCCATTGGCTCAGCCGAAGATGGGTCTGAAGAACGAAGAGGGGAGGAAAATCAATCAAAAAAATCCAAGAAAGGAAAAACGGAAGAAACAGAACCCAAGGGAAAGTTTCTGGGAAAGTGGATTACCTGCGCCAAGATCTTCAGTTGCAGCCTCGGTCGCCATAGGATCAGCAATGCCGTCCCTTGCCGGGGAGGCCCCCCCTTGCCGGAGAGCTCTCCCTTGCCGGGGACTCCTCCCTTGGCGGCGCAGTCGAAGCAGGTGGCACTTCGGGACCGGCCTCCGGGCGCCCCTGATGAGGCTGCTCTGCTCCTGCACAAGTCAACAAGCAAGATATCAGCGAAGGAAAAAGCACTCAAGCACGCCCGGCAGCAGAAGGTTAAACTATGAACTTACGCTGGGGGCTGCGCTGGGGGCTGCTTTGAGGAGTGATTGCCGGGTTCGTCAAGGTGATCTCGGACTCACCCCCTATCGACAAGGTGGGGTCATCTTCGATGACGATCACCGCGGCCTTGGCCCTCTTCGCCGCTCTCTGGGCCAGCGTTCTAAAAAGAAAGGAGTCCAGATTGGAGCAAGTCAGATATAAGATATAAACAGCAAGATTGAAGAACTACAGAAGCACCAAAGAAACTCACTCTTCTTCCTCCTCGTCGGAGCTGAGCACGGAAAGATCGAAGTCCGGCCCTCCTCCGGTGCGGCGAGGTGGAGGAGTAGGATCCCTTGCCCGCTTGGCGGGGGCAGTGGCGGTGGCCCGGGAAGATCCCGCTCCAGTTGCCGCTGTTGCGTGAGGCGCTCCCACGGCAACATTGCTTGCCGCGGTAGAGCGCGTCGCGCGGCTCGGTGGCTGTGGAGCCGGCTGCCGCCCCGCTGCGTCCCCGGCCCTGCGAAGGCGCCTCCTTGGCGGGGCCGGGGGCTCCGCCTGCGGCAAGTTCTCTGAAGGCTCAGCCTCCTCCTCGCCGGCCTCGCTCGACTCGGCTTCGGAACCGGCATGCTCCTCCTCGCCCATGAACTCCGCGCGTTCGGCTAGGTTTGCCGCCTCTGCAGCCTCCGCCTCCTCCACAGTAAACCCAAACACACCCGCAGCAGCTGCAGCCGCAGCCTCTTCCGCCCTAGTAGCGATGAGCTGCAGCTCCTCGTCGGTGGTGTCACGGGTGAGGCTCTTCTGCTCGTCGGCGCGGACCGGCACTTCCTCCAAGGTGTCGAAGAACGCTTGCACAACGTCATCCGCAGGCTCTTGCCAAGTTGGGACGATGCCGTGTGAATCGCACAACGGCATCATGGCGCGGATCCGGTCAGGCGAGGAGTTATTGCACAAAGGAACTACACCCCTCGGCAGTGTGAATGGGTGCTGGGGGTCACGTTTGAAAAACTCCAAGAGCATTGCGTCCAACTCCAAGACGGTGAAGTTGTAGTTGAGGCCCGGCCGCAGTCTCATGATGTTCGCCGAGTTCTTGAACTCCCAGGCGGGCCTCCCCCTCTCCTGCAGGGGGGCAATGCGGCGGCGGAGGAAATCTGCCCCGACAGCACCTACAGTGAGCCCGGCAAGCCTGAGGCGATGAATCCTAGTGATGGCGATCTTCAGCCTCTCGTCTTCCGGGGCCACGTTGCTCCAGTCATTGCCGCACACTATTGGAGTTTGGCGCACGGCGGTGAAGGGCTGCGGATCCTCCTCGACGATCCAACACCACTCCGCTCTCCACTCCTCCCACTTGCTGCGAAGCTCACCCTCCAAGTATGCATCCTTCTTGCCGACTCTCGAGATCCAAGCAATCCCTCCGGCAAGCGGCTCTCCTCTCTCTACCCGAGGCATGAAGTAATGACGGAAAAGGGCTACGCTAGGGTGGACTCCGACAAAGTTTTCGCACAAGTGTGCGAAAACTGCCATGGTCAGGACAGCATTGGGGGTGAAGTCAAGGAGGCGGAAGCCATATGTGTTCATAATATCGCAGAAGAACTCCGAGAAGGGCGGGCAGAGCCCGCAATAGAAGAATAGCGGGAAGAACGGGTACCCATTTGGAGCCAGCTTCGAAGCGGTAGCCGGGAGTACCCTCGTGCGCGGATGCGCATGCGTCTCCGTCGCCCAAAAGAGATAGAAGTACTCCCTCAGCTCCTGCACGCCGAGCTGGGGGTGAAGATCGCCCGCTCCTTCCGCAGCGCCGCGAGCCGCTGCGCCTCGGCCGACTTCACGCCCTTTCCCTTGTCGGCTTTCGGAGCCATGGAGGAGGTGGTGGGGAAGGTCGTCGGCGTGGTGACGCTGGTGGCAATGAGGGGCGGAGCGCTGCTCTCTCGGCTTCGAGAAGAAGGGGGAGCGGCGGAGTTTGTGAAGAAGGAGTAGCAGCAACCAGCGAGGGGGAACAAACTGCCTCTGTTTCCTCTGCTTATAAAGAGGGACGGGGCGGACGTTTCGCCCTTCCTAATAAACAACCACCCACGATCTCTCCCACGATGCCGCATTCAACGCGTGCCATTATGGGAGACCGCGGTGGATGCGGAACAAGATTTGGCGTGGCCCAGCCCGCGTGTGCCCGTGCCCTGTCTTGGGCCTGGCCCAACAGCGCTCGGCACCGTGTCTGGCCCAGGCCCGGGGGCTCCTGTCGGTGTACTAGAATAGGGGTACCCTAGTACCCCGAACTTGTGCACGGGCAGTTGCAGCACCCCGCGACAAAGGCTTGCCGGGCGAACGCCAAAGACCCTCCAAGGTTCCCTTGGAGCCATTCAAGAACAAAGTATTTAAGCTCAGGATACAAGGCCCCGGCAAGAGGAGCTTGCCGGGAAGGCCAACCAAGGCACTCTAAGGAACTTGCCACGACGCGCCACGCGCTCCGGCAAGGCGACAAGGCCTCGGCAAGAGGAGCTTGCCGGGAAGACTAAACAAGGTACCTCGAAGCCCGGCGAGCGACAAGCCTCCGGGCCCGACAAGATAGCAGCAGCGGCAAGGCGCTTGCCGCGGCAGGCGGCCACTCTGCGCCCACGCTCCAGCGCATCCACCAACGTGTCGCTCTGGGGGCCTCTCCAGGCGCACGTGGCGGGAGGCTGTGCAGCCAGCGGTGCACAGTGGCATGCGAAGCTGACAAGATTGCCATCGTGGCAAACGGTGGCGCCCCTAACGGTCCTTTTCTGCACTGTTCGGGCGACTCAGACGGGCATTTAATGCCCTTGTCCCCTGCTGTCAGGGTTAGGTAGGGTACACTGTACAAGCAACTGTATCAACTACCTCGCTTTTTACGTTTTTACCCTCCTCTACGTGCCACCTGTCGGTGACCCCTTTAGCGTATAAAAGGAGGCCCATGCGCAACGTAGAGGGGGTTCGATTGGATTCGGAGCCTCAGACAGTTTGCTTCGATCCATTCGTAGCCCAGAGAACATCACACTCTCGCTTTGGAGAGCAAGAACACCAGATAATACAACCAGACAAGCAGCAGTAGGAGTGTTATCTCTCCGGAGAGCTCCGAAGCTGGGTAAACTGCTCGTGTGCCTCGCCTCGATCTGCTCTTCGTGCGATCTCTGCCCCCCGCCGAACCTAAAGGCGTCCGGTCCGCCGGCCCCATAGGTGTTCGTGGATCAGTTCTCCCCGACAAACATGACACTCCAAAATGTCAGAAGAAATTAATGCCAAAAGTTTTGAATTCAAATTTGAGTTTTATTTGGAATTTTCAAAAAAAATGTCTTTATTAAGTTTTTATTTTGCCTCTGAAAAATAGTTCATCTTATAGGTTATGTTTTTCTAAGAATTTTGATATATATATATATCCTATATAAAAATATTTTATTACTTATATTTTATTTTATCTTACTTTCTGTTTTACAAAAAAAACTCCAGCGCACCAGGCGCCAGGCCAGCAGGCGCAGCAGCTCAAGCCACGGCCCACCAGCGTGCCCAGCTAGCCGAGCCAGCCTGCCCCAGCACCCCCGCAACCGACCTCCTCTCCCTCGGTCACCCGCTCGATCTATCTCCCTTTCTCCCTCACTGACCCGCGGGGCCCGCCCTCTTTCTTTCCCCACGCGCACGCCTCGCCGAGCCAAAGCACGCAGAGCACGCCGTCCGCTCCGATCTTCCAGGTATCGCGATCCCGAGTCGCCCCCTGCTCCAGGAAGATGCCCTATAAAGGGCCAAGCCCCTCCTCTCTCGCACCCCCTAAAACCCTCGTCCAAAAACCCACCACAGCCGCCGCCACCTCCAAACTGATCTCGTCACAGCCGCCGTCGCCCGCCACTGTTTGTGACGCCGGTAAGCACCATGTCAAACCCCCTTTCCATCCACACATTGCCCTCGACCAAGCGCACCCCGTTGACACATTCTCACCACCTAGGAACCACCGACGCCGCCGCCTCAAGCATCGCCGCCCGTCACCGGAGCAGCAGCTCGCGGGACTCTGCACCACCTCACCCTCGTCCTCTCCGACGCCTCTGAGCTCCACCGAGGCCGCCATAGACTTCACCCCGCTCCTCCACTTCGCCCCGACGTCTTCGCCATCCTTCCCGACGACCGGAGCTGACGCGCCATCACCGCCGAGTCGCCGAACTTCGCCGACCACCGCTGTAATCCCCGGAGTCCTCTCCGTCGTCCGATCTTCCATCTACATGCTAGATTAGAAAGCACGAAGGGGTACGGATTTTCTTTAGTAGATCGGTTAGTGTTCGGTTTATTTTCGGTTTAGATAGTTTAATCAAACTAGTAGGTTTTCTGTTATTAAGCGCGTGTATGTTTTAGATTAGGAATCGCCCGATCAATGTTTAGTTACAGACCTCACCCCTTCGGCCCAGTAGCGCCCGTTTATCTTTTTTGTTTTATTTTCGTCTCTGTTTTTTGAAACAGAAAGTTTCAATCTTGTAAAAATCTGTTTCTCTTAGGTTATTTAATATTTTTAGTTGATTCTTTTTGATCTAGTTTGCAAATTTCCTAAAGTTTCTGTATAAAATAGTTTTGGCCATGTTTATTTTAAACAAAATTGTTTTATTGAGTTTTAGTCAGATTAGTATTACTGCTATAAAATGAGCTAGGATTAATTTTTATAGTGATTTTTTTCACTGCTTTGTTTTGACCTTGTCTAATAGTAGGATTAATTTGGGTATTTATAGTTTTAATTAAAATTAGTTTTACACGAAAACAACCTTGTTTAGTTTATTTCACTTTGTTGCTGTTTTTTGTTGCTTTAATTACTTTAATTTTGGGCATCTGCTGGAGATGTCACCGCTGCTAGCTGGGCAGTATATTTTTGGGTGTCTGCTAGAGATGCTCGGTCATGCGGCGCGCTAAAACGCTATTTTCGCGCTGTAAAAAAAAATTAGCGCGCGGCTCCGTTGGGCGCCTATTGGAGATGCTCTAAAAAGATGAATCACCTTGGGACTCGTTGGATGGAGCACCAAATAGCAGTCAACATGCACAAAAAAGCTCTCAATATGAGCGCCAACTAGTGTTGCGCTCGCCTCTCTCAAACAGGAGTCTTGTTACAATCTCCCATGAATAATTATTTCCCCTTTAAAATAAGGGAAAAGCTTAGGAACAACCGGCTGTTCCAACACAGGGCGTCCGCCGCCTTCAACGTGTGACACGTGTCCCGTGTGTGGCCCGCAGCCACTAAATCTTTACTGTAATTTTTCCGCAACAATATCCATGTTGCAAAAGTACCTTCCACAACAACACCAATGTTGTGAAAAAGTGAAGACATAAAAAGAAATTATGTAACAAGACGTCTGTTGCAAAAAATATATGCAACAAGACCTTTCTTGCAAAAAGATGCAACAATATATCTGCTGCGAAAAAAAATTATGCAACACTAACTTCGTTGCAAATGTTTTTGCAACAAGACTTGTGTTGTGAAAGAAAACTTGCAACACACCATTTGTTACAAAAATGAGGACAACGTGAGCCACAAGATACACAGGATCTGATGACTCACAACCCGGCAGATCCTTTTGAAAAGATCCGCCGGCGGACGTGTAGCACGTCCCTTAAAATAAGACCCATGTTGCACTCGGTCCTCTGCAACATAAGCCCTGTTGCAATCTCTCATGGACCTTTTTTCTCTCTTTTGGAACAAGACTCATGTTGTGGTTGGCCCTCTATAACAGGAGTGATGTTGCAATCTATTCTGAATCGCTTTTTTTCCTTTTGAAACAAAACCCATGTGCGACTATAACCAAATCTCCTTCTCAACACCATGGCGTAATGTATCTTATGGGGTTCCAACCGTCGCTGCCCTCCTCTTACCTTGGTCGCTCTGCAACAAACGAGGTGTTGCGAACGAAAGGATCGCAATAAGGGCCATTATACAAAGTTGGGCTATGTGAATGGGTTGTCGTGAGCCATACGATCAAACTTGGATCTGACAGACGCGGAGGCAGTCAACACGCGCAACATTATTAGTAAGGTGCGCGCTAGCATTTTCTATAAAAAAAATTAGGACGTGTTTGGTAGGACATTTATTGCCGAATATTCAATTCTGAACCCCGATCTCATCTGCACTCGGTGAACAGTTCAATCAAAACAAATAGCAAAAAAAATTAAAAAATCTGCATTTTTTCTGTGTAAGATGCTTAAGTGCGTGATGTCCGTGCAAATTTACAAGGTGTTTGGACATTCATAGAGCTCATGACAAAAAAGACAAAATTGTCTCCGAACAGTGTTTTTTCAAATGCTCCTCAAACACTCTCGTTTTTTTCACGAGCTCCTCAAATATCGAAATTGCACCAAGTTTTGCATGCACATCACGCACACGATCATCTTGAACCCCAAAAAAGTTTAAATTTTTTCTTTCTATTTTTATAGATTTTACTATTCATATGTAGGAGCATATAAGCCCAGGAGCCAAAACATTGTGTCTATATTTTCCCTGTTAACATATTGGACCCCGATAGTTGGTTGTCGTTAGCTGGGGGGCGTGGTTCCAGTGAATGGTACTGTAACACCCATAATGCGGCTATATCTCCTATGTGTGGGGCATGACTTAGAGGCATAGCCGCATGGTAGGCATGTCGCAAGAGGGGTAATTTTTATTCATCCCATATAGTGAATAAGAAAGGGATAAAGAGTCGGCTTACAATCGTCACTTCACGCAATACATAAATAATCCATACATCATCCAAGATACAAACAAAGGTCCGACTACGGGACCAAAATAAAGAAAGACAACCCCAAATGCTAGATCCCCGATCGTCCCAACTGGGATCCACTACTGATCAACCAAAAAAGACACAAAACAACGAAAAGATCTTCATCGAGCTCTCACTTGAGCTCGGTTGCGTCACCTGAACTGGTATCATCGGCACCTGCAACTGTTTTGGAAGTATCTATGAGTCACGAGGACTCAGCAATCTCACACCCGTGAGATAAAGACTATTTAAGCTTATGGGTAGGGTAAGGTAATGAGGTGGAGCTGCAGCAAGCACTAAGCATATATGGTGGCTAACTTACGCAAATGAGAGCGAGAAGAGAAGCAATGCACGGTCGAGAAACTATAAGTGATCAAGAAGTGATCCTGGAGCTACTTACGTTCAAGCATAACACAAGATTGTGTTCTCTTCCCGGTCTCCGCCGAAAAGAGACCATCACGACTACACACGCGGTTGATTCATTTTAATTAAGTTAAGTGTCAAGTTCTCTACAACCGGATATTAACAAATTCCCATCTTCCCATAACCGCGGGCACGGGTTTCGAAAGTTCAAAACCCTGCAGGGGTGTCCCAACTTAGCCCATCACAAGATCTCACGGTCAATGAAGGATATTCCTTCTCCCACGAAGAGCCGATCAGACTCGGAATCCCGGTTACAAGACATTTCAACAATAGTAAAACAAGACCAGCAAAGCCACCCAATGTGCCGACAATCCCGATAGGAGTCGCACATATCTCGTTCTCAGGGCAACCCCGGATGAGACAGGCTATGTGTAAAACCAGCCCTCGAGTTTCCCCGAGGTGGCCCCGCAGGCGGCTTGGTTCAGACCAACACTTAGAGAAGCACTGGCCCGGGGGATTAAAATAAAGATGACCCTCGGGTTGGCCGAGCCAAGGGAAAGGTATAGGTTGTTAGGCAGATGTAAAACCAAGGTTGGGCCTTGCTGGAGGAGTTTTATTCAAAGCGAACTGTCAAGGGGTTCCCATAACACCCAACCACGTAAGGGACGCAAAATCAAGGAACATAACACCGGTATGACGGAAACTAGGGCGGCAAGAGTGGAACAAAACACCAGGCATAAGGCCGAGCCTTCCATCCTTTACCATGTATATAGATGCATTAATTAAATAAGAGATATTGTGATATCCCAACATATCCATGTCCCAACATGGAACAATCTTCAACTTCACCTACAACTAACAACGCTATAAGAGGGGCTGAGCAAAAATGGTAACATAGCCAAACAACAGTTTGCTAGGAAGGTGGGTTAGAGGCTTGACATGGCAACATGGGAGGCATGATATAACAAGTGGTAGGTAGCGCGATATAGCGATGGAGCGAATATCTAGCAAGCAAAGATAGAAGTGATTTCGAGGGTATGGTCATCTTGCCTGAGATCCCGCAAGGAAGAAGAACGAGTCCATGAAGGAGACAAACGGACGTAGCCGAACGGATCCTCACAACTCCAGAACGAAACCGAAGCTAACGAGAGAGACAACCCGGAAAGAATAAAGAAACATAGTAAAAAACCATCACATAAACATGTCATGATGCATAACCAAGTATGATGCATGTCTGTTTTAATGAGGCATGGCATGGAAAAGTGCACAAACAATACTACAAATTAAATTGAGCTCAATATGTAACGAGTTGCATATTGACGGAACACCACCTGACTTATTTAGTTCTCTCCAGTTTATGTACTCAACAATATTAAATATTGGTTAGCATGGCGAGATGTGAAGCATATGAAAACTACCTATCTAGACAAGTTTAAATGAGGCAGGAAATAACAAACAACAAGTCTGGAAAATCCTCATGTGCATATTATGAATTTGGTACTGTTCTGCCCTAAACCAAATTTTAGAGTTGTTAAACATGAAAATTAATGCCACCATGTTAAACTAGGCATTTTTCTATCCCATTTACATATAAAGTTTATTTAAAATGGAGCTACGGTTATTTAGTTATGAATTAAATCATTTTAGCATGTTATTTGAGAAAATTTAATCAAACAACATTTTAAACATGCATGAAAGTTGGATAATATGAATCTACATAAAATTCTAAGCATTTTTCATATATAAGTTATTTTAATCCGATGCACCATTTGTAAGTTATTAAATGTGTGATGTTTAGGGTCCAAACTGTAAAAATGCAGTGCACTAGTTAAATAGCAAAAATGTTCTGCGGGAAAAAATGTGGCTCGGGCCGAAACTGACTGGCCCAACATGCACGGGAGAAGGCCTGGTGCTGCTCACATTGGGCCTGTGAGGGTGTGTGTATGACAGTGGGGCCAGGATGTCATAGTCACATTTGTAAGTTACATATAAAGTTTATTTAAAATGGAGCTACGGTTATTTAGTTATGAATTAAATCATTTTAGCATGTTATTTGAAAAAATTTAATCAAACAACATTTTAAACATGCATGAAAGTTGGATAATATGAATCTACATAAAATTCTAAGCATTTTTCATATATAAGTTATTTTAATCCGATGCACCATTTGTAAGTTATTAAATGTGTGATGTTTAGGGTCCAAACTGTAAAAATGCAGTGCACTAGTTAAATAGCAAAAATGTTCTGCGGGAAAAAATGTGGCTCGGGCCGAAACTGACTGGCCCAACATGCACGGGAGAAGGCCTGGTGCTGCTCACATTGGGCCTGTGAGGGTGTGTGTATGACAGTGGGGCCAGGATGTCATAGCCACAGTGATAAAATATAAGGCCACAGCCAAAACAAGTGGCGCCTGGGGCTCGAACCCAGGCCTCCTAGGTAGAAGAGAGGGGCACTAACCGCTGCGCTAGAGGGAAGACTTTGCACTGAGAGGGGCGCCTGGATCTTTTGAACCAGCCCCAGAAGGCCGAGCCCTGTGCTCTACCGCACACAAGAAGATGGCGACGGTGCCGACAGCCAACTGCGGCGACCACCGGAGCAGTGGAGCACCGGCGGGGGTGTGGGATTGTGAGGTGATGCTGCTATGGGATGAGCGTGTGCATGTGCGCATGAGTGCGTGCGCACGGACATGATCTCGCGGCCATGGCAAAGCGGCGCGGCGAGGATGGAAGCTATGGCCGAAGGCCGAGCCAGGCAAGGTGTGCATGCATGGGGCTGCAACGATGCGGGTGCCAGGGCGGGATCTGTCAAGGTGAGGTCCAAGCAAGGCGCTGCATGTAGAGAGACGAGCACCCACACATGAACAAAACATCTAAGGCGGGAGCACGAAGGCACAATCTTGGCATGATGCAAATGACTCTTACGGGACAAGTTAGACGGCAGGAGGGTTCAGGGAGGTGCGTCGGCTGACCTAGGTCTCGTAGGACAAGACGAGGAGGCCGGAAGCACGACCACTGATCATGGCGGCGTTCGGCTCCATGAAGAAGATGAAGCAGAGGAGGTAGACGACATGGTCGACAGCGTGAAGGCGAGATGGCGTATGATCTGTGATGTAGAGGAAGTAGTCGACATCGGGGTACTCCTGGTGACCTTGGCTGCAGCTGGACTTGTCGGAGACCGCGCCAGCGACGGGCACATGCTCATGTGCTCTCTTTGTCTCTCACAAGGAAGGAGGAGGAAGGCAGGGGAGATGCCCTTGGGTGGCGGCGGAGATGGGTAAAAGGAGGAAGGAGAAACCCTAGGGGGATCCGCGAGAGGGTTTTATAGGAGGCCAGGAGATGTGGATGGTGCTGGCCTCGCCACGGCGGCCGTGTGTGCTCGGGTGAGCTGGAGTTACTTCGAGAGGGAAGGGGTGCGTGAGGTGGAAGAAAAGGAGGGAGAAAAGAGAATGACAGGTGGGTCCAGGGAAGGGGTACATAGTGACCGCGTGCGAATTTTACCAGGGGATGGAATTGGGCTGCGGCTCGGCTGTTGGGTTGCTGAAGCTGCTGGTCGCTGGGCTGTGCTGCTGCTCTTTTTCTATTTCTTAAAATAGAAATAAAAGAGCAAAATCACAGAGGAATTGGAGAGGGTTGTGAGAGATATGAACATATCAATGGAGTTCAGAATTTTGTGCAGCATTTGAATAAATTTCTTTGGGCATTTTTAGAGATACAAAAATAATCCAAATTTGAATTAAATTCAAATTTGAGCCTTTTTGAACCCAACCTAAACAACTCCAAAATGAAAGAAATTTGACACAAAGCTTGAAGTAAATGTGTAGGATTTACTGAAAATAAGTGAACATTAATCTGGAGTATAAAATGCCACTAGAGAAATAATTGAAATAAAGGGAAAAGGAGAAGTTTGGATGGGATAGAAGCTTGGGTGAACTTGATGAATTGTTGCTGGTATGTGCATGGAACAAAAATTAGGTGGAAGTAAGAATAAGAGGGGTTCACACAAGAACACACAACAAAACTTAAATATGCCAAACAAGGCATGATGATCATGATGCAATGCAATAAGATGACATGATGAAAACAACAAACAAACGAAACACATGACAACAACGAAAAAACATGGAAGCCGTCTGGAGCGTCGGTCTCGGGGCGTCACAGGTACATACGTTGGGATGGGCATTTCCTATACGGCGCCTTCAATGCTCGTTAACGTGCATTTTGTTAACTGGCGCCGAACGCGCTCTTACTTGGGCCGACCCCTATATTAATTCTGTAAACTCTAAAAAATGGTTGCAAGGGACCTCATTCGAACTCGCAACCTGTTTGTTCAAAGGGAAGCATACTAACCACTCGTCTATCCCACCTGTTATGACATACTTGCGTTTATTTCCTTTTATTTCTTTTTTCAGTTCATGATTTTTTCTGAATGTTATTATTTGGTTATTATTTTTTATTTTTCCCTTTTCATTTTTTCTTAAATGCTTAGACTCTTTGAAAATCCATGAAATTTTTCTTCAAAATTAATGAACCTTTTTTCCAAAATCCATGAACTTTTATTCAAATTCTTAAACCATTTTCCATATTCATGAGCATTTTTTTCAAAATCAATGAACCTTTTACAAATTTGATGAATTTTTTTCCAAATTTGATGATCTTTTTCCAAAATCTAGAAACTTTTTTCCAAATTGATTAACTTTTCTTTTCAAAATCGATGATTTTTTTTAAATTCGATAATTTATTTACAACATCGATGAACATTTTTTCAAATTTGTGAACTATTTTCAAACTTGATGAACTTTTTTCAAATTAGTTTATTTTCAAAATTGATGCACTTCTTTTTTCAAAATTGCTGAACTATTTTTTGAAATCACTGAACATTTTAAATTGCGTGGTTTTTTCAGAATTAAACCAGTAGTTTTTTCCTAGGAGACCAACGGATGAAAAGATTAAGAAAACTAGCATTTTTAGAGAAAGAAAAGGAAAAAAGTTAGCGGATGAAGCGGTCGGGCGAGGTGGTACAATACTGGGCTGCAGCCCACTGTAATGCACACGAGCGCCAGTTGCCCAGCCAGCGCTGACTCAGGAAAAACCCTATTTGACGCACACTGCATCAAAATGTCGACGAATCACACAGGGATGCGACTAGCCATCGATTTGGGCCGGCCCATCTGTAGCGTACCTACAGGTTCTGCTTTTGGGAACCTTCTAGAGGGGGTTCCCACCGGTTCTTACTGGTTTTGGGAACCATCTAGAAGGTTCCTGAACCTGTTTTTTTTATTTTTTTTTCCTTTCCTTTTCTTTTTTTACTCTTTTTGTTTTTTCTTCTTCCTTTTTCTGGTTCTTTTTTCTTTTCTTTTTTTACTTTTCTGTTTTCTTTCAGTTTTACTTTTCAAGTTAATTTCTCTTTTCAACAAATTTTCTTTCTTTGGTTTTCTATTTCCAATTCTATTGCTCTCGTTTTTTTCAAACTTTTTTCAAAATATTCAAAATTTGTTCGTGTTTGCAAAAAAAATGTTCAATTTTGAAAAAATGTTCTCAAAATTCAAAATTTGTTCTCGTTACACAAAAATGTTCGAAAGTTTTGAAATTCAGAAAATGTACCAGATTTCAAATTGTTGTTCACGTATTCACAAACAATTGACACTACCAAATTTGTTCGTGATTTTTCAAAATGGTTCTTTGTGTCAAAATTTGTTCTCAAGATTCAAAAAATGTTCATGCTTTAAAAAATTGTTTGTGCTTTGAAATTTGTTTTCAAGATTCAAAACATGTTCTTGCTTTATTTTTTTCGAAAATTCCAAAACATTCATGTTTAAATGTTTGGGAAATTCAAAATTTGTTCGTTTTCATATTTTTGTTAGCGTTTGTGAAAAAATTGTACGTTCAAAAAATTACTCAAAGTTTACATTTTAGACATCTTAAAAATATTACTCGATGTTTGTGTTTTCAAAAAAATGTTCATAATTTCAAAAAATGTTCTGGTTATAATTTTTTTCCTGTTTTTCAAAAAATGTTTGGATTTCCAAAAAATTGTTCTCCCTTTCAAAAAATTTCCTTTTTCAAAAAAGTTTTGGGTTCACAAAATTTCGAGTTCTTAAAAAAACTCTTTTCAAAAAGAAAATCACGTTCAATATTGAGAAATAAGTTTATCTCTCTATGGCTTAGAGTTTTTATAGTTGACATGCACTGGCTGCTATTTTAAACATGTAATATCATAGTTATGGTGGCTTGTGACCTTGTTAACGAGCAAGAGCTCCTTGGTTTGATCCCCTACACATAGTTGTGTTTTTTGTTTTGCCGCAGTCGTTTAGGTCTTGAAGAGTCGTGAATCCAATTTAACACAAGTACTTGTTTGGCGCAGTGGTTAGCACAGCGCGCACTCATTCCGGGGTCACGAGTTCGAATCCCTACGACAGCCTTCTTCTCTTTGGTGTTTTTTCATGTCGATCATGCGGTGCCACTGCACCTGCAAATGGGCCAGCCCGTGAGCCGCCCTGTGTGAAACGTCGACCTCTTGCCGTATATAGCGGCATATAGGAGGTCCCACTGACTAGGAGCTCCCGTTGGGATGAGCACCCCCCTTAGCGAACGATTCTGGCACCTAGGCCTTTTCCCGTCTTCCAGGCCCAAACCCCTTTCCTTGTTGAGCACAAATAATAAAAGCTTCTAAAAATCAAGAAAAACAGCTCTAGAAAAATCAGAAAATCATGGCAGTACAAAAAATAGATTTGCCATGCAGCATAGCATAAATTTACCAAAAATGTTTGTAAAAACACGCAAATAAAAGAACTCTATAATTGTGATTATAGTGTGAACAAAACAAAATAATTGTCATGTGCAAAATAAAAAAGTACAAATAATTCGAAAAAACCCATGTTTAGGAACCAGGGAAGAGAAATGTTAAAATGCCATGAGAATATATGAAACATATTGAAATAATACAAAAATCATGTGTGACAAAAAATGGTAGAATTAAAAAATTCCCATGGTTTGGTGTTTTTTCACGTCGATCATGCGGTGCCACTGCACCTGCAAATGGGCCGGCCACTCACTAGGAGCTCCGGTTGGGATGAGCACCCCCCTAGCGAACGATTCTGGCACCTAGGCCTTTTCCTGTCTTCCAGGCCCAAACCCTTTTCCTTATTGAACACAAACAACAAAAGCTTCTAAAAATCAAGAAAAACAGCTCTAGAAAAATCAGAAAATCATGGCAGTACAAAAAATAGATTTGCCATGCAGCATCGAATAAATTTACCAAAAATGTTTGTAAAAATACGCAAATAAAAAACTCTATAATTGTGATTATAGTGTGAACAAAACAAAACAATTGTCATGTGCAAAATAAAAATTACAAATAATTTCAAAAAAATGCCATGTTTAGGAACCAAGAAAGAGAAATGTTAAAATGCCATGAGAATATATGAAACATTATTGAAACAATACAAAAAATCATGTGTGACAAAAATGGTACAATTAAAAAATTGCCATGATTTGAAGAAAATAAATCTTTGTTGGTTACATGGCAATTTTTTTGATATTAATGCCATGACCAAAAATTAACATGTACTAAGAAAAATAAAAACCACCATGCTACATAAATTGAAATTGCCATGGTTTAAAATTGTGAAAATGACATGGTCTAAGATAATGCCATGCTACACAAAAATATTTGAAAATAGCATGTCACAAAAAATTGTCATGCTAGAAAATTAATTAGCATTGCCAAACTAATAAAATTTCCTTGGTATGAATTGTAAAAGTACCATGGCCTAATGAATAAAAATGCCATGGTGCAACTAAAGAAATTTCCACGATCTAAAGAAATAATGTTTCCATGGTACATAATTTAGGATTATCATGCTCTTATTTTTTAAAATGCCATCCTCTAACTAAACAAATTTCCATGGTACCTATGATAAAACTAGCATGTTCTAAAATAATAAAAATGCCATCATCTAATTAGTGAAATTGCCTTGATGCCTACAATAAATTACACATGGAACTGCTAGCATGAGTTGGAAAACATTTAATGATCTTATGATGATTATCCACATAATTGCCGTGAGAAGCAAATTGCCATGGAAAATTTTAGAAAAAATCATGCAAAAATGACGTGTGAAAACATCCATAATAACTATGCCATGATCTAAAGCACAATATTACCAGGGTTACATGAATTGAAAATGACATGGTCAAGTTTGAAAAATTGCCAACATGTAACTAATACAAATGCCATGGTCTAATTTGAAAAATTGTCATCACGTAACTAATAAAAATGCCATGGTGCCTAAAATAAAATTACCATGTCCTTAATAGTAACAATACCATGGTATGATTAAAAAATGACATGGTGCCTACAATAAATTGCACATGGCAAAAAATCATGATTCAAAACATTTATATGATGTTGTGGTGATTATCTATGGGATTGCCACTATAAAGCAAGTTGGCATGTGAGGACAATCAAAACAATCATACAAAAAAATGCCATGCAGCCATTTCAAAACATTCATACTATTGGCCCAAAGGGAAAAGTGTGTGTATACACTTTGCCATACAAAAAATTTGTCATCACAAAAGAATATAGAGCTACCCCGGTGGCAATAAATTAAGTTTTTTGCCATGTCAACCAAAACCTCCAGGATTTAGAGACATGGTAGTATATAATTGAGTTGCCATTGCCCTATATTTCGAGTTTCCATCATGGCATATCGCTTGCAAAAAATGCCATGTGAACACAACCAAAACTTCAGTAAACAATGCAATCGTAAACATATTACCTATAATAAGAAAACAATTTTACAAATTTCCATGGGGGTGAAAAATGCCATGACAAAAAATTAAACTTATTGCCATGGTAGTTTACATGTTCTCTTCATCGCAACATATAAATTACAAAAAAATAATGCCATGCGACCAGAACCAAAATTTTGTAAAACTGCCATCATACTATAAAGCAAACATATCACTTATAGTCCAAGAATTTTTTCTAGAAATTTCCGTGGTAATGAAAAATGCCATGGGAAAAATGAAAACTAATTGCCATGGTAGATTGCAGGTTCTCAGATAAGCTAAATTGTGCAATTTACTATGATCTCCAAAGAAGAGGGGCGGGGGCATTCACGGTAGACACATTGTAATTATCATGGTTTCAAAAAAATACAAAGGTTTCTAGAAAATGCCATTATTGAGAACATGCTTGTTCTTCCCTTTGTTCTTGTTTGGTGTCTTTGCACCATATTGGTGCTAGGCAGAACTTCACCTCCCGTCTTAGTAGTTCATTTAGCCAGAACTTTCTCTTCAAGATAAATAGATGCTATCATATTTTCAACTGATATCTTTCGCCTCTTATTTTTTACAATTGTGGTGAAACTCTGCTACTTGTGATCTGCGTTGGGATTTCCCCGAAGAGGAGAGGATGATGCAGTATAGTAGGGATAAGTATTTCCCTCGGTTACAAAACCAATATTATCAATCCAGTAGGAGAACCAAGCAATGACTTGTTAGCAGTACCTGCACACAAACAACAAATCCTTGCAACCCAACACGAACAAGGGGTTGTCAATCCCTTGACTATAACGAGCAAGATCAAATTACATAGTTTTTGATAGATAGATCAAACAAAAATACAAAATAAAATAAATAAAATAAAAAACACAGCAAGGTATTTTTGGTTTTAATATATAATAGAAGATAGACCCGAGGCCATAGTTTTCACTAGAGGCTTTTTCTCTTGAAAATAGCAAACCGTGGGGAAACAAATTACTGTCGGGCAATTGATAGAAAAGCAAATAATTATGAAGATATCCAAAGCAATGATCATATATAGGCATCATGTCTGAGACAAGTACACCAAAATGATTCTGCATCTACTACTACTACTGTAGTGACCCAATCCCAATGGACCGTAGCCTCTGTGTTGAAGTGTCATCCCTGGATCGGTATTGTTGCACACACAGTACTCGAGGATTTATAACAGAGTTCAATCACACACTTATTACACGAGTGTCTCAAAAAGAGTACTTATTACAATAATATGGCTGGAGGCCATCTAAAATAAGATAACCGCGGAAGCTTTGAAGATAATAAGTCCATCCAACTCCACGGCAATACTGAGTGCATGACAACGACCTATCGCTCCTTACTCCTCGTCTGAAAATTCTGCAACATGATACGTTGCAGCCGTGTAGGTCAACACATGGAATATGCTGGCAAGATAACACCATAGAGTAATGAACAAATAACAGCTATTACTACATGCATATTTGGCTGGTGGAGGCTCTACGGTTATCATTTGCATAAAGATAGTTTTTCCCAACAAAAAAGGAATATATTTTATTTAAGTACGAAGTTTAATGACATTATTGAGAAGGTTCCTCCAACTCAATCCCAGAATAATAATTATAGCCCAACAGTTTCATTAAGTAAGTTGATTAGATCAAATCAATAATTCAAATACCAAATACTCAAGATGTCCATAACTGGTGACACGACTAACCATGATTATTTTATACACTCTACAGAGGTTTGCGCACTTTTCCCCACAATACTCGACCACATCCATGATCGGATGATCGAGACATAGTCTTTCTGAAGCATTATCTCTTTACGATAAAAAGAAGTTCAAATTCAAATCTACTTGAAACCAAATTTTAAAATTTTAAAATCATGTTCAAGTGGATTATCTGGATAGAGGGGAACAAGATGAAGATTTTGGTGTTGGTTTCACTAGATTTGGATAAACGAGCAAAAAATGGTGAGGGTTTGAAGACCAGGGACTAATCTGCGATAAAAATAATTACGAATAGGTCCCTGACCGAAAATTAAATTAAAAAGCAAAATCTATCGGACGAACGTTCGCTAACAGAGATTAACGAACGAATTCGTTCATTAACAGAGAAAATCGAGTGAACGTTCGCTATTTAACCAAAAATAAAATAAAATAAAAACTGATCTATCCTAATAAACCAAAACTAAAAAACCAAACTAAACCGAGAAAACCGGGATCGGTTATACCGGTCAGGCGTCGGCGCAACACGACAGTGGGCAGCGGGGCGCGGTGCGGCTGCGATGGGAGGCGGCGGGGAGCGGCGCGGGTGGCGCGGCAGCAGGCGGCGCGAGGCATCGGCGTGCAAGCGGCGGCGACGGGGTGGCTGCGGGTGGCGGGGTGAGTTGGGGAGGAGAGAGGGGGCACATATAAAGGGGAAGGGGGATGTCCTACTTGGCCAAGGGGCCAAGCAGCAACGCCGGGCGGCTCCCAGACTCCTGCCGGAGTCCGGCTCGTGCGCGTCTCGGACAAGCGGAGGACGGCTGCGGCTGCGGGCCGGCTGGGCTTCGGCCCAGTCGGTCGAAGTTTTTTTAAATAATTTCACCGAAACGGAAAAGTTCAAAGTAAAATACATAAAAATCCTAAAATCCCAAAATAATTTTCACAATCCTCTACTAATATTTAGGACAACATGACCATTTTTCTGGGCTAAAATGCAAATTTAAAAATGCAATTTTTCCATAATTTAATCGAACAAAATCTCAATAAATTTTGTAAATAAAATAATTATTTTTATTTAAAATTAAATTTCCATTATTTCCTCTATTTTGAAGAAGTCATTTTATCTTCTCTCATTATTTTATTTGTTTTGAAATATTTGGAAAAATAATTTCAAATAAAAAATCACTTTGATCCAATTTACCAATATTGAAAAATTCAAAAATGAAATTCTATGAAAACCTCCAACTCTCCCAAATGGTCCTTGAGTTGCTTAAGGTCTCTTGGATCAAAATGCCCAAATAAAACAAATTAAAAATGCAAAGAGCACGAATGCATATGATGATCTAATGATTAACATCCAAATTGAAAATTGGGATGTTATAGACCTAACCCCCTTAAGATGAATCTCGCCCTCGAGATTTGCGTTGGCTAGCAAATAGGATTGGGTGGTCTTTCCGTAGGTCTTCTTCTTGCTCCCACGTGGCTTCTTCCTTGGTATGGTGGCTCCACTGAACTTTGCAAAACTTGATGACCTTCTGCATGTAACTCGGTTGGCAAACTCGAGAATCTTGACGGGATTCTCCTCGTAGGTTAGGTCACTCTCTAATTGAATTGCTTCCAGGGGCACTATATCTCTTAGAGGAATATCGGCCATCTCTGCATGGCACTTCTTCAACTGGGAAACGAGAAACACATCATGAACTCCTGACAAACCTTCGGGTAACTCCAACTTGTAGGTCACTTCTCCCATACGTTCCAAAACTCGGTATGGTCCTACAAACCTTGGGGCTAACTTTCCTTTGACTCCAAATCGTTTAACTCCTCGAAGTGGTGACACACAGAGATATGCTCTATCTCTGATTTCATAGGCTACCTCCTTGCATTTAGTGTCAGCATAACTCTTCTGCCTGGACTGAGCTACCTTCAGTCTATCACGAATCAACTTAACATTCTCTCTAGACTCCTTGATTAAATCTGGTCCGAACAATTGACAGTCTCCAACTTCATCCCACATCAAGGGTGTCCTGCACCTCCTTCCATACAAAGCTTTGAAAGGGGCCATCTTAAAACTTGCTTGGTAGTTGTTGTACGAGAACTCTGCATAGGGCAAATTATCATCCCAGCTAGATCCATAATCTAGCGCACAAGCTCTCAACATATCCTCCAGAACCTGATTGACTCTCTTGGTCTGTCCATCTGTCTGTGGATGAAAGGCTATACTGAACTCTAGTCTGGTACCCAAAGTCTAGTGTAACTGATTCCAAAACTTTGAGGTAAACTGAGTTCCTCTATCTGATATGATGGTCCTCGGAACTCCGTGCAGACATACGATCCTGGTCATATATATCTTGGCCAACTTTGCACTCGTCTAAGTGGTTTTCACAGGGATAAAGTGAGCCACTTTGGTCAAGTGATCAACTACTACCTAGATGGAATCATAACCTAATCGTGTCCTAGGTAATCCGGTGATGAAATCCATGCCAAGTTTATCCCACTTCCATTCGGGTATCGGCATAGTCTGAAGTAATCCCGCTGGCTTCTCGTGTTCTGCCTTAACTCTCTGACATACGTCACATACAGCTACATACTCGGCAATATCCTTCTTCATACCCGTCCACCAGAAACGTTTCTTCAAATCCAAATACATCTTGGTGTTTCCTGGGTGAATTGAGTATGGTGAGTCATGAGACTCCTGAAGTATTAACTTCCTGATCTCTGAATCATTAGGCACATAAATACGGTCCTCAAACCATAAAGTTTCGTGCTCATCCTCACAAAAACCTTTGGCCTTTCCTTTACTTATCTTTTCCTTTTTCTCCGCAATCTCCTTATCAGTCTTCTGGGCTTCTCGAATCTTTTCCAACAATGTGGACTGAACTTCCAACGTTGCAACAAAACCACTCAGAACTATCTCCAAACGAAGTCCTCTGAGATCGTCGGCTATCTCCTGAGGTAATCCTCCGGTTAAAAGAGTATTAGCATAACTCTTGCAGCTCAAAGCGTCTGCTACAACATTGGCCTTTCCTGGATGATAACGCAACTTCATATCATAATCCTTTATGAGCTCCAACCATCTCCTTTGCCTGAGATTCAACTCCTTCTGCGTGAAAATGTACTTCAAACTCTTATGATCCGTGTATACATCACAATGGTTTCCAATAAGAAAATGTCTCCAGGTCTTGAGCGCATGCACTACGGCTGCTAACTCCAAGTCATGCATGACATAATTCAACTCATGAGGTCGAAGTTGACGTGAGGCATATGAGAACTCTTCCGTCTTGCATAAGTACACCTCCAAGTCCCAGGCGAGAAGCATCACAATAAACTTGGAAATCCTTGCGTATGTCCAGAAGGATTAGCACTGGTGCTGTAACTTAACATTTCTTCAACTCTTGAAAACTGGCCTCACATTCTTCGGTCCATTTGAACTTGGTGTCCTTCTTCAATAACTCCGTCATGAGTTTCGCAACCGTGGAAATATTCTCAATGAATCTCCGGTAATATCCTGCGAGTCCAGAAAACTGTGTATCTCTCCAACTGAGGTGGGTGCCAACCACTCAGTGACAGACCGAACCTTGGAAGGGTCTACCACTATACCTTCTCCTGATATAACATGTCTGAGAAATCCAACTTCCTTCAACCAGAACTGACATTTGCTGAACTTGGCATATCGCTGATGTTCCCCGACCTTCTCGAGAACCAAACGCAAATGTTCCTTGTGCTCTTCTTCATTCTTCAAATATACCAATATATCATCAATAAACACCACAACAAACTTATCCAAGAACTCCATGAACACCTTATTCATGATACTCATAAGTAGGCAGGGGCGTTAGTCAAACCAAAAGACATGACAGTGTACTCATATAGCCCATACCTTGTGGTAAAAGCTGTCTTCGGTATATCCTGTTCTCGAATCTTCAGCTGGTGGTATCCTGATCGAAGATCGATCTTGGAGAATACTTTGGCTCCCTGCAACTGGTCAAACAAACCGTTGATCATCTGTAGTGGGTATTTGTTCTTGATCGTCACCTCATTCAGTGCATGATAATCCACAACCATTCTCAAGGATCCATCCTTATTCTCAACTAAGAGCACTGGGGCTCCCCACGGTGATGAACTTGGTCGAATATAGCCTTTCTCCAATAACTCCTTAATCTGCTTCTTAATCTCCTCAAGATCGTTTGTGGGCATCCGATACGGTCTCTTCGATATTGGTCCGGTGCCTGGTAACAGCTATATCAAAAGTTCTATATCTTGATCTGGTGGCATGCCTGGTAGTTCCTCCGAGAATACATCGGGATAATCCTTCACAACTGGCACTTCCTCTTGAACAACTCTCGAAAGTGAATTCACTTGAGTCCTGCGCATGCCTAGATACATACTTGATCCTTTTTCCCTCAGGGGCAGTGAGAAGTATCGACTTACTAGAACAATCAATGTTTCATCCATACTTAGATAACCAATCCATGCCTAGTATTATATCCAATCCTTATGACTCCAAAATTATGAGGTCTGATGGAAAAGCATGGTTACCAATGGTTAATGGCAACCGATCACACCATCGACTGGCCATATAGTCCGCTCTTGGTGAGCTTACTAACATGGGTGACCTAAGGGCTAAGGTTGGCAATTTAAATTTGTCCACAAATCCCCTTGATATTTATGAATGTGATGCCGAGTGTCAAAAAGAACGAGATCGGTAAATGACTCAATCAAAAACTTACCAATCACTGCGTCAGGCTGCTCTTCAACTTCCTCCACATTGATGTGGTTCACCTGACCTCTGGTGAAGGGATTTGGCTTCTTCCCTGAGCTTCCATTGCCATTTCCATTCTTTTCTTCAGGACACTCGGTGGCATAGTGTCCAGTCTTCCCGCACTTGAAACAAGTAATGTGGCTTAGATCCTTCTTGGCGGGTGTAGCGGGGTTGAAACGGTTTTGACTGTTGTTTCCTCCATTCTCATTACCATTCTTAGGGCCACTATGATTATGTGAACTTCCTCCATTGTGAGTGTGGCCTCCATGGTTATGATGTGTATGTCCTCCCGAGTTCGGGGTAAAATGAGGCTTCTACTGAGCTCCAGAGTTGTACTTCCATGTCCATACTTCCATTTGCGGTTCTCAATCTGCTGCTTCTTGCCTTCGATCATGAGAGCCCTTTCTACCAACTCCTGGTAGTTGGCGAATGTTGCCACCATCAATTGCATACTCAGCTCATCATTTAGCCCCTCAAGGAACTTCTCCTGCTTCACGACATCTGTGGCCACATCATCTGGGGCGTAGCGTGCTAACTTGCTGAACTCATCCATGTACTGCCCTACAGTACGATTTCCCTAGCGTAACTTGCGAAACTCATGCTTCTTCATGCTCATAGCTCTAGTTGAGACATGTGGAGTGCAAAATGCTTGCTGAAAATGATCCCAAGTGACATTGGCCACGGGGAAAGTGACTGTGTAGTTCTCCCACCATGAGGATGCGGGTCCATCCAGTTGATGTGCGGCAAAGCACACCTTCTTAGCATATGTGCAACCCGTGGTGGTCAGCTCCCTTCCAATCCTGCGGAGCCAGTCATCAGCAACAATCAGCTCGGTGCTACTAGAGAACACCGGCGGATTCAACCTTAGAAAGCGGGCTAAGTTGTCCACTGTAGGTGGTGGCGTTGGGTTGTTGTTGTTGTTGTTGTTGTTGTTGTTGTTGTTGTTGTTGTTGTTGTTGTTGTTGTTGTTGTTGTTGTTGTTGTTGTTGTTGTTGCTGCTGCTATTGTTGTTGTTGCTATTGTTG
>NC_041384.1:243211238-243268738 GCF_002162155.2 Triticum dicoccoides | reverse complement strand
CACGACAATACTGAGTGCATGACAACAACCTATCGCACCTTACTCCTCATCTAAAAATTCCGCAACATGATACGTTGCAGCCGTGTAGGTCAGCACATGGCATATGCTGGCAAGATAACACCATAGAGCAATGAACAAATAATAGCTATCACTACATGCATTTTTGGCTGGTGCAGGCTCTATGGTTATCATTTGCATAAAGCTAGTTTTTCCCTACAACAAAGGAATATATTTTATTTAACTACAAAGGTTAATGACATTATTGAGAAGGTTCCTCCAACTCAATCCCAAAATAATAATTATAACCCAACAATTTCATTAAGTAAGGTGTTGAGATCAAATCAATAATTCAAATACCAGATACTCAAGATGTCCATAACTGGGGACACCAATAACCATGATTAGTTGATACACTCTACAGAGGTTTGCGCACTTTTCCCCACAAGACTTGAGCACATCCATGATCGGAAGATCGCGACATAGTCTTTCTGAAGCATTAACTGTTTACTCTAGGTAGACAGTACCACCTACTTTCCCCTACATCTGCTAGCCTACCACTAAAAGAGGTCACACAACATACTCAACTATGCCAGAGCCCATAATGGCTTGTGGCTGCACACGGAAGTTTCTATCATGAATAATCTCATGATCCCTTTGAGCCTGGGTTGCAAACCATAGGATGATCACACGGGTACTCTGGGATATCCTAGGACAACACTGGATTGCTCCAGGTGCCCACAACCAATCCACCCAGATGTGTATTAAAGTAGCCACCTTAAGTTTCCCTTAGTTAAATATTAACTCTCACATCTTTCATGAATCTCACAAACCAATCCACGTCTATGAGCATAGCAAAGTAATGCAATCATAACGTATAATAATACCCGGGGTTTGATATAAGACAATAGGTTCCTACCTCATCAACTACTTCCCAATACCCACATGTTATGAAAACCTACTCATGCAAGTGTTTGAGGATTGAAACTAATGCATAAAAACTGGGTAATAGAGGGATATGATCAAAGTGTTACTTGCCTTGCTGACGATCGGAAAACCCTAGAGATTCGTAGTAGCAAGCCTCGCACTCCGGATATTCTATCGTGAACAAACAATAGAATACATAAGCACTCAAGCATAGGATGCAAAAGTAAAACCCAACAGAAAAGATCTAAACTGAAAGTTCAAGAGAAGAACTTCGATTTGCAAAAAGAATCAATCAAATCAGAGTTACGAAACTCAAACTATGATATAAAGAAGTTCAAATTAAAATCTTCTTGAAACCAAATTTTAAAATTTTAAAATCATGTTCAAGTTGATTATATGGACACAGGAGAATTAGGCGAAGATTTTGGCGTTGGTTTCACTGGATTTGGATAAACGAGAAAAACGTAATGAGGGATTGAAGATCAGGAACTAATCGGCGATAAAAATAATTACGGATAGGTCCCTGGCCAAAAATTAAATTAAAAAGAAAAATCTATGGATGAACGTCTGCTAACAGAGACTAACGAACGAATTCGTTCGTTAACAGAGAAAATCGGGTGAACGCTCGCTATTTAACCAAAAATAAAATAAAATAAAAATCTATATATCCTAATAAACTGAAACTAAAAAAACGAACTGGACCGAGAAAAACCGGGATCGGTTATACCGGTTCGGTGGCGTCGGCGGATCGGTCAACGGCGGCGTCGGGCAGCGGCTCCGGCGAGGTCCGGCAGCGGCGCAACACGACAGCGGGCAGCGCGGCGCGGTGCGGCAGCGGTGGGAGGCGGCGGGGAGCAGCGCAGGTGGCGCGGCAGCGGGCGGCGCGAGGCGGCGGCGCGCAAGCGGCGGCGGTGGCGGGGTGGCTGCGGGCGGTGGGGTGAGTTGGGGAGGAGAGCGGGGCGCATATAAAGCGGGCGGGGGAGGTGCGACTTGGCCAAGGGGCCAAGCGGTGACGGCGGCGGCTCGTGGACTTCTATCGGAGTCTGGCTCATGCGCGTCTCGGATGCGGGGAGGACGGCGGCGGCTGCGGGCCGGCTGGGCTTCGGCCCAGTCAGTCGAAGTTTTTTTAAAAAAAATAATAATCTCACCGAAACAGGAAAATTCAAAATAAAATAAATAAAAATCCTAAAATCCCAAAAATAATTTTCACGGTCCTCTACTAATATTTAGGACAACATGAACATTTTTCTGGGCTAAAATGCAAAATTTAAAAATGCAATTTTCCCTAATTTAATCGAATAAAATATCAATAATTTTTAAATAAAATAATTATTTTTATTTAAGATTAATTTTCCATTATTTCCTCTGTTTTGAAGAAGTCATTTTATCTTCTCTCATTATTTTATTTGTTTCGAAATAATTGGAAAAATAATTTCAAATAAAAAATCACTTTGATCCAATTTACCAATTTTGAAAAAATCAAAAATGAAATTTTATGAAAACCTCCAACTCTCCCAAATGGTCCTTGAGTTTCTTAAGGTCTCTTGGATCAAAATGCCCAAATAAAAAAATGCAAAGAGCATAAATGCATATGATGACCTAATGATTAATAGCCAAATTGAAAATTGGGCTGTTACAATTACTCCACACATCGACCGCTATCCAGCATGCATCTAGTGTATTAAGTTCATGGAAAATGGAGTAAAGTCTTAAGCAAGATGACATGATGTATACAAGATAAACTCACGTATGAATAAACCCCATCCTTTTACCCTTAATAGTAACGATACATACGTGTCATGTCCCTTTATGTCACTAGGACTGAGCACCGTAAGATCGAACCCATTACAAAGCACCTCTTCCCATGTCAAGATAAAGTAATCTAGTTGGCCAAACCAAACCAATAAATCAGAAAAGAAATACGAGGCTATAGTAATCATGCATGAAAGAGTTCAAACAATACCCAAATAATATTCAAGGATAGATCTGATCATAAACTCACAATTCATCGGATCCCAACAAACACATTGCAAAAAATCATTAGATCGAATAGATCTCCAAGAAGACCGAGGAGACCATTGTATTGAAGATCAAATAGAGAGAAGAAGCCATCTAGCTACTAACTATGGACCCGTAGGTCTGGGGTAAACTACTCACGCATCATCAAAAGGGCAGCAAGGTTAATGTAGAGCCCCTCTATGATCTATTCCCTCTTCGGCAGAGTACCGGAGAAGGCCTCCAGATGGGATCTCGTGGTTTTGGAACTTGCGGCAGCAGAAAAAGTATTTTGGATGTCTCTTTGATTTCACGAGAATATTTGAGTATCTAGTAGAGGTGGAATTAGGGTTTGATGTGCCATGAGGGGCGCACAAGCCTGGGGACGCCCCCTGGGGCGCGCCCCTAGGACTTGTCGCTCCCTCGTGGCTCTTTTGGCCTCCTCCCGAACCCTCTAGGGTCTCTTCTACTTCAGAAAAAATTAATCCAGAGTTTTTTTTCTGTTTGGACTTCGTTTGATATTGATTTTCTGAAAAGCCAAAAACATAGAAAAATAGCAATTGACACTGGCACTAAGTTAATAGGTTAGTCCCAAAAAATGATATATAATTGCACCTAATGACATATAAAACATCCAAAATTGGTACTATAATAGCATGGAACAATAAAAATATAGATACGTTGGAGACGTATCAAGCGTCCCCAGGCTTAATTCCATACTCGTCCTCGAGTAGGTAAATGATAAAAACAGAGTCTTTGATGTGGAATGCTACCTGATGTCTACTATGCAACTTTATTCTTATAGACTCATGTTGGGCCTCCAAGTGCAGAGTTTTGTAGGAGAGTAGCAATTTTCCCTCAAGTGGATGACCTAAGATTTATCAATCCATGGGAGAAGTAGGATAAAATGGTATCTCTCAAACAACCCTGCAACCAAATACAAGAAATATCTTGTGTCCCCAACACACCTAATACAATGGCAAATTGTATAGGTGCACTAGTTCGGCGAAGAGATGGTGATAAAAGTGTAATATGGATGGTAGAAATATATTTTTATAATCTGAATAAATAAAAACATCAGAAAATAGTAAACGAGGACAAAAATGGTATTGCAATGCTTGAAAATGAGGCCTAGGGTCTCTACTTTCGCTAGTGCAATCTCTCAACATTGCTAATATAATTGGATCAGATAACCACCCCTCAAAGTGTGACGAATAGTCACTCCAAAGTTCCTATCTAGCGGAGAACATAAGAAGAAATTGTTTGTAGGGTACGAAACCACCTCGAAGCTATTATTTTCGATCGATCTATCCAAGAGTTCGTACTAAAATAACACCAAATAATTTCAGATTCATAATATTCAATCAAACACAAAGAACCTCAAAGAGTGCCCCAAGATTTCTATCGGAGAAACAAAAGACGAGAACGTGCATCAACCCCTATGCATAGATTACCCCAATGTCACCGTGGGAATCCGTGAGTTGAATGCCAAAACACATATCAAGTGAATCAATATGATACCCCATTGTCACCACTAGTATTCATATGCAAGACATATATCTAGTGCTCTCAAATCCATAAAAGTATTCAATCTGATAACAACAAAATCTCGAAGGGAAAAAACAAATTCATCACAACAAGATAGAGAGGGCAGAACACCATATGTGTCATATTCTCGGTTCCGGCACACCCTTGAGGTTCGAATACTGGGGTGCACACGAATAACTCTCCCTCCCTCTCTCTCTCTAGCTCACTTGCACAACGATCTCAAGGCCTAGCTCGACTAACCCAAGGAACACGAGACACAAAGGTTTATACTAGTTCGGGCCACCATTATGGTGTAATACCCTACTCCAGTGTGGTGGTGATGGATTGCCCCAAGGGTGAGAGATGAACTAGTACAATGGATGAACTGCCTCCTGAGGAGAGGTGTTCTTGAGCTCGATGAGCTGGTGTGTGTGAGGATGGTCTGAATGATCCGTCCATCATACTTCATCTGTCCTCCCTCTGTCCTTCCTCTGTCCCCCTGCTATGGTGGTGGCTAGCCCTATTTGTAGAGGCCCTGGTCCTCTTCCCAAATGTTAGGCGGGAAGGGATCCCACAATGGCCAAGTTTGAAGGGGGACAACTAGTACAAGCTATCCTCACAAAAGGTGGTCTTCGCCTGCCAAAGACTCTGATGGTGACGCTGCTGTGGGCTCCGTGGTGACCTCCGTCCCGCCGTCCTGCTGGCCTTGGTCTTGTTGCACCGATAAGGAAATATTTGCCTGATGCCTCGGGACTCCTCGCCTCCGCCTGCCTCTTTAGCACCAAAGAGGAAACTGGTACACTGCGCCCGCTGGCGCCCGCCTGGCCTTGGTCGTTACGGCTCACGTCACGCGAACCTCGTGAGGTGCCCCTTGCATAGATATCTCTGCTCCTCGAGAGCCAGCCTAGTGAGGCTACCCCTGAGGTGGTCTTGGCGTCATACGCCTCACGAGGCTTAGCCCCTCGCGAGGGTCTTGAGTGGTCGCTGCCGAAGATGGGCCGTACCAATCCGTTGGCGGAGCCATGCCGTGGGCCGCAGGTAGGCAAGTCTGGGTAGCCCCGTTCCCAGGACACCGACAGTAGCCCCTGGACCCAAGGCGTGCTCGAACTTGACTTCAAGGCGAAGCCAAAAGGCAAGTGTGGAGCACCACGGGCCCCAACCACTTGCGTCCTTAGTCGCCGTGTGGCGATTAATGGGACGTGGGCATCTCCGCTTCCCCACGCTGCCTCAGCAACTGCCCGAATTGACGAGACCCTACTGCATGCAGAAGAAAAACATCATTACCTTAGATCATGGAGGCCAGTGGTTGGCCTCCCTCGGGCTATAAATGAGGAGAGGGGTGGAGCCACCGTCGCTCATCTCCTTCTCCACTTCGCCTGCTTCTTCTTCTTCCTTGCTCCACCGTCTTGCTGCGACACCCATGGCGTCGATAAGGAGGTTTTTCGCCGCCGAGAAAGGAAAGGCCCCCCGCGTAGAGCAGGGGCCTCTTCCACCATATAAGAGGTTGGCCCGCTCCCGCGACGTTGTCGCGAGGCAGGAGGTGGCGAGGCCGGGGTATGAGCGGCCTCCCCCTGGTACCCGTTTCCCTTGTACACCTAAGTACAAGGCTCCGGAGGAGGAGGCAGCGCCTCGCGCCACTCGCACCACGGCCGCGGTAGCCGGCCCACGAACTCGTGCTGAGGGATCCTCGCGCGAGCTCGTGGTGTTGGCGGCGATGTCGCCGAGCACCTGGATCAGGTTCCCGCAATTCTTTGCTGAAGAGATGCCGCCGAGGGGGCCGCTCGAGCTGTGGCTGGAGCACGCCGAGTGCAGCACCCCGGCAACAGGAGAAGAGGTCGAGGTCGTCTCCTCGGGGAAGATCTTCATGACCCGTGGATGGGGCAAGGTTGCCCGCGTCTGTCACGCGGATGGGGCCCTCGCCATCCATTTCGAGTACGATGGCGCCTCCACACTGTTCTTCAAGGTCTACGACGAGGAAGGCGGCCGCCTGGAGTGTTGCCTGGAGGGGGTCGCCTGGACGGCGCAGCGGTCGGCGCCGGGCCCGCCCTTGGCCCTGCTGATAGCTCCTCCAGTAGCAGCGACGGCTCCTGGGAGTCTAGCGACTCTCCCGAGCCTGACGAGACTCTGGAGACGAGCAGTGACAACTACGTGTCCCCGAGCTCTCGCCGTGCCCGGAGCACAGCAGCAGCGTCCGCCCGTCGTCGTCGCTGATCTGGATGGGGTTGGCACTGGCTCCTCATGGCCCACTGTTTATGATGGCGTCGGCGGCGACGCCTGTAGATATGGCTCCTAGAAATTTTCTTCTTTTGTTCCATGTGAGGAATTGAGATGAACCCCGTGGGGGTGTGTAAAGACTCTGTAGTACTTTTGCAGTGATGTTATTCCCATTATGAAATTCGTGATTGCACGTCTTGCTTTAGCATTGTTCCCCCCTTTTGTCCTCGCGGTAGCTTAGTGCTCTACGCCGACAGGTCCCAGTCCCCAGGCAGGCTTCAGCCGTCGCTGGTATGCCAGGTCATGATGTCGTGGTCAAGGCTAGGAGGTGAGCGACCCGAGGTCCGGTAAGAGCTCCTGAGGCGCGATGCTCAAGAGGCCCCCCTTGGTGTGTAAGCAGCTTCCTAAAGGTGGAAAAGGAAGGCGACATTGCTGGAGCAAGGCTGCAAGAGCTGATAATCCTAAGTCGCGAGTGGGGCTGCCTTCAATACGTGACTTATCTTAGCAATCCTGGGTCGTTCCTTGCGTGGCGCCCGATTCACGCGCCGCTGATGGCGATGCTGCCAGGTTATCTCCATGCTAGCTCCCCCCCTTCACACTCTCCTGAGTGCTCTGCGTCCTCGGGTCCCGACCCTCGAGCGAGCTCAGCCGCCACTGGTATGCCAGGTCGCGATGCCGTGGTCAAGGCCAAGGGGTGAGGGCTGGAAAGTCAGTAAGAGCTCCCGAGGCACGATGCTCTGGAGCCCTCCCTTTAACGCCCAAGCGAAAAGCATGAAAGGGAGCAGCTAGCGGGGCCACCTACATCTAGGCTCCGGAGATTCCTGTGGGTTAGTGCGAGGAGAGAGTGTAGCCCATAGCCGCGCTTGCCGCCCTGCCATTGCTCCATCTATGAGAAGATGAAGGCACCGTGGATCTGGTGAGGTGACGTGCGCGGAGAGGGCCGCGAGCCATAGCTCGATCGCATAGGTTTATCAGTGTTGTAGGGACGGACCCGAGCACAAGCACCATGCCAGCATGTGAGACTCCCGTTGCGGGAAGAGCAAGTGGCCGATCAGCAACGCGGGAGGCCGCGATGAGCAAGCACCAGGTAAGCAATGATTATAAACCAATTCACAAGAGGAGGCAAGCTAGTTCAGATAGATGTAAGAACGATACATGCCACCGGGACAGACCCAAGCGGCCTAGGGATGATGCAACCCAAGGGGCTCCCCCAACTGAGTAAGCTAAAGATGCAAAAGGATACGCGTCACAGGGACAAGCCCGTGCGGCCTGGGGATGATGCAGCCCGAGGGGCGCCCCCAACTGAATGAACTGGAAAGAGTCACCTGATACCGTTGCTGGAGAGGTGTTGGGGCAACTGAAGATACGTGCTGAAGAAGTTTCTCCTCACGAGTCGCCAGGGCCCTAAGCCTCCGGAGGCTCAGGGGGCCTAAATGGCTCATGAAGAACTGTCGCCCTTTCTTCCACGATTGCGTGATTCCTGGCCTCCTGAGCCGCCAGGATGCTCCGTAAGCGGCGCTTGAAGGTGATGGCCGCGTTCGGCAGGCCGAAAGGCATGCGAACGTAGCCTGAGGGGGACCCTCGCACCGTCCAACGCGCGAGGGCCAGAAACTTCTCTGAGATGCAGCCCTGTTGAGTTCTGGAATGTCGACGCAGACGCGCAGCTCGTCGCCCTCGCTAGGACGCGGAGCTGCGCCAGGTGGTGGGCGGCGGTCGCCGCACGTGGTCCTTACTTCTTGAAGCTCCTCGGTCCCCTTGGTGATGAACTCCTGAGAACTAGGCGCTCCACGCCTTGTGCCCTCTCGAGGGAAACGTGCGGTGAAGCACGCCTCCATGTGGTGTCCGAGCGCCTCCCTCGTGACACTGGCAAGGTCTGAGGCCCTCCAAAAGAGAGCCCCCGAGCCCAGCCTGAGGAGGGAGCTGGGCGCTGATACGTCTCCAACGTGTCTACTTTTCCAAACACTTTTGCCCTTGTTTTGTACTCTAACTTGCATGATTTGAATGGAACTAACCCGGACTGACGCTGTTTTCAGCAGAATTACCATGGTGTTATTTATGTGCAGGAGCAAACATTCTCGGAATGACCTGAAACTTCACGGAGCCACTTTTCAGAAAATAAGAAAAATACCTGCCAAAGATGAAGGCCAGGGGGCCCACCACCTTGCCATGAGGGTGGGGGCGCGCTTTCCCCCCCTAGGGCGCGCCCCCTACCTCGTGGGCCCCCTGTTGCCTATCCGACTCCAAATCCACCTCCATATATTGAGTTCCGATGAGAAAAAAATCAAGGAGAAGAAATCATCGCGTTTTACGATACGGAGCCGCCGCAAAGCCCTAAAACCTCTCGGGAGGGCTGATCTGGAGTCCGTTCGGGGCTCCGGAGAGGGGAATCCGTCGCCATCTTCATCATCAACCATCCTCCATCACCAATTTCATGATGCTCACCGCCATGCGTGAGTAATTCCATCGTAGGCTTGCTAGATAGTGATGGGTTGGATGGAATCTATCATGTAATCGAGTTAGTTTTGTTAGGGTTTGATCCCTAGTGTCCACTATGTTCTGAGATTGATGTTGCTATGACATTGCTATGCTTAATGCCTGTCACTAGGGCCCGAGTGCCATGATTTCAGATCTGAACCTATTATGTTTTCATCAATATATGAATGTTCTTGATCCTATCTTGCAAGTCTATAGTCACCTATTATGTTATGATCCATTAACCCCAAAGTGACAATAATCGGTATACTTACCGGTGATGACCGTAGTTTGAGGAGTTCATGTATTCACTATGTGTTAATGCTTTGTTCCGGTTCTCTATTAAAAGGAGGCCTTAATATCCCTTAGTTTCCATAAGGACTCCGCTGCCACGGGAGGGTAGGACAAAAGATGTCATGCAAGTTCTTTTCCATAAGCACGTATGACTATGTTCGGAATACATGCCTACATTATATCAATGAACTGGAGCTAGTTCTGTGTCACCCTAGGTTATGATTGTTACATGATGAACCGCATCTGGCATAATTCTCCATCACCGATCCATTGCCTACGAGCTTTCCATATATTGTTCTTCGCTTATTTACTTTTCCGTTGCTATTTGCTGTCATCACTACAAAATACCAAAAACATTACTTTTACTACTGTTACCTTTTGCTACCGTTATCACTACTATCATATTACTTTGCTACTAAACACTTTGCTGCAGATATTAAGTTTCTAAGTGTGGTTGCAACTCAGCTGCTAATACTTGAGAGTATTCTTTGGCTCCCCTTGTGTCGAATCAATAAATTTGGGTTGAATACTTTACCCTTGAAAACTGTTGCGATCTCCTATACTTGTGGGTTATCAAGACTATTTTCTGGCGCCGTTGCCGGGGAGCATAGCTCTATTCTTTGAGTCACTTGGGATATATATCTGCTTATCATTATGAAGAACTTAAGAGATCCAAAAACCAAGATCTATCCCTCAACTACGAGGGGAGGTAAGGAACTGCCATCTAGCTCTGCATTTGATTCACCTTCTGTTATGAGTAAGTTTGCGACACCTACACCTGCTTCTGCTATTCGTTCTGATATGTCGCATGTTATTGATGATGCCACTTCTGCTATGCATGATACTTATGATGAAACTACCTCTATGCCTGATACTACTTTGCCACTTAGTGATTTCCTTGATGAACAAATTGCTAGGGCTAGAGAAATTGAAAATATTGAATCTGATGATACCGATGAAAGTGATGATGAAGAATCGCTTGTTATTCCTAAGGGTTATGTTTTTGATCAAGAAGCTTCTTTCGCTATCTTAGCTTGCGAAAATAGAAATGAACTTATAAGGTTATTAGCTAAATGGAGTAAGCAATCTCTAAGTGCTAGAATGAAACCTGACCCTGCTTTTGCTACTTCACCTATCTGTGTTACTGATAAGGATTATGAATTCTCTGTTGATCCTGATATAATTACTTTGGTTGAATCTGATCCTTTTCATGGTTATGAATCAGAAACTGTTGTGGCACCTCCTACTAAATTGAATGATATAACCACCCTGTTCACTAAAGATGAGAGAACTCGTTACTTTTACATTCTTAAAATATTTCCGTTCTCATTGAAGGGTGATGCTAAGATATGGTTTAATTCTCTTGATCTTGGTTGTGTGCGTAGTCCCCGGATATGATTTATTACTTCTCTGCTAAATATTTCCCTGCTCATAAGAAACAAGCTGCTTTAAGGGATATATATAATTTTGTGCAAATTGAAGAAGAGAGTCTCCCACAAGCTTGGGGGAGGCTTCTCCAATTACTTAATGCTTTTCCTGATCATCCTCTTAAGAAAAATGAAATAGTTGATATCTTTTATAATGGACTAACCGATGCTTCTAGAGATTACCTAGATAGTTGTGCTAGTTCTGTTTTCAGGGAAAGAACACCGGATGAAGCTGAAATTTTATTGAACAATATGTTGACAAATGAAAATAATTGGACACCTCCGGAGCCAATTCCTGAGCCTATTCCCAAACCAACTCCGAAAAATAGGGGTATTCTATTTCTCAGTCCCGAAGATATGCAAGAGGCAAAGAAATCTATGAAAGAGAAAGGTATTAAAGCTGAAGATGTTAAGAATTTACCTCCTATTAAAGAAATACATGGTCTTAATCCTTTACCTATTGAAGAAACTCATGGTCTTGATAACCTGACACATGTAGTGAAGGTAAATTCTCTCTATAGATATGATAAAGCTGAAATCCCATTTACTAAATTTGCTAGCCCATGCTTAGATGAGTTTGATAAATTTATGGCTAGGCAAGAAGATTTTAATGCTTATTTTGGCAGACAATTGAAAAAATAATTCAAATATGCTTGAACACTTGGGTGATTATATGGCTAATGTTAAAGGTGAACTTAAACTTATTAGTAAACATGCTTCTATGGTTACCACTCAAGTAGAACAAGTACTTAAAGCTCAAAATGATTTGCTCAATGAATTGAATAGTAAAGATAATGATTATGCTGTTAGAGTGGCTACTAGAACTGGTAGAATGACTCAGGAACCTTTGTATCCTGAAGGCCACACTAAGAGAATTGAGCAAGATTCTCAGAGAAATAATATAGATGCACCTAGTCCTTCTAAAAAGAAGAAAAAGAAAAATGATAGGACTTTTCATGCTTCTAGTGATCCTATTGTTGAAACACCCGAGAATCCAAATGATATTTCTATTTCTGATGCTGAAACTCAATATGGTACTAATAATAACGTTCATAATGATGCTCAACCTAGTAATGATAATGATATAGAAATTGAACCTGTTGTTGATCTTGATAACCCACAATCAAAGAATCAACATTATGATAAGAAAGACTTTGTTGCTAGAAAACATGGTAAAGAAAGAGAGCCTTGGGTTCAGAAACCCATGCCTTTTACTCCCAAGCCATCCAAGAAAAAGGATGATGAGGATTTTGAGTGCTTTGCTGAAATGATTAGACCTATCTTTTTGCATATGCGATTAACTGATATGCTCAAAACCAATCCTTATGCTAAGTACATGAAATATATCATTACAAATAAAAGAAAGATACCGGAAGCTGAAATTTCCACCATGCTTGCTAATTATACTTTTAAGGGTGGAATACCAAAGAAACTTGGAGACCCCGGTGTACCAACTATACCGTGCTCCATTAAAAGAAACTATGTTAAAACTGCTTTATGCGATCTTGGATCCGGTGTTACTGTTATGCCTCTTTCTTTATATCGTAGACTTGATTTGAATAAGTTGACACCTACTGAAATATCTTTGCAAATGGCTGATAAGCCAACTGCTATACCTGTCGGTATTTGTGAGGATGTGCCTATTGTAGTTGCAAACGTTACTATTTTAACGGACTTTGTTATCCTTGATATTCCCAAGGACGATAGTATGTCTATTATTCTTGGAAGACCCTTTTTGAATACTGCAGGGGCTGTTATTGATTGCACTAAAGACAATGTCACTTTTCATGTTAATGGTAATGAGCATACGGTACACTTTCCGAGGAAACAACCTCAAGTTCATAGTATCAACTCTATTGGAAAAATTCCATCGATTATATTTGGAGGTTTTGAATTTCCTCTTCCTACTGTGAAGAAGAAATATGATATTCTTATTATTGGGGATGTGCATATCCCCGTTGAGGTAACATAGTTTTATTCGAAATTTCTCCGGTTCCATGTTATTCAGAATGAGTTCGTTAACAAGACTTGATCAACCTTGTTAGAGGATTCCTTTTGATGATCATGAGATGTATGAAACTAGAAGGCATAACCTTCTGTACCCTACTTTTACTTTCTGTTATTTATATTAAATAAAATAAAAATAAATATTTTCTGTCTGTTATCTGATTATCCGTGCAATATAAAAATACCTCGAAAATAAAAGTTCTCCAAATGCCCTGAAATTTAAATATGATTTTTTCTAGAATATTTGAGGATTTATGGAACTAAGAACACACCAGGGGGGTCAACCACCTGCCCATGAGGGTGGAGGGCGCGCCCACCCCTCTAGGGCATGCCCCCTGCCTCGTGGGCCCATGGTGGCCCTCCTCCACTTATTCCTGCACCCACACACTTCATCTTCCTCCCACAAACACAAATATCCAGCTCAAGCACGAGTTCTAGCTCATCTTGCTGCCATTTTTGATCTCCATGCTCAAAGCACCTCTCACAAGACTGCTTGGGGAGATTGTTCCTTGGTATGTGACTCCTCCATTGGTCCAATTAGTTTTTGTTCTAGTGCTTTATTCATTGCAAATTTTTGCTGCTTAGGTGACCCTGTTCTTGAGCTTGCATGTCAAATTTATATGGTCAAAAGTAGTTTTGATGCATGATATAGGCCCTAGGCACTTGTAGGAGTAGTTGCTATCAATATTATTGAGTTTGGTTTACTTTTATTTTGAAATTACTAAAAATTTCAGAATTTTTCAGAAAATGATGAGGAGACTATTGAGGGGCTCATCGAGCCAAAGCTCGAAGGAAAAGGCACCAAAGCCTAAGTATAATTTGCCGCGCACCGTGAGATTCGGGCGTGTGAATGGCCTTCTGATGAATTCTTGAGAGCAGCCGAGATTTATGAAGATTTTCATGAATTGGCTCATAATGCAGGCCTCACCGCTTTCCTCCACGACCAATGCTATAAGTATCTCTTGCTCACAAATACCTTTGTGCAAAACTTTCGTTTTCATTCTAGGAACTCACCACCTACGGTGGAGTTTCATTTATATGATGAGCATAAGGAGATGTCACTTTATGATTTTTGTCGGATTTGTCTATCCCCTTTTGAGGGCAAGACAGAAGAACCACATCGTGATGATGTGGAGGGTTTTATTGATACTATCACTGTAGGGGAAACTAGGAAAGTTTCCGATGCATGAATCACTTGCATACATTTTCCTGTTTTACATTACTTTGCATTATTTGCTAGTCGTTGCTTAATTGGTCGCGGAAACTATGGAAACCTTAGTATCCCTGATATTATTATTTTGCTCCAAGGTTTATACAGTGATAACACTTTTAGTATGGGCGGTATTATTGCCAAACGGTTAAGTCTGAACCGTACCAAAGGCCCTATCTTTGGAGGCATCTATGCCTCACGCCTAGCTGCACATTTTGACATACCTATTAGGCATGCTGAGAAGGAAGAAAAGGTGTTTCCCCGTGTTTATCTAGACTATAAAAGTATGGTGGCACATGATTTTATTGTTAAGAATAGGGCAAGAGAGCTTAAATATCAATTGTTCTTTAATAAACATCATCCTGAGACTATTACCCTGCCTGATCCTTCTTTGTTTGATCTATCTTCAGGCATGTACCTTGTTCTATTGACGGCTATTCTAGTCTACCGCAACCCTGCACCAGCCGAGGAGCCAGAGCCGGAACCACAATTTGATCCCTCACGACAGTCAAATTACCAGTGGGATCCGGAGATGATTGCCAGCTAGTGGAAATCGGAGCCCTCTTCTTCCTCATCGCAGTACGACCCCAACTACTATTATGGATATCCGCCAGGACAGCCGTGGCCATAGACCAACTTAGGCCAAAAGCCTAAGCTGGGGGGAGTACATATTTCCCACCGACATTACATTTATGTTCACACACTCATTGCTAGATGTCGGTGCTCATACTTTTTCATTGTATCATCCATGCTAGTTTATTTTCCTTTTTATGCTTTCTTCTTGTGTGTTTAATAAACCTTAAGAAAAACCAAAAAAATAGTTGTAGCTTTTAATCAGTTTAATTTCCATGCTTGTAGTAGTAATTAAAAAGAAAACCCAAAAATATTTCCTGTTCTTCTTTTGCTTGTTGGGAGCCTTCCTGTGTAAATAGTTTTATTTCTTTTCTTTTCTTTGGGGGTCGATAGGAGAAGACCATGATTAAATTGTTGAAGTGGCTCTTATATGCATAAATGTTGATCTGACAAAAGAGCCCATATTGCCTTGTCTTCTCCTGTTTATTGAATGCTTGCAGATTCCAGCTTAGTCCAATGCACGTGCATTATTATTATTATTCACACTATTCAGTCATGCAAGTGAAAGGCAATTATGATGATTTGTGATGGACTGGCTGAGATGAGAAAAGCTGGTATGAACTCGACCTCTTTTGTTTTTGTAAATATGATTAGTTCATTGTTCCTTATTCAGCCTATTATGAATAAACATGTTTGCAATGACAACTAGAGATCATAGTTTCTTGTGCCATGCTTGATTAGCTATGAGTTATAATGGTTTACCTTGCGTGCCAACATGCTATTGAGATAGTTATGATGTGGTATGATAGGGTGGTATCATCCTCTGAATGATTTAAGTGACTTGACTTGGCACATGTTCACGCATGTAGTTGAAACAAAATCAACATAGCCTTCACGATATTTATGTTCATGGTGGATTATATCTTACTCATGCTTGCATTCGGTGTTGATTAATTTTAATGCATGTTCATGACTGTTGTCGCTCTCTAGCTGGTCTCTTCCTAGTGACCCCAAAGTTATTCCACATGAGTCCACTATAAGTACCTATATACGGTATCTACCTGCCGTTCCAAGTAAATTTGTATGTGCCAAACTCTAAACCTTCAAATAAATATCATGTTTTGTATGCTCGAATAGCTCATGTATCAACTAGGACTGTCTGTATCTTCCATGTTAGGCGGGTTATTCTCAAGAGGAGTGGACTCCGCTCCTCACCCATGAGATAAATGGCTGGTCACCGGGATGCCCAGTCCCATGCTTTATGCAAACTAAATCAAAAATAATTGCAAACAAAACTCCCCCTGGGACTCTTGTTAGTTGGAGGCAGTCGTTGTTTCGAGCAAGCCATGGATTGATGCTTGTTGGTGGACGGGGAATATAAACTTTACCATTCTGGTTGGGAACAGCCTATAATGTGTGTAGCATGGAAGATATCGCCATCTCTTGGTTGTTATGTTGACAATGAAAGTATACCGCTCAAAATATTATTCACCCCTGTTTCAAAACCGAGCTCTGGCACCTCTACAAATCCCTGCTTCCCTCTGTGAAGGGCCTATCTATTTACTTTTATGCTGAGTCATCACCCTCTTATTAAAAAGCACCAGTTGGAGAGCACCGTTGTCATTTGCATTCATTACTGTTAGTTTATATTGAGTATGACTTGACTGGATCTCTTTTACCATGAATTACAATGTCTAGTCAGTCCTTGGTCTTTAAAGGTGCTCTGCATTTATGTTTTGCGGTCTCAGAAAGGGCTAGCGAGATACCATCTTGTTATATCATATTATGATTGTTTTGAGAAAGTGTTGTCATCCGAGATTTATTATTATGGCTCGCTAGTTGATTATGCTATTGATATGAGTAAACTTGAGACCTATGTGTTATTGCAAATGTGGTTAGTTATAATCTTTGCTAAAAACTTGAATGTTGGCTTTACATATTTACAACAACAAGAGCAAACAGAGTTTGTAAAAGTTTTTCTTTATCACTTTCAGTTTGTCAACTGAATTGCTTGAGGACAAGCAAAGGTTTAAGCCTGGGGGAGTTGATACGTCTCCAACGTATCTATTTTCCAAACACGTTTGCCCTTGTTTTGGACTCTAACTTGCATGATTTGAATGGAACTAACCCGGACTGACGTTGTTTTCAGCAGAATTACCATGGTGTTATTTATGTGCAGGAGCAAACGTTCTCGGAATGACCTGAAACTTCATGGAGCCACTTTTCAAAAAATAAGAAAAATACCTGCCAAAGATGAAGGCCAGGGGGCCCACCACCTTGCCACGAGGGTGGGGGGCGCGCCTGCGCCCCTAGGGCACGCCCCCTACCTCGTGGCCCCCCTGTTGCCTCTCTGACTCGAACTCCACCTCCATATATTGAGTTTCGATGAGAAAAAAAATCAAGGAGAAGAAATCATCGCGTTTTATGATATGGAGCCGCCGCCAAGCCCTAAAACCTCTCAGGAGGGCTGATCTGGAGTCCGTTCGGGGCTCCGGAGAGGGGAATCCGTCGCCATCGTCATCATCAACCATCATCCATCACCAATTTCAAGATGCTCACCGCCGTGCGTGAGTAATTCCATCGTAGGCTTGCTGGACGGTGATGGGTTGGATGGGATCTATCATGTAATCGAGTTAGTTTTGTTAGGGTTTGATCCCTAGTGTCCACTATGTTCTGAGATTGATGTTGCTATGACTTTGCTATGCTTAATGCTTGTCACTAGGGCCCGAGTGCCATGATTTCAGATCTGAACCTATTATGTTTTCATCAATATATGAGTGTTCTTGATCCTATCTTGCAAGTCTATAGTCACCTATTATGTGTTATGGTCCGTTAACCCCGAAGTGACAATAATTGGGATACTTACCGGTGATGACCGTAGTTTGAGGAGTTCATGTATTCACTAGGTGTTAATGCTTTGTTCCGGTTCTCTATTAGTTTCCGTAAGGACCCCGCTGCCACGGGAGGGTAGGACAAAAGATGTCATGCAAGTTCTTTTCCATAAGCACGTATGACTATGTTTGGAATACATGCTTACATTATATCAATGAACTGGAGCTAGTTCTGTGTCACCCTAGGTTATGACTGTTACATGATGAACCGCATCCGGCATAATTCTCCATCACTGATCCATTGCCTACGTGCTTTCCATATATTGTTCTTCGCTTATTTAGTTTTCCCTTGCTATTTGCTATCATCACTACAAAATACCAAAAACATTACTTTTACTACTATTACCTTTTGCTACCGTTATCACTACTATCATATTACTTTGCTACTAAACACTTTGCTACAGAAATTAAGTTTCCAGGTGTGGTTGAATTGACAACTCATCTGCTAATACTTGAGAGTATTCTTTGGCTCCCCTTGTGTTGAATCAATAAATTTGGGTTGAATACTTTACCCTCGAAAACTGTTGCGATCCCCTATACTTGTGGGTTATCAGGCGCGCCTTCCATACAAGGGAGGGAGGCGCCCGATCTGCAGGCGCAGGTCCTGAGGTGGCGCCGCTGGAGACGCTGCTCTCCTGAGGTCCTTGGTGGAGCAGCTGCTTCTTCTTCTTGGGAATGGCTTCAGGTGGGTATGCGGCGCCTTCGTTGTCTGGGTTTTCGGCCGCCGTAGCCTGGTAAGCGCGCTCAAGGGAGCACACCGCGTCCTTCTCTTTGCAGGCAACTAAGATGACGCCGCCGCTCCCTGGCATCTTGAGGACGTTGTAGCCGTGGTGGGTCACTGCCATAAACTTGGCCAAGGCTGTGTATCCAAGGATGGTGTTGTACGGCAGGTAGATGTGGGCAACGTCGAAGTCGATAAGCTCGATGCGGTAGTTGTCGCGGGTGCCGAAGGTGACAGGGAGGCGGACCTGCCCTATCGGGGTGGTAGAACCATCGGTCACTCCTGAGAAGGGCTTGGTAGGATGTAGCTGATCGTATGGCACTTGGATTCAGTTGAATGTCTTGACGGATAGGATGTTGAGCCCTGCACCGCTGTCGATGAGGGTCTTGGTGACTTGGACGTTGATGATGATGGGTGAACAAAGCATCAGAAGGGCACCGGCAGTTGTTGCACACTTGAGCTGGTCTGACGAGCTGAAGGTAATGGCACACTTGGACCACCTGAGCGGGTGCATGGCCTCGAGCCTGGGGAGAGCCGCGTTCACCTCACGAGCGAACTGCTTGAAGACACGCTGGGAGGCTGGGGCCTGGGCGCCACCCAGGATGCAGGCGACGGCGCGTGGCTCTTGGAAGCCCCCATCCCCCTCGTCTTAATGATGGTCGTCGTTCCTCCTTGGTGGTGGCGGTACTGGAGGGATGCCAGCCTTGCCCTGAGGTCGGTCCTTGCGAGGCTGGTCCCTCCAGGCGCCCTCGCGAGGCTGGTCCTGCCAGCGGTCCTCACGAGGCTGGTCACGCCACTCCTGGCGAGGGCCTCGGTCGTCCCAACATCCTCCACTTCGTCCTCCTCCTCGGCCGTAGCCTCGGCCGTTGCGCTCGGGGCATCGACCGAAACGCCCGTCGTGGATAGCCCTGAGCTCTTAACAGTCATTGGTGCTGTGGCTGTGCATGTAGTGAAAGACGCAGAATGGATGGCTACCCTTCGAAGACTCCGGGTGGTCGCGATCGTGCTTCATCTCTGGCTCGGCCATGAGCACGGCCGCTCCCTTACGCTTCACATGCTTGGCCTTGGCCTTCTTGTCTTCAGGGTCGGTAGCAGGGAGTTCGAGGAGGGAGAGACACCCCTCCTCAACCCTTGCACACTTGGTTGCCATGTTGAACATCTCCAGAGCTGTGCATAGGTCTTGGTGGATGGCAAGCTCCTCCTTCATCTTGACATCGCGGACGCCGTCGAAGAACGCGGAGATGATGGCCTCATCCATCACCTTGGGGATCTTGAGGCGAACATTGTTGAAGCACTGGATGTATTTCTGCAGGGTTTCCCCTGCCTGCAGCTTGATGCACCGTAGGTCACCCGCGGCCGAGGGGCGGTCGCGCGTGCCCTGGAAGTTGGCAACGAAGCGCTCGCACATCTCGCCCCAGGAGGAGATCGATCCCGTGGGCAGGTTCAGGAGCCACGAGCGCGCGCCATCCTTGAGGGACATGGGAAACCAGTTCGCCATGACCTTTTCATCACCGTTGGCCGCCTCGATGCTTAGCTCGTAGAGCTGCAAGAACTCGGCAGGGTCGGGGGTGCCGTCGTAGCGCGGAGGCAGGTCTGGCTGAACTTGCCGGGCCAGACGATGTTGTGCAGCTCAAGAGTGAATATGCGGCAGCTTACTATGGTCACCGGAGACCGTCGCGAGGGCGGGGCCTGGTCTTGGTATCTGCGTGCCGCCACCGCGGGCTGTGCATGGTCTTGACGCGGTGGTGTTGGGAGCGCAACGGCGTTATCCTGTTGTGGACGAGGGACCACCTAACAGCTTCCTTCTTCATGCGCAAGCACCCTGCATGGCGCCTTGGTGCGAGGGCGACGTCTTGATGTGGGGGCGGTGGAGGCACTCCGTGGGCCACGTCACCCGCAGCTAGAGGTGGGCGAGGCAGCGAGAGGGACGGTGCGGGGGAGCCCCCAGCGGCGTTGATGAGCTCCGCTATGCAGTCCAACCAGTCTTCGTAGAGGTCGTCGATGGGGCGGTAATGCAGGAGCTCACGTGCCATGAGCAGTGTGGCCTACGCGTCCGTGGGCGTGCGACAAGCGTGGGACGACAAGCCGGCCGGAGTCAGCGACGGGGTGGCAGTGCGTCCGTCCCGCCGCACGGAGGGGTGCAACAATGAAGCTTGCTGCTCGTTCCCCGTCGGGCCGGTGGCGGCATTGGCATCAGGTGATAGAGAATGGCGGGAAGGTCCACCAACGGGCGCCGTCTAAGCGACGCGAGCGACAAGGGTGGCCTAACGCTCAGCACGGGCTCGACGAGCGACAGCCATGGATGCGGCGGAGCAGTGGAGCGTGGATCAATGGAGGAAAGGCTTCGGCGCACCCCTACCTGGCATGCCAAATGTTGGATTCTGGGTTCCAGCAAACCCTTGAGGTTCAAACACTGGGGTGCGCACGAAGAACTCTCCCTCTCTCTCTTGCTTGCTCGCACAACGATCTCAAGGCCTAGCTCGACAAACCCAAGGAACACGAGACACAGAGGTTTATACTGGTTCGGGCCACCGTTGTGATGTAATACCCTACTCCAGTGTGGTAGTGATGGATTGCCCCGAGGGCGAGGGATGAACTAGTATAATGGATGAACTACCTCCTGAGGAGAGGTGTTCTTGAGCTCGATGAGCTAGTGTGTGTGAGGATGGTCTGAATGATCCATCCGTCGTCCTTCCTTTGTCCTCCCTCTATCCTTCCTCTGTCCCCCCTGCTATGGTGGTGGCTAGCCCTATTTGTAGATGCCTTGGTCCTCTTCCCAAATGTTAGGCGGCAAGGGATCCCACAATGGCGAAGTTTGAAGGGGGACAACTAGTACAAGCTATCCTGACAAAAGGTGGTCTTCGCCTGCCAAAGACTCTGGTGGTGAAGCTGTTGTGGGCTCCGCGGTGACCTCCGTCCTGCCGTCCTGTTGGCCTAGGTATTGTTGCACCGATAAGGAAACCTTTGGATGATGCCTTAGGACTCCTCGCCTGCGCCTGCCTCTTTAGCACCAAAGAGGAAACCGGTACACTTCAACCGCTGGCGCCCGCCTGGCCTTGATCGTCATGGCTCACATCACGCGAACCTCGCGAGGTGCCCCTTGCATAGATATCTCCGCTCCTCGGGAGCCAGCCTAGTGAGGCTGCCCCTGAGGAGGTCTTGGTGTCATCCGCCTCGCGAGGCTTGGCCCATCGCGAGGGTCTTGAGTGGTTTCTGCCGAAGATGGGCCGTACCAAGCCATTGGTGGAGCCACGCCGTGGGCCACAGGCAGGCAAGTCTGGCTACCCCCATTCCCAGGATGCTGACAATATGATCCGACTTTATTAATAAACCCGAGATACATCAAGATCGTGACATCTCAAGAACACGAGAGAGATAGAGATTAAACACATCGCTACTGGTACAAACCCTCAGCCTCGAGGGTGGACTACTCCCTCCTCATCGTGGTGGCCGCCGGGATGATGAAGATGGTCATCGGAGATAATTCCCCCCTCCCACAGGGTGCCGGAACGGGGTCTAGATTGGTTTTCGGTGGCTACAGAGGCCTACGGTGGCGGAACTTCTGATCTAGGTTAACCCTGAGGGTTTTTGGAATATTTGGGATTTTATAGGGCAAAGAGGGGGTGCGGGAGGCCACCGAGGTGGGCACAACCCACATGGGCGCGTTTGGGCCCCAGGCGTGCCCTGGTGGGTTGTGCCCCCCTTAGAGCACCCCCAGGTGCTGCTCTGGCCCACTGGTGGTCTTCTGGTCCATAAAAAATCCACAAAAAGTTTTGTGGTGTTTGGACTCCATTTGATATTGATTTCCTGTGATGTAAAAAACAAGCAAAAAACAACAACTGGCACTGGGCACTGGGTCAATAGGTTAGTCCCAAAAAATGATATAAAGTTGCTATGAAATGATTGTAAAACATCCAAGAATGATAATATAACAACATGAATACTTCATAAATTATAGATACATTGGAGACGTATTAGCATTCCCAAGCTTAATTCCTACTCGTCCTCGAGTAGGTAAATGATAAAAGAAATAATTTATGAAGTGTGAATGCTAGCAAAGTGCACAATTTTGATCAATGACAATTTCAATCACTTTTCCTAGCATCATAACAACAATTCTTTCTTATAAAACTTCCCATGTTAAAGTAGTAACCAATTCACAAGTTAAGGTTCAAACAATGAATTCTCTTGAAACTCAAAAACCTATGTTCTGAGTCACCAAGCAATTGCAATTCAACTTATTCAACACAGTCTAAGTAAGAGCTCCACATACTCAACCATCATATAGTCTTCTATGATTTCTAACACTCACCGCATACACGTGAGCAAAATGTGTCAACCGGACACATAGAAAGATAGGGGCTTATAATTTTGCCTCCCAAAGTATTCACCTCAAGGGTGATGTCAACAATAATAAATCATGCTACCCATATCCAACTGGATATATGTGCCTAGATCTTTCCTCACCACATGATGCTTGCCAAAATAGAAAAATAAAAAGGAATAGAGAAAAAAACTTTGACTCTTTGCATAAAAGTAAATAATGAAAAGTAAAAGATAGGCCCTTCGCAGAGGGAAGCAGAGGTTGCCATGCGCTTATTTCTTTGTATGCTCAACCTGTTAGTGTAGAAGAATGTCATGTTATATTGCCCCTTATGATAGCAACATTTATTATGCAGTCTGTCACTTTTATTCTTTGCATCACAAGTTCGTACAACACTCAAATTTCTTTTATACTAAATGATCTAACACTTTTAGAAGCAATTTTTATTGCCTTATTGCACCGATGACAACTTACTTGAAGGATCTTTCTCAATCCTTAGGTAGGTATTGTGGACTATTGAAAATAAGATTTGGGTTTAAGGGTTTTTGGGGGCATAAGTAGTATCTCTACTTTGTGCGGAATTTTTGGCTAGCAAAGATGGGGCGCAAGCACCACATGTTGAAGGATCTATGACAATATAACTTCTATGTGAATATGAACAAACATAAACCATTACGTTGTCTTCCTTGTCCAACTTCAACAATTTTGGCATATAATATTTTGATGGGGGCTCAAAATCATGAAATTTACAAGATAGTGTATTTGCATGTGAAAGTTCTCTTCCTTATACTAATCATTCGTGAATCGCTTGTATGACCAATATTGTGATTGTCAAGCCTCAAAAGATTTCACTTTGTAAACCCAATGTGAAGTTACCAATAGGAATGATATGATTTCAACTTCATGGCATTCAATTTATTCAACAATTTACTCATAGGATATAAGTGAAGCACAAGTGTAAATGACAAGCTACTCCAAAAAGATATAAGTGAAGATTAAATGAGTAGTTAAGTAAATAGGTAGCTATTTGAGGACTCTCTCTTATTCAAAAGTTTCAGATCTAAGCATTTTATTTGAAACAGCAAGCAAAACAAAACAAAATTACATTCCAATAATAGCACACATCATGTGAAGAAGCAAAAACTTAGGCTCAACCGATACTAACCGACAATTGTTGAAGAAGAAAGGTGGGATGCCTACCGGGGCATCCCCAAGCTTAGATGCTTGAGAATTTTTGGAATATTAACTTGGGATGCCTTGGGCATCCCCAAGCTTGAGCTTTTGTGTCTCCTTAATTCCTTTTATATCACAGTTTCCCTAAATCTTAAAAACTTCATCCACATAAAACTCAACAAGAACTTGTGAGATAAGTTAGTATAAACCAATGCAAAAACCTTATCATTATCTACTATAGAAAATCACTAAAATTATTATTCAATATTGCATACTAAATGCCTCTGCATATTTAATACTCCTATCCTCAAATAGAATCATTAAACAAGCCAACATATGCAAACAATGCAAACATAACAGCAGTCTGTAAAGAATGCAAGAGTATTAATACTTGTTTAACTCCAAAATTTATGAAAATTTGCCACACTGTAGAAAATTTACCAGAGCTCATTTTGCAAAAAGTTTCAAAATTTTATCACATTTCGACTTTTTAGGGAATTTTTGCAACATCGATAAACTTTCTGTTTTGAAACAACAACTCATATACTTGCAAGATAAGCATGGAAAAGGCTATACCTGATATTTTTATTGAAAATAAAGATTCAAAATATTATTATAAATAACAGCAATAAAATCCTAACAAAAAAATGACACTCAAAGTAAAATTTATATCATGTGACGAATGAAAATATAGCTCCAAGTGATGTTACCGATAATGTTGGAGACGAAAGAGGGGATGCCTTCCGGGGCATCCCCAAGCTTAGTTGCTTGGATCTTCCTTGAATATTGCCTTGGGGTGCCTTGGGAAGCTCCAAGCTTAGTGTCTTGTCACTCCTTATTCTCTTCATATCGACATCTCACCCAAAACTTGAAAACTGCAATCACACAAAACTTAACGGAACTTTGTGAGATAGGTTAGTATGATAAAGAGCAAACCATTTCACTTTTGGTACTGTCAAAGACAAGATTCATAATTATTCCCACACAATTCCTACTATATCATATCATTTCCACAAATTATATTGAGCAATATAAGCCATGGAAACTAGAAAAAAAGCAAAATATGCATTGAAAACAAAATCTGTAAAAAATAGAACAATCTATAGTAATTGTACTCCAACCATACTTATGCTACTCCAAAAATTCTGAAAAATTAGTAAAGCCTGGGAAATTTGTCTATTAATCTTATGAAAAAAGAATCATCATTTTATCACACTTCTGTTAAAAATTAGAATTGTTTTCCTGAGTGCAAAAGTTTCTGTTTTTCAGCAAGATCAAATTAACTATCACCGTAAGCCATCCCAAAGGTCTTACTTGGCACTTTATTGAAAAAAGCTATAAAACATGATTAATACAGTAGCCTAATCATGTGAACACACAAAAAAGTAGGTAAAAGTGTTGGGTTGTCTCCCAACAAGTGCTTTCTTTAATGCCTTTTAGCTAGGCATGATGATTTCAATGATGCTCGCATAAAAGATAAGAATTGAAACATAAAGAGAGCGTCATGAATCATAAGTTACTCTCTCATAATAATTTTCAGTAGCATCATGAATAGATTCATCAATATAACCATCACATGAAGCATTCTTTTCATGATCCAAAAGCATAGATTTTTTTACTCTCCATATAAGCAATTTTATTCTCATTCATAATAGTGGGAGCATCAAAGGAAACTCGAATACTATAAATTGTTCCCACATTAAAAGAGTAATGTTGAGTAAAGGGATATTCAAAATTATGACAATAATTATCACTACTTTTTGTAGCATAAGTATCATCACAATAATCATGATAAGTGGGAGGCATGCAATCATCATAGCAAATTTGATCATTCAATGTAAGGGGACTAAAAAGATCATCTTCATTAAGCATAGCATCCCCAAGCTTGGTACAAACATTAATTGCACAAAATAAATTCTCAGACATATCATTATCATCAAACATAGCATCCCTAAGCTTGTGGCTTGGCATATCATAAGCATAATCACTCTCATCATTAATAGTGTGAATAGCACAAACGGTATAACAATTGCTATCATCATAATTTCCCAAGTTGGTGCCAAAAAGATTTCCAAGATTATAAGAAGTATCATTATCTTCCCAATCATAATCATCACAACAAGCAATAGTCATAACAAAATCATCATCAATAGTGCTCTCGGACATTGTGCCATAAGACATAGAAGCAATATCATCATCAAGTGCATCATCTTCCTCAATTATTTTTGATTCATTTTCATGAGGCACAACAATAATAGGAGCACCATTATTTGGGAGAGATACCCTTTACCTCTATTCTTTCTTCTTGACCACATCACGTGTGGGTTTAATTAATTTTTTCAAGCTTCTTATTGATGAGATTGGTTGAATAGGGAGGTCCTCCTCGTCACCTATTTCATCATGAGAGACAATAGGAGGGAAAGTGGAAATCTTTACCCTTTCATTAGTACTCCTTTTATATTCTATTGGTTTTCTCATCTTTCTATAGTTGGCAATATAAGCATTCTCATTGAAATTTACCATGCAAAACATAAGGATATTTTTTAGTTTAGTTTCAATGTCGTCCGTGAGAATGAATACTTCAAACCAACTATTTTTATATGACAATTCTTCACTCCCCCAAAACAGACAAAGATCATTATAAAGTTCAAGGGTGATCAAGTTATTGCAATATTTGGACACGATTCGATCATGAAAAAGCATGCATTGGAAATTAAGGTGACCAACTTTATTGGAAAGCTCACAAGTAATAGGAGAAAGGGAACAAAATTTTGTAGCAAGTTCATCTATTACTTTGAGCAAATAATTGGTTTCATCATGTTTATGCTTCTTACAAAATCTACCTTCCCTATAAGGCATGTCTTCACAAACTTTATGCACTCCACAAAAATTGACATGCTTATAAGAAACATTTTTCTCATGACTAGAGCAATAATCATTAGCATTTTGGATATTCAAAGAGTTCATACTAACAACATTGCAATCATGCTCATCATTCAAATATTTTGTGCCAAGCATTTTATTGACTTCTTCTTCTAACAATTGAGCACAATTTTCCGATCCATCATTTTCAAGAAATATATTATAAAGATGATAATAATATGATGCTGTTCGGAACATAGCATGCAATTTCAAAATTTTCCTACGCTCGGCAAGATCTATCTAGGAGATGCATAGCAACGAGAGGGGGAGAGTGTGTCCACGTACCCTCGTAGACCGAAAGCGGAAGCGTTTGACAATGCAGTTGATGTAGTCAAACTTCTTCTCGTTTCGACCGATCAAATACCGAACGTATGACACCTCCGAGTTCTTCACACATTCAGCTCGATGACGTCCCTCGAATTCTTGATCCAGCAAAGTGTCGAGGGAGAGTTCCATGAGCACGACGGCGTGGTGACGGTGATGGTGAAGTGATCCGCGTAGGGCTTCGCCTAAGCACTACGTGAATATGACCGGAGGCGTAAAATGTGGAGGGGACTCCCTCATATATATAGGTTGGAGGGGATGATAGGCAGCCAAGGGGGCGCCCCAAGTAGGAGGAATCCTACTTGGGGTCCTCCCAATTCAGCCTCCCCCTTTTCCTAGTCCTATTCGGAGTACGAATGGAAGAGGGGGAAGGGAGAATCCTATTCCCTTTTTCCTTTCCTCCTTCCTCTTTTCTACTCCAATTTGGCCAACCCATATGGGGGGGGGGGCGCAGTAGCCCCTTAGGGGTTCGCCTGTCCCTCTCTTGGCCCATTAGGCCCATATAGTTTGCCGGGGGTTGCCCGGAACCCCTTCAGATGACCCGATACGTACCCGGTACCCCTGGAACACTTCCGGTCTCCGAATACTATCGTCCTATATATGAATATTTACCTCTCGACCATTTCGAGACTCCTCGTCATGTCCATGATCTAATCCAGGACTCCGAACAACATTCGGTCACCAAATCACATAACTCATATAATACAAAATCGTTATCGAACGTTAAGCGTGCAGACCATACGGGTTCGAGAACTATGTAGATATGACCGAGACACCTCTCTGGTCAATAACCAATAGAGGAACCTAGATGCTCATATTGGTTCCCAAATATTCTATGAAGATCTTTATCGGTCGTATCGTAATGACGACATACGTTATTCCCCTTTTCATCGGTATGTTACTTTCCCGAGATTCGATCATCGGTATCTACATACCTAGTTCAATCTCGTTACTGGCAAGTCTCTTTACTCGTTCTGTAATACATCATCCCACAACTAACTCATTAGTCACATGGCTTGCAAGGCTTATGAAAGCACAAGTGCTCCCTGGGCGGTTTTGGTAATTAATGTCAACATATCTCTTGTTGGACTAACACTTTTACCTAGTATGTTTCAGATAAGTTCAACAATGGAGTGGCATGGACTAGAGATGTGGAACCCTTTCAAGATGCTAAGGGCAAAGGATTGGCTCAAGCTTCAAGATCAAGACTCTACATTTTCTATTTTAGTGATCCAAGATCACATTGAGTCTATAGGAAAAGCCAATACTATCAAGAGGGGATGAGGTGTTGCTTAATGGCTTGCTTGCTCAAAGTGCTTAGTGATATGCTCCAAAACCCTCAACTACCTTCCCACATCCACATATGACGTAAACCAAAGGTCAAACTCGGCCCCACCAATTCTATATATCCGGCGCCACCGAGTTTCAAATGTCATAGCCACTGCCACAAACCCTAGGCAAATCGGTCTCACCGATAGGGATCTCGGTCTCACCGAGATGGGATTGTAATCTCTCTGTTTCCCTTCGTAATATTTCGGTCTTACCGAGATGAGCAATCGGTCCCACTGAGATTGCAATGTAAACTCTCTGTTTCCCTTTGTAACACTTCGGTCTCACCGAGATGAGCGAATCGGTCCCACCTAGTTTACCTGACCAACTCTCTGGTTAGCTTATTACCAAAATCGGTCCCACCGAGTTTGTGTAATCGGTCACACCGAGATTACGTTATGCCCTAACCCTAACCATATCGGTCCTACCGAGTTGCATCTCAGTCCCACCCAAAATCCTAACGCTCACTAGGTTTGCTGAATCGGTCTGACCGAGTTTAACCATTCGGTCCCACCGAGTTTGGCAAATTGTCTGTAACGGTTAGATTTTGTGTGGAGGCTATATATACCCCTCCACCCACTCTTCATTAGTGGAGAGAGCCATCAGAACATACCTACACTTCCAATACACATTTTCTGAGAGAGAACCACCTACACTTGTGTTGAGGTCAAGATATTCCATTCCAATCATATGAATCTTGATCTCTAGCCTTCCCCAAGTTGCTTTCCACTCAAATCTTCTTTCCACCAAATCCAAATCCTGTGAGAGAGAGTTGAGTGTTGGGGAGACTATCATTTGAAGCACAAGAGCAAGGAGTTCATCATCAACACACCATTTGTTACTTCTTGGAGAGTGGTGTCTCCTAGATTGGCTAGGTGTCACTTGGGAGCCTCCGACAAGATTGTGGAGTTGAACCAAGGAGTTTGTAAGGGCAAGGAGATCGCCTACTTCGTGAAGATCTACCGCTAGTGAGGCAAGTCCTCAGTGGGCGACGGCCGTGATGGAATAGACAAGGTTGCTTCTTCATGGACCCTTCGTGGGTGGAACCCTCTGTGGACTCGTGCAACCGTTACCCTCTGTGGGTTGAAGTATCCATCAACGTGGATGTACGATAGCACCACCTATCGGAACCACGACAAAAACATCCGTGTCTCCAGTTGCGTTTGAATATTCCAAACCCTTCTCTTTACATTCTTGCAAGTTGCATGATTTACTTTCCGCTGCTCATATACTCATTGCATGCTTGCTTGATATGTATTGTGTTTGTTAAACTTGCGCTTAAACTCCACTTAAACTTAAGAATATTAAAAACTGCAACTTTTGGCACTTAGTGTCTAATCACCCCCCTCTAGACACCTCTTCTCGATCCTTTCAATTGGTATTAGAGCTTTGGTCTACATTGCCTTGGTTTAAACACCATTGGAGGAAGATGGATGTGTCTACTTTGGGGAGTCTTAGACATAGAGTGCCTATTCTTGATGGAGAGTATTTTCATGAGTGGAAAAATGAAATGCTTGAGATTTTCAATGAATATCATTTGAACAAGTACATTACTAGCCCTTGTGCACCTCATGTTGATCCTTTGCACCCTACCCTAGATGAAGATATTGACATGATTCGCAATCTTAGAACTGTTGAGCTCATCATTAGAGGCTTGCCTAGAAACTTGATTAGATGTTTGCCTACTCTCAAGTGTGCTTACACCATATGAAGATTTCTTGAGGAACGATTTCCAGATTATTCCTTGAAAAATTTAGACGAAATTCTCCATAAGTCTATTGCCTTGAGTAAGATGAACTCTAGTGATCCTAGCTTTGGTGATTGTCTATTTGAGCTTACCAATCTCATGCGTGCTAAAGGAAATGTTGGAATCATTAGAGATATCATATCTGAAGCTATTAGAATTCATAAAGGTAAACATTGTGATGATCATTTATCTAATGAATTACCCTCTCTAGGAATTGATCAATCACAAGATGATGTTGAACATGGATACTATGATGAAGATGCTGATAGTGACTATGATCTTGACGATGCAATGAGGCATTTTGGTCTTATGGCAAATCTTCGCGGCTACATGGCTGGAGGAAAGGAATGGGTCCTTGATAGTGGATGTATTGATCATATGACTGGAGATAAAGATATGTTCCGTGAGCTTGCAGAAAACGACGGCCCTCGAAAATATGTCACTTTTGGTGATAATTCAAAGCGTAAGGTGGTTGGCCTTGGTAAGGTCCATCTCACATGATAGCTCCATACAAAATGTCATGCTCGTTGAATCCCTTCGATACAATTTACTTTCAGTTTCTAGACTTGCGGATTTCGGTTTCAATGTCTTATCCACTGAAGTAGATTGCCAAGTGTTTCGTAGAGACAATCATAAAATGGTCTTTACCGGTATACGTAGAGGAGATCTTTACATTGTTGATTTCACTAAAAAGGCTCAACCTAGAACTTGCTTAATTACCAAATCTTCTAAAGGCTGGTTGTGGCATAGAAGACTAGGTCATGTTGGTATGCGAAATCTTGATAAGCTTATTAAAGCTGATCATATCCTTGGAATAAAAGATGTCATATTTGACAAGGATAGACTTTGTAGTGCTTGTCAAGCAGGGAAACAAGTTGGAGGAAGTCACCGCGCGAAGAACATCATGACCACAAGACGACCACTCGAGCTACTTCACATGGATCTCTTTGGTCCAAATGCCTACAAGAGTCTCGGTGGTAACTCATTTGGTCTAGTCATAGTTGATGATTTTTCAAGATTTACGTGGGTGTTCTTTCTTGATGACAAATCGCAGGTCCAAAAGATCTTCAAAAACTTCGCTAGGAAGGCCCAAAATCAGTTTGACGTGAAGATCAAGAAGGTTCGGAGCGACAATGGAACGGAGTTCAAGAACGCAAATGTGGACACCTTTCTTGACAAAGAAGGGATTTCACACGAGTTCTCGGCTACGTACACACCTCAACAAAATGGAGTTGTTGAAAGGAAGAACCAGACTCTTATCGAGATGGCAAGAACGATGCTTGATGAGTACCAAATGCCAAAGCACTTTTGGGCGGAAGCGGTTGAGACAGCTTGTCATGCAACAAATCGCTTGTATCTTCACAAGCTACTCGGCAAGACGGCATACGAGCTCCTCACCGGTAACAAACCCCAAGTTGGATACTTTCGAGTATTCGGCTCAAAGTGCTACATTCTTGATAAGCATCATCATTCTAAATTTGCTCCTAAATCTCATGAAGGTTTCCTACTTGGTTATGGCTCAAACTCTCACACTTACCGTGTCTACAACAATTTCACCCGAAAGGTTGAAGAGATGGTAGATGTGAAGTTTGATGAATCTAACGGCTCACAAGTAGAGCAATTGCCAATTGATGTAGGAGACAAAGACCCTTCGGAAGCAATTCAAGACTTGTCCATTGGCAAGATTCGTCCAACGGAAGTGAAGGAGAGTACCTCGTCCGTCCAAGTGGAAGCTTCTACCTCATGACAAGGTGAACCAAGAGTTGATACGGAAGCATCCACAAGTGGGACACACCAAGATGAAGAAAACAAGGAAGCGCACCAAGATGAACATCAACAACCTCCTTATCCACCACGACAAGAGAACGCCAACGTCAACAATGAAGAAGGCCAAGAAGAAGCAGAAGATGAAGAGGATGTTCCACCCCGACCCAAGCAAAAGCTTTCACGAGTTCGAGCAAGAATTGCTAAGGATCATCCCGTCGAGCGAATCTACAATGATATCCAAACCGGGAGAATCACTTGCTCTAAAACTCGTTTAGCTAACTTTTGTGAACATTACCCACTCATCTCTAGCATTGAACCTATGAAGGTTGAAGAAGCATTGGAGGATCCGGACTGGATAAACGCTATGCATGAAGAGCTACACAACTTTGAGATAAATCAAGTGTGGACATTGGTCGAGAAGCCCGACAACAACCACAACATCATTGGTACCAAATGGGTATTTCGCAACAAGCAAGATGAAGATGGACAAGTGGTTCGCAAAAAAGCACGTCTCGTCGCCCAAGGCTACACACAAGTTGAAGGTATGGACTATGGTGAGACATATGCTCCCATTGCTAGAGTTGAGTCCATTCGCATCTTACTTGCTTATGCTAATCACCATGATATCACCTTGTACCAAATGGACATTAAAAGTGCTTTTCTAAATGGCAAAATCGAGGAGGAAGTTTATGTTAAGCAACCTCCCGGCTTCATCAATCCTGAGAAACCTAATCATGTTTACAAACTTCACAAAGCCCTTTATGGTCTTAAACAAGCTCCTAGAGCATGATATAAATGCTTGACCAAGTTCCTTATTGAAAAAGGCTTTGAAATTGGTAAAATTGATTCTACTCTTTTACTAAAAGGGTTAATGGAGAACTATTTGTGTGCCAAATTTATGTTGATGATATCATATTTGGTTCAACTAACCCTCATTTTAGTGAGAAGTTTGGAAAGCTAATGTCGGAGAAGTTTGAGATGTCTATGATGAGTGAACTCAAATTCTTTCTCGGTTTGCAAATCAAGCAAACTAAGGAAGGTACCTTTGTCTCTCAAATGAAGTACACCAAGGACTTATTCAAGAAGTTCAATATGCAAGAATGCAAAGGTATGACTACACCCATGCCTACTAGTGTACATCTTGATTTGACCAAAGATGGTGAACCGGTTGATCAAAAGGTTTATCGCTCTATGATTGGTTCATTGTTATATCTATGTGCCTCTCGTCCCGATATTATGCTAAGTGTGTGCATTTGTGCACGATATCAAGCTGCTCCTAAAGAGTGTCATCTTAAGGCTGTGAAAAGGATAGTGAGATACCTAATCCATACACCAAATTTTGGCATTTGGTATCCTAAGAGGTCCTCTTTTGATCTTGTTGGCTACTCCGATTCGGACTATGCCGGAGACAAGGTTTATAGAAAATCCACTTCGGGTACTTGTCAATTCCTTGGTAGATCTCTTGTGTCTTGGTCTTCCAAGAAACAAAACTCGGTATCTTTATCCACCGCTGAAGCGGAATACATTGCCGCTGGTTCATGTTGTGCTCAATTACTTTGGATGACCCAAACTCTTAAAGATTATGGGATATATGTGAAACATGTTCCATTGCTATGTGACAATGAAAGTGCTATTAAGATTGCTCACAATCCCGTGCAACATTCTCGAACTAAGCATATTTAAATTTGTCATCATTTCATTCGAGATCATGTTGCAAAAGGGGACATTAACCTTAAGCATGTTCGCACCGATAAGCAATTGGCGGATATATTCACTAAACCACTTGATGAGAAAGTGTTTTGCAGGTTGAGAGGTGAATTGAACATCATTGATGCTTCAAACTTGGAGTAGGAACTCCATTTGATACATGCGGGGCATGAGCCTATGACTAATCCTCGATATTTCTCTTATGATGCTATTCATATGTCTTGGATATATTTGTACCTTGCATTTTATCTAACCCGTGTAGGTACTTGGTTGAATCTAAATCTATGAGATTGCAACTCACTCACATCTTGAGCAATCTCTACATCACCAAGTCTCTACACAATGGTGGTTGAAGACAAGGAAGCACGAAACCATTCAAACATATCCTTTGGCAAATTCTATGTTGAGTCTCATGATTGTCATTTTGGATACACAAGTGGTCTTCCTTGCAAAGCTAACCCATGTAGGTAGATGAATTCAAACTCCAAGTGGTGCTCCCAACCCTTGATGAACTACATCAACCTTGAGCAACCCACACAAGTTCAACCACATGAGTAAGATCAACACCACCACCCAAGGTATGTTATTCCATCTTAGGGAAGCTTTACTCCAAGTCATGAGTCAAAGCAACTCGACAAGATGTGAATACATCAAAAGGCTTAAACGAAAAATGGTAACCCCATTTTGAGCTTAAACGATGAGTATGACCTATGATCAAGTGCTCTCACTTGACTCCTAAGTCAATATACTCTAGCATAGGTGACTTTGTCGTCGACCATCTCTAGATGAAGTTCTCGTGTGTCTCTCCATGCTTTTGTCTCTTGCATATTTGTTTCCCCTTTCAAAAAAAACTTCATCTAGAACTTTTAGTTTCTTTTCTTTTCTTTTTTGTTCTGCATTTTCTGCATCCAATTCATTACAAATCTTTCAGTAAATTCCTTATATATCCTTGTGAGATTTTACTTGTCTAGTGAGCTGAGGTGACAAGTGGTTTCATTCTAATGAACTAGGTCACACCGGTTTGTTCTCTTCGGCCCAACCAAAATCTTTCGGTGCAAGCGAAGCACACAACTCGGAGTCACCGATTCCACCACAGGAAAACCAACTTGCCACTTATTCCTGATTTCTGTTTGCTCCAGCTCCACTCAATGATTCTTGTCCTCTACCAGCATCATATTAGACATGCTGCTTTGCTCTGTGACTCGAGGACCAACCCATTTGTATCACATGTCCAGAAGAGCCCTTCTTGGAAATTGATGTTGAAGGGGGAGAGAGAGATCACATCAAAGCTTAATCCTTCCTATAGGGGGAGAAAGAGAGAATACTTAGGGGAGAGAGTTTCTCAACTAGGAGAAAGTAATATCATCAAAGACCCAAGATGCTTGGTGTTCAAGAGGAGAGATGTCACATGTCTTTAATATGGGAAAGACATGTTTGGTTGCTTGCTTTAGCTCAAGCTCTGTTGTTTCTTTTTTTTGTTGCTCTGATTTTCTGTTCCCTATCTTCTCCCAATATCCCATGCAGATTCAGGGGGAGCAAGACATCTAACGGAAGGAAATCTCTGATTTTATTGCATATCTTTACCTTTGGGGACATGTCTATATCCAATGTGGTACTTAGTACTCACTCTACATGTCATCCCAGTCTTGGTTCTCTTGTGGTTTCTCTTGCTTGCTCTGGTCAGTAGGTGTATCTGTGTTATTTAACCTTGTTTGCGCAGGTTCATCCCATCCTAAGCCAACTCAAGACCACAGGTAAGTATATGCATCACAGTCATGTGAATGAGAAATTCTTGCTGATGTACATACTGTTTGCAAGAAGGACGCATGAGCATGAAGGTACATTTCTCACATTCACATCATTTGCTCTGATGCATATAGCCAAGATACATGTAACACATTGCTTACTCTGTCATGTTTACACATTCACATGCTCCTATATTCAATATTCACATGATTGCATACATGTAGGGGGAGCCTATGCATGTTACATGTCTTTCCAAAGCTTTACTTGCTATTCTCTTTATCTTTATCTAAAGCTTTGATGTATGTTGTCATCAATTACCAAAAATGGGGAGATTGAAAGCACAAGTGCTCCCTGGGTGGTTTTGGTAATTAATGTCAACATATCTCTTGTTGGACTAACACTTTTACCTAGTATGTTTCAGATAAGTTCAACAATGGAGTGGCATGGACTAGAGGATGTGGAACCCTTTCAAGATGCTAAGGACAAAGGATTGGCTCAAGCTTCAAGATCAAGACTCTACATTTTCTATTTTAGTGATCCAAGATCACATTGAGTCTATAGGAAAAGCTAATACTATCAAGAGGGGATGAGGTGTTGCTTAATGGCTTGCTTGCTCAAAGTGCTTAGTGATATGCTCCAAAACCCTCAACTACCTTTCCACATCCACATATGACCTAAACCAAAGGTCAAACTCGGCCCCACCGATTCTATCTATCTGGCGCCACCGAGTTTCAAATGTCATAGCCACTACCACAAACCCTAGGCAAATCGGTCTCACCGATAGGGATCTCGGTCTCACTGAGATGGGTTTGTAATCTCTCTGTTTCCCTTCATAACGTTTCGGTCTTACCAAGATGAGCAATCGGTCCCACCGAGATTGCAATGTAAACTCTCTGTTTCCCTTTTGTAACACTTCGGTCTCACCGAGATGAGCGAATCGGTCCCACCGAGTTTACCTAACCAACTCTCTAGTTAGCTTATTACCAAAATCGGTCCCACCGAGTTTGTGTAATCGGTCACACCGAGATTACGTTATGCCCTAACCCTAACCATATCGGTCCTACCGAGTTGCATCTCAGTCCGACCGAAAATCCTAATGGTCACTAGGTTTGCTTAATCGGTCCGACCGAGTTTAACCATTCGGTCCCACCGAGTTTGGCAAATTGTGTGTAACGGTTAGATTTTGTGTGGAGGCTATATATACCCCTCCACCCACTCTTCATTCGTGGAGAGAGCCATCAGAACATACCTACACTTCCAATACACATTTTTTGAGAGAGAACCACCTACACTTGTGTTGAGGTCAAGCTATTCCATTCCAATCATATGAATCTTGATCTCTAGCCTTCCCCAAGTTGCTTTCCACTCAAATCTTCTATCCACCAAATCCAAATCCTGTGAGAGAGACTTGAGTGTTGGGGAGACTATCATTTGAAGCACAAGAGCAAGGAGTTCATCATCAACACACCATTTGTTACTTCTTGGAGAGTGGTGTCTCCTAGATTGGCTAGGTGTCACTTGGGACCTCCGACGAGATTGTGGAGTTGAACCAAGGAGTTTGTAAGGGCAAGGAGATCGCCTACTTCATGAAGATCTATCGCTAGTGAGGGAAGTCCTTCGTGGGCGAAGGCCGTGATGGAATAGACAAGGTTGCTTCTTCGTGGACCCTTCGTGGGTGGAGCCCTCCGTGGACTCGCGCAACCGTTACCCTCCGTGGGTTGAAGTCTCCATCAACGTGGATGTACGATAGCACCACCTATAGGAACCACGACAAAAACATCCGTGTCTCCAATTGCATTTGAATACTCCAAACCCTTCTCTTTACATCTTGCAAGTTGCATGCTTTACTTTCCGCTTCTCATATACTCATTGCATGCTTGCTTGATATGTATTGTGTTTGTTAAACTTGCGTTTAAACTCCACTTAAACTTAAGAATATTAAAAATTGCAACTTTTGGCACTTAGTGTCTAATCACCCCCCCTCTGGACACCTCTTCCCGATCCTTTCAGCTTATTATGATGTGCATTACCGAGAGGGACCAGAGATACCTCTCCGATACTCGGAGTTACAAATCCTAATCTCGATCTATGCCAACCCAACAAACACCTTCGAAAATACCTATAGAGCATTTTTATAATCACCCAGTTACGTTGTGACATTTGATAGCACACAAGGTATTCCTCCGGTATCTGGGAGTTGCATAATCTCATAGTCAAAGGAATATGTATATGCCATGAAGAAATCAATAGCAATAAAACTTAACGATCCTTATGCTAAGCTAACAGATGGGTCTTGTCCATCACATCATTCGCCTAATGATGTGATCCCGTTCATCAAATGACAACTCATATCTATGGTTAGGAAGCTTTAACCATCTTTGATCAACGAGCTAGTCAAGTAGAGGCTCACTAGGGACACAGTGTTTTGTCTATGTATTCACACATGTATCAAGTTTCCGTTAATACAATTCTACCATGAATAATAAAAATTTATCATGATATAAAGAAATATAAAATAAAAACTTTATTATTTCCTCTAGAGCATATTTCCTTCAGTCTCCCACTTGCACTAGAGTCAATAATCTAGTTCACATCGCCATATGATTTGACACCAATAGTTCACATCGCCATGTGACCAACACCCAAAGGGTTTACTAGAGTTAATAATCTAGTTCACATCGCTATGTGGTTAACACCCAAAGAGTACTAAGGTGTGATCATGTTTTGCTTGTGAGAGACGTTTAGTCAACGAGTCTGTCACATTCGGATCCGTATGTATTTTGCAAATTTCTATGTCTACAATGCTCTGCATGGAGCTACTTTAGCGAATTGCTCCCACTTTCAATATGTATCCAGATTGAGACTCAGAGTCATCCAGATTGGTGTCAAAGCTTGCATCAACGTAACCCTTTACGACGAACTCTTTATCACCTCCATAACTGAGAAACATTTCCTTAGACCTCTTAGGTAACTAAGGATAATTTTGACCGCTGTCCAGTGATATACTCCTAGATCACTATTGTACCCCCTTGTCAAACTCATGGCAAGGTACACAACAAGTCTAGTACGCAGCATAGCATACTTTATAGAACCTATGACTGAGGCATAGGGAATGACTTTCATTCTCTCTATATATTTTGTCGTGGTCGGGTTTTGAGTCTTACTCAACTTCACACCTTGTAACACATGCAAGAACCCTTTATTTGACTGATCCATTTTGAACTGCTTCAAAATTAAACTTTACCAAGGTATGTACTTTGTGAAAGTCCTATCAAGTGTCTTGATCTATCTCTATAGATCTTGATGCCCAATATATAAGCAGCTTCACCGAGGTCTTTCATTGTAAAATTCAAGTATCCTTTTATGCTGTAAAGAAATTCTATATCATTCCCGATCAACAATATGTCATCCACATATAATATTAGAAATATTACAGGGCTCCCACTCACTTTCTTGTAAATACAGGCTTCACCATAAGTCTGTATAAAACCATATTCTTTGATGACCTAATCAAAGCGTATATTCCAACTCCGAGATGCTTGCATCAGTCCATAGATGGATCGCCGGAGTTTGAACACTTTGTTAGCACCTTTAGGATCGACAAAACCTTCTGGTTGCATCATATACAACTCTTCTTTAAGAAAGCCATTAAGGAATGTAGTTTTGACATCCGTTTGCCAGATTTCATAAAATGTGGCAATTACTAACATGATTCAGATAGACTTAAGCATCGCTACGAGTAAGAAAATCTCATCGTAGTCAACACCTTGAATTTGTTGAAAACCATTTGCGACAAGTCGAGTTTTTTAGATAGTAACACTACCATTAACGTCTGTCTTCCTCTTGAAGATCCATTTATTCTCAATGGCTTGCCGATCATTGGGCAAGTCCACCAAAGTCAACACTTTGTTCTCATACATGGATCCTATCTCAAATTTCATGGCCTCAAGCCATTTATCGGAGTCTGGGCTCATCATAGCTTCTTCATAGTTTGTAGGTTTGTCATGGTCTAGTAACATGACTTCCAGAACAGGATTACTGTACCATTCTGTTGTGGCACGTGCTCTGTTCGACCTACGAGGTCCAGTAGTAACTAGATCTGAAGTCTTATGATCATCATCATTAGCTTCCTCTCTAGTTGGTGTAGGCATCACGAGAATGGATTTCTCTGATGAGTTACTTTCCAATTTAAGAGAAGGTACAATTACCTCATCAAGTTCTACTTACCTCCCACTCACTTCTTTCGAGAGAAACTCCTTCTCTAGAAAGGATCCATTCTTAGCAACAAAGATCTTGCCTTTGGATCTGTGATAGAAGGTGCACCCAACAGTTTCTTTTGGGTATCCTATGAAGACACATTTCTCCGATTTGGATTCGAGCTTATTAGGTTGAAGCTTTTTCACATAAGCATCACAACCCCAAACTTTAAGAAACGACAGCTTAGGTTTCTTGCGAAACCATAGTTCATACGGTGTCATCTCAATGGATTTAGATGCTGCCCTTTTTAACATGAATGCAGCTATCTCTAATGCATAACACCAGAACAATAGTGGTAAATCGGTAAGAGACATCATTGATCGTACCATATCTAATAAAGAAAGGTTACGATGCTCGGAAACACGATTATGCTGTGGTGTTCCAGGTGGCGTGAGTTGTGAAACTATTCCACATTGTTTTAAGCCAAACTCGTAACTCAAATATTCGCCTCCGCGATCAGATCGTAGAAACTTTATTTTCTTGTTACGATGATTCTCCACTTCGCTCTGAAATTCTTTGAACTTTTCAAATATTTCAGACTTGTGTTTCATCAAGTAGATATACCCATATCTGCTCAAATCATCTGTGAAGGTCAGAAAATAATGATACCCACCGCGAGCCTCAATACTCATTGGACCGCATACATCTGTATGTATTATTTCCAATAAGTCAGGGCTCGTTCCATTGTTCTGGAGAATAGAGTCTTAGTTATCTTGCCCATGAGGCATGGTTCACAAGCATCAAATGATTCATAATCAAGTGATTCTAAAAGTCCATTCGCATGGTGTTTCTTCTTGCGCTTTACACCAATGTGACCTAAACGGCAGTGCCACCAATATGTTGCACTATCATTATCAACTTTGCATATTTTGCCATCAATATTATGAATATGTGTATAACCACGATTGAAATTAAACAAACCATTCACATTGGGTGTATGACCATTGAAGGTTTTATTCATGTAAACAGAACAACAATTATTCTGTGACTTAAAAGAATAACCTATTGCAATAAACATGATCCAATCATATTCATGCTCACCGCAAACACCAAATACCATTAATTTAGGTTCAACACTAATCCCGAAGGTAGAGGGAGTATGTGATGGTGATCTTATCAACCTTGGAATCACTTCCAACACACATCGTTACCTCGCCCTCAACTAGTCTCTACTCATTTTGTAACTCCTGTTTCGAGTTACTAATCTTAGCAACTGAACCGGTATCAAATACCCAGGAGTTACTATGAACACTAGTAAAGTACACATTAATAACATGTATATAAAATATACCTTTGTTTACTTTGCCATCCTTCTTATCCACCAAATACTTGGGGCAGTTCCGTTTCCAGTGACCAGCCCCTTTGCAGTAGAAGCACTCAGTTTCAGGCTTTGGTCCAGCTTTAGGCTTCTTCCCGGGAGTGACAACTTGCTTGCCATTCTTCTTGAAGTTACCTTTCTTTCCCTTTGCCTTTTTTATTGAAACTAGTGGTCTTGTTAACCATCAACACTTGATGCTCTTTCTTGATTTCTACCTTCGCCGATTTCAGCATCGCGAAGAGCTCGGAAATCATTTTCATTATCCCTTGCATATTATAGTTCATCACGAAGATCAAGTAACTTGGTGATAGTCACTAGAGAACTGTGCCAATTACTATCTTATCTGGAAGATTAACTCCCACTTGATTCAAGCGATTGCAGTACTCAGACATTGTGAGCACATGCTCACTAGCTGAGCTATTCTCCTCCATCTTGTAGGCAAAGTACTTGTCAGAGGTCTCATACCTCTTAACACGGGCATGATTCTGAAATACCAATTTCAACTCTTGGAACATCTCATATGCTCCATGGCGTTCAAAACATTTTTGAAGTCCCGGTTCTAAGTCGTAAAGCATGGTGCACTATGTCGGCGTTCTAGGAAAGGGGGTCCCCAGACTTGCCTGCCTGCGGCCCGCGGCGTGGCTCCGCCAGCGGCCCTGTACGGCCCATCTTCACTAGAAAACACGCAATACCCTCGCGAGGGGCCAAGCCTCGTGAGGCGGACGATGCAAGACCTCCTTAGGGGCGGCCTCACCAGGCTGGCTCGTGAGGGGCAGGGAGATCAAGGCAAGGGACACCTCGCGAGGTTTGTGTGACGCAAGACATGACAAGTGGAGCCAGGCGGGCGCCAGCGCGCGCAGCGTCCTCGTTTCCTCTTTGGTGCTAAAGTGGCAAGCGTAGACGAGGAGTCCCGAGGCATCAGGCAAATCCATATCGGTGCAACAAGACCAAGACCAGAAGGACATCAGGACGGAGGTCACCATGGAGCCCAAGACGGCGTCACCACCAGAGCCTTTGGCAGGCGAAGACTACTTTTGTCAGGATAGCTTGTACTAGCTGTCCCCCTTTAAATTTGCTATTGTGGGATCCCTTCCCGCCTAATTTTGGGAAGAGGACCCAGGCCTCTCTATGTAGGACTAGCCACCACCATAGAAGGGGGATCCGACCTAGGACCAGATCCATTCCAGAAAAGCCACCTCAGTCACCAAGCACAAGAGCACCTCTCCTCAGGAGGCTGTTCTTCCCTTGTAACTGTTCATCCTCAGCCCAAGAGGCAATCCACCACACCACACTGGAGTAGGGTATTACACCACATCGGTGGCCCGAACCAGTATAAACTCTTGCGTCTTGTGTTATTTGGGTTCGTCGAGCTAGGCCGTGAGATCAGGATGTGTGCGAGCTAGAGAGGGGGAGAGATCTTCGTGTGCACCCCAGTGATCGAACCTCAAGGGTCTTGCCGGAACCTGAAATCCGACATTTGGCGCGCCAGGTAGGGGTGCGTTGGAGCTTCTCTTCCGGCAGTTGATCCGCCGACACTCCGTGGTTCCGATGTCCGGCGACCCGAGGACCACCGCCGACCGCTGGGCAGCTTAACCGGCCCGGAGGGCGCCGTCCACCCAAGAAGACCTCAACCTTGCGCCCCAGGCGGTACACGCACTGCCAAACGCTGTGCGGTGCGGGCGGTGCTGTCAAACGCCATCAACCCTCACTCCACAACAAGTGCGGGCGGCCACAAGGGCCTCTAGCCACGCCGCGGCCACGGTGCCGCACACCTAACGGGAACAAGAAAACATGAGGGCCGCGCTCACGGTGGCTCGTGAGCTGTTGCGATGACGGCTGATGGAGAGCGGTCGGGATGCATTGCTGGAGCGCGTCACCGAGCTACTGGACGCCGCAGCCTTGGGAGCACCGCCCTTCTATTCCCTAGTTACGCCTTAGGCCACGATCGGATCGCATGGCGGGACTCGCCGCGCCTGCGTGCCCCCAGGTGCGCCAGGAGGCTTCATCGACATCGGCGCAACCAGCAGCACCGGACGCCCAATTGCACCTGCACCACCGCTGATGGTCGCGGGCACGAGCGTTGCCACCTGCGGCCTCAGCGGAGTGTCGCCCTACCATCCTCAGGGCGGCGCGCTGGGCTCGACAACGTGGAGCGTGGGGCACTTCGGCGAGGTGTTCCGGGCAACGACCTCGGAGGCCTACGTGCCCCGCATGATGGACCAGGAGTATGCGCTGGAAGATGACCCTGGCTTGTTCCTCGAGTCAGGCTAGGAGGAGGAGGCGCTGGAAGATGAGGCCTTCTAGGAGCCCTCCAGGAGCCTCACCAACCATGCCGGCGACAACAGCTACACGGTACCACTAATCTCTCAGGAGCAAGCTTACACTAACCATGGGTCGCAGGAGGATCAGGTCACAACGACGGACGGCGGCCTCGGCACAACGGCCTCCCGTCTGCCCGAAGGAGCGCACTAGGGGCTGCAGGGGAGGGGCCGGGAGCAAGGTCCCTCCATGCATCGCGTGGAGCAAGGCGTCCCCCGAAGGTAGGCCCTCTGTCGGGGAGGTGCTGGTGAGCCTTCCCCTGGCAGAGGACCCGTGGTCGCCGAGGGCGCCGCTGGCGTCTCCTTTGCCCCTTGGCTTCGTCCTGGCTTCTGGATGCACCAATGGTGGTCGAGGGTGGCGCAAGGCGGGGCTCTCGTCTGGCGATATGAAGTAAGTCTCACGCCTGTGAAGATCTCCGCTCGTGATGCTCTCACGTAATAATGAGTGGGGCTGTACACGCCCCGGAGTTTCAGGAGTGCCGCCCTCGGGCCTCGGGGGCTCCCTCCCACGTCCTAGTGGCGGTACTTAGCTCCGCACTAGTGAGAAGACAAGAAGACTAGACTAGGCGCCGGACGCGGCCATTTGCTTTTAATCTCTTTTTTGTAGCCCTGTTTTCTGGCTTTGGATTTAAATTTGAAGTTGAATTTTCATTGGTATGCGCTGGGGGCAGGGGGGTCTTCTCTCGATTCGTGCGGTTTCTTGCAATCTGGTTCGTTACCCTAATTCGGAGTTCGCACCTGTTGCCTCCCCCTCGCGAGCTCCTTGCAAACGGGGGCTGGGCATAGTGCACGCACGCGGCGCACGCGTCCTTCCATGGCTGGCGCTTGCTTCTTGCGAGGCGCTCTCGGACGGATTGGCAGGCCCCTCAGAAGCTCACGACCTCATGAGCCGGTTGGGAACCGGCCCTGACTAAGTTAAACTGCAGCAGTAAGCTCGCGGCGGGACTCACGGGCTCGTAAAAACACATCTTCAGCTTGGCCGAAGGAATAAAGGCAGTAATCTGTTTACATGAGGGGCTCCCCCTCCAAAATTCTCTTACAACTTTCAGGGCTGTGCCCGAGTTTTCACATGCAGGGTCAGCGACAAGGAAACACGGGCTTAATCGGCCATATCGCTCACCGCATCCTCCAGGTCGCCTCAGACGCGTCGCTGGCGTCACCGTCACCATCGCTGGCATCGACATCACCATCGCCGGCATCACCATCACCATTGCCGGCGTCACCCGCACCATCGTCGACCACGTCACCTTCATCCGCCACGACCACCAGCGCGTCATCCTCGGAGGAGAAGTCCATGACTAGAGCGTCCACATTGTCTTCTACCCAGTGCGCCAGGTCGCCCCAGATGGCCTCAGGCACAGGGGCAATGGTGGCATCAAAATAGAAGTTGTGGTTGGTGTTCTGGAGGTGGCTGAAGATGCGGGAGAACGTGCATCTGAGCAAGCCGCGACTCCTCTCTTCAACAAGCTCGCGAGCCCTCTCGGATCGATTCTCCAGGCGTGTCACCACGTCAGTGAAGCAGAGGAGATGACTAGCATAATCGTTTGAGTGGGGATGAGGGGCGTCTTCATCGCAGATGACGCCCAGCGCCGCGTTGGCTCTGACCCTGAGGCTTTGGAGCATGGGGGCGTGCTTGCGCTCCAGCGTCCTCCGCCGGAGCGCTTCCTCCCTGCTCGGTTGCATGGTGGACTCGGGTCTAGCGACTCGCTGTTGAAGAGAAAGCAGCTCGGCACGGGCGGAACCTAGCTCGGCTTGGACTGAGGCTAGGGCGGCTGCGGCAGCCTCCTCGCGCTGTCCCACCTCAGCCAACCTAGACTTGAGGGCAGTAGTCCTGCCCACGGCTTCGGCTTCCACGAGCTTCAGCTTCAGGTCGTACCTGCCCACAAGATCCGCGTGAGCCTCGTCCACCCGTCGATCGACCTCCTCCTGGGCCTTGGCCCCGCGTGCGCTAACAGCATCCTCTGCTTGGGCGACTTGGCGCTCCCTCGTCTCCAACCGCTCAAGCTTGAGGCTACGCTCCGTGGCTTCCAGCGCTAGCGCTTCCTCGCACCTCAGAATCTGTTCCTCCTCGGTAGGCGTCCCCTTCATCGATGGCCTTGCACGCGTCCACTTGCTGCTCCAGGGAGGCCCTCTAGGCTTGGAGCTCCCACGCGCGTTTATCTGCAATCTCGCGGCGATGATTAGCTTCCCTGGCTTCTTCCAAGGCTCGGGCGCAAGCCTCGCGCGAGGTTGCAAGAGACACCTCGGCCTTCTCGTTATCAAGCTCGCGCGGTGGCACCCGAGGTTGATGGCCACCTTCAGTTTGTGACGCTCCTCCATCAGTCAAAGACCCTCGGCCTCGAGGCACGCATCTACATCCGCGAGCTCTCCGCCAAGCCGGCTCATCGCGCCCATCGCCTCCCGAAAGAGCTCATGGCGGACGACACTCCGTTCGTGCGCAAACTTGAGCACGCGGCAGATTCCGTCCTCCACGTCAGGGACCGCCGATGAGATCCGAAGCGGCTCGCTCCCTTTCCACAGGGGCTGGGGGCTGGCGCCCCCGGTCACCGATCAGGCTTCGGCAGGAGCCCGGTTGGGTTGAGGCTCGCTACTCGAAGAAGGAACCAAGACCGAAGCCATCCAACTGCCGTCTACAACCAGAGGAGGAGCCCTTGGCACACTCGTCGCACCCCCGACGAGGCTATGAAGAAGAGATGGCAGGAGTGCGGGCTCGAGGCGCCAAGCTAGCATGCCTGCCTCTCTGGCTAACCTCGCGCCGGGGGCAGCGTGCTGGCCTGGGATGCTCAAGGCCAGTGGGAGATTCGAGGCAGGAGGAGGTTGATCCCCGGGAGGCTTAACAGCCTTAGCAGATGGGATCTTGAAGAGCGGCCATCAGTAAGGGAAGCAACACTCGAGGAATTACAAAGATAAGGCACTTACTCATCTATGGCGATGTACTTCCTCTGTTTCAATGGCCAGAATGCGCCGCTGCTGCAGCTTGGGGACTCCTTCCTTTTGTGGAGCACATCGAAGTCTACACAGTGCCGACCGAAGCGTTGGACGTGGCGACCAGCGCAGCGCGCGGCTGGTGAAGCGCCCGAGGAGGTGACCTCAGGAGCGCCAAGCTGGGGAGAGCCATAGAGTTCTGCCTCGCGACGGCCTCTAGAGGCCTCAGGAGCTTCAACCTCAGGAGCAGCGGATTGCGTCGCCCCCTCGACTGCCACCCCAGAGCGAGAGTCATGAGCTCCTGGAGATGGCGCCTCAGGAGCCACGGGCGGCGTTGCTACCTCTTGAGCATTGTGTTGGTTTCCCCTTGAAGAGGAAAGGGTGATGCAACAAAGTAGCGTAAGTATTTCCCTCAATTTTTGAGAACCAAGGCATCAATCTAGTAGGAGGCTACGCACGAGTCCCTTGCACCTGCACAAAACAAATAAATCCTCGCAACCAACGTGATAAGGGGTTATCAATCCCTACACGGTCACTTACGAGAGTGAGATCTGATAGATATGATAAGATAATATTTTTCGTATTTTTATGATAAAGATGTAAAGTAAAATAAAAGGCAATGAAAATAACTAAGTGTTGAAAGATTAATATGATGAAGATAGACCCGGGGGCCATAGGTTTCACTAGTGGCTTCTCTCAAGAGCATAGGTATTTTACGGTGGGTGAACAAATTACTATTGAGCAATTGACAGAATTGAGCATAGTTATGAGAATATCTAGGTATGATCATGTATACAGGCATCACGTCCAAGACAAGTACACCGACTCCTGCCTGCATATACTACTATTACTCCACACATCGACCGCTATCCAGCATGCATCTAGAGTATTAAGTTCATAAGAACAGAGTAACGCCTTAAGCAAGATGACATGATGTAGAGGGATAAGTTCATGCAATATGATAAAAAAAACCATCTTGTTATCCTCGATGGCAACAATACAATACGTGCCTTGCTGCCCCTACTATCACTGGGAAAGAACACCGCAAGATTGAACCCCAAGCTAAGCACTTCTCCCATTGCAAGAAAGATAAATCTAGTAGGCCAAACCAAACTAATAATTCGAAGAGACTTGCAAAGATAACCAATCATACATAAAAGAATTCAGAGAAGATTCAAATATTGTTCATAGATAAACTTGATCATAAACCCACAATTCATCGGTCTCAACAAACACACCACAAAATAAGATTACATCGAATAGATCTCCACAAGAGAGGGGGAGAACTTTGTATTGAGATCCACAAAGAGAAGAAGCCATCTAGCTAATAACTATGGACCCATAGGTCTAAGGTATACTACTCACACTTCATCGAAGAGGCTATGGTGTTGATGTAGAAGCCCTCCATGATCGATGCCCCCTCCGACGGAGCTCCGGAACAGGCCCTAAGATGGGATCTCGTGGATACAGAAAGTTACGGCGGTGGAATTAGGGTTTTGGCTCTGTATCTGATCGTTTGGGGTACGTAGGTATATATAGGAGGAAGAAGTACGTCGGTGGAGCAACAAGGGGCCCACGAGGGTGGAGGGCACGCCTGGGGGGGGGGTAGGCGCGCCCCCTACCTCGTGGCGTCCCTGTTGGTTGCTTGACGTAGGGTCCAAGTCTCCTGGATCTTGTTCGTTCCAAAAATCACGTTCCCGAAGGTTTCATTCCGTTTGGACTTCGTTTGATATTCCTTTTCTTCGAAACCCTAAAATAGGCAAAAAAAACAACAATTCTGGGCTGGGCCTCCGATTAATAGGTTAGTCCCAACAATAATATAAAAGTGTATAATAAAGCCCAATAATGTCCAAAATAGTAGATAATATAGCATGGAGCAATCAAAAATTATAGAAACGTTGCAGACGTATCAAGCATCCCCAAGCTTAATTCCTGCTCGTCCTCGAGTAGGTAAATGATAAAAACAGAATTTTTGATGTGGAATGCTACTAGGCATAATTTCAATGTAATTCTTCTTAATTGTGGCATGAATATTCAGATCCCAAAGATTCAAGATAAAAGTTTAATATTGTTATAGAAATAATAATACTTCAAGCATACTAACTAAGCAATTATGTCTTCTCAAAATAACATGGCCAAAGAAAGTTCATCCCTACAAAATCATATAGTTTAGTCATGCTCCATTTTCATCACATAAGAATGCTCTCATCATGCACAACCCCGATGACAAGCCAAGAAATTTTTTCATACTTTAGTAATCTCAAACTTTATAAACCTTCAAGCAATACATGAGCGTGAACCATGGATATAGCACTATGGGTGGAATAGAGTATAATGATGGGGGTTATGTGGAGAAGACAAAAAGGAGAAAGTCTCACATCAACGAGACTAATCAATGAGCTATGGAGATGCTCATCGATTGATGTTAATGCAAGGAGTAGGGATTGCTATGCAACGGATGCACTAGAGCTATAAATGTATGAAAGCTCAACAAAAGAAACTAGTGGGTGTGCATCCAACTTGCTTGCTCACGAAGACCTAGGGCACTTGAGGAGGCCCATTGTTGGAATATACAAGCCAAGTTCTATAATGAAAAATTCCCACTAGTATATGAAAGTGACAAAACAAGAGACTCTCTATCATGAAGATCATGGTGCTACTTTGAAGCACAAGTGTGGAAAAAGGATAGTAGCATTGTCCCTTTTTATTCCCTTTTGGGGGGGGGGCTTCATTTTTTTATTTGGCCTTTCTCTCTTTTTTATTGGGACAATGCTCTATTAAATGATGATCATCACACTTCTATTTATTTACAACTCAATGATTACAACTCGATACTAGAGCAAGGTATGACTCTATATGAATGCCTCCGGCGGTGTACCGGGATATGCAATGAATCAAGTGTGACATGTATGAAAAATTATGAACGATGGCTTTGCCACAAATACGATGTCAACTACATGATCATGCAAAGCAATATTACGATGATGAATGTGTCATGATAAACGGAATGGTGGAAAGTTGCATGACAATATACCTCGGAATGGCTATGGAAATGCCATAATAGGTAGGCATGGTGGCTGTTTTCAGGAAGATATAAGGAGGTTTATGTGTGAAAGAGCGTATCATATCATGGGGTTTGGATGCACCGGCGAAGTTTTCACCAACTCTCAATGTGAGAAAGGGCAATGCACGATACCGAAGAGGCTAGCAATGATGGAAGGGTGAGAGTGCGTATAATCCATGGACTCAACATTAGTTATAAAGAACTCACATACTTATTGCAAAAATCTACAAATCATCAAAAACCAAGCACTACGCGCATGCTCCTAGGGGTATATATTGGTAGGAAAAGACCATCGCTCGTCCCCGACCGCCACTCATAAGGTGGACAATCAAAGAACACCTCATGTTTCAAATTTGTTACATAACGTTTACCATACATGCATGCTACGGGACTTGCAAACTTCAACACAAGTATTTCTCAATTTCACAACTACTCAACTAGCACAACTTTAATATCACTACCTGCATATCTCAAAATAATCATCAAGCATCAAACTTTTCTTAGTATTCAACACACTCATAAGAGAATTTTATTATTAATCTTGTGTACCTAGAATATTAGGATTATTTAAGAAAATTACCATGCTATTTATGACTCTCAAAATAATCTAAGTGAAGAATGAGAGATCAATAGTTTCTATAAAACAAATCCACCACCGTGCTCTAAAAGATATAAGTGAAGTACTAGAGCAAAACTATATAACTCAAAAGGTATAAGTGAAGCACATAGAGTATTCTAATAATTTCTGAATCATGTGTGTTTCTCTAAAAAGGTGTGTACAGCACAGATGATTGTGGTAAACTAAAAAGCAAAGACTCAAATCATACAAGACGCTCCAAGCAAAACACATATCATGTGGTGAATAAAAATATAGCTCCAAGTAAAGTTACCGATAGAAGTAGACGAAGGAGGGGATACCTTCCGGGGCATCCCCAAGCTTTGGATTTTAGGAGTCCTTAGATTATCTTGGGGGTGCCATGGTCATACCCAAGCTTAGTCTCTTTCCACTCCTTGTTCCATAATCCATCAAATCTTTACCCAAAACTTAAAACTTCACAACACAAAACTTAAAGTGGAAAATCTCGTGAGCTCCGTTAGCGAAAGAAAACAAAAGACCACTTCAAGTTACTATAATGAACTCATGCTTTTTTATATTAGTGTTAAACCTACTGTATTCCAACTTTTCTATGGTTTATAAACTATTTTACTAGCCATAGATTCATCAAAATAAGCAAACAACACACGAAAAACAGAATCTGTCAAAAACAGAATAGTCTGTAGTAATCTGTAGGTATCGCAAGATCTGGAACCCCAAAAATTCTAAACTAAATTTCTGGACGTGAGTAATTTATCTATTAATCATCTGCAAAAATAATTAACTAAATAGCACTTTCCAAATAAAAATGGAAGCAGTTCTCGTGAGTGCTAAAGTTTCTGTTTTTTACAGCAGAATTAACAAGATTTTTCCCAAGTCTTCCCAACGGTTCTACTTGGCACAAATACTAATTAAACACAAAAAACACAACCAAAACAGAGGATAGATAAATTATTTATTACTAAACAGGAGCAAAAAGCAAGTAATAAAAATAAATTTGGGTTGCCTCCCAACAAGCGCTATCGTTTAACGCCCCTAGCTAGGCATAAAAGCAAGGATAGATCTAGGTGTTGCCATTTTTGGTAGGTAATTCTTCAATGAGGCATCTACCGTCCTTAGGAATTTCTTTATTTTTATTTATTATCAAACTTTTAGGCACAAGATCGAAAAAATCATTGTCAGCAAATGGTTCCTTAATGATAGCAAAAAGATTAGGGTGAACACTTATAGATTTGAGATTCACAGTTTCTTTGCTAGAGGATTCACCTTTGTTTTTAGGAACATACATAAGCTTGGCAATTTTAGTTGGAGGACTTGGAGTATTCTTTAGGAAGAAAAGGCGGTTCCCAAGTTGGTAATGATACCCTCAAGTTTATCGATTCTAGTGGAATCATGATTTATTCTTTCATTAAATATAGGTTCCTTCTCTTTAATTTTTTTCAAAGTTACTCCTACTTTAGATCCATATTGGATAATTTGGTTGTGGATCTTTTTATCGAAAATTTCAATTAACTCAATAGTAGCAATTTTATTTTCAATAATTTCAAGTTTTTGCATTACATGCTCCAAAGTTAACATAGTTCCATTAACCAAAAGAGGTGGTGAGACAAACAAATCTATCATAGCATTGTAAGAATCAAAAGTATGGCTACCCAAGAAGTTCCCTCCGGTAATGGTATCAAGGATATATCTATGCCAAGGAGTAATGCCTACATAAAAATTGCGAAGAAGAACGGAAGTAGATTGCTTCCTGGTAGATCTATTTTGAGCATTGCAAATTATATACCAAGCGTCTGTTAGATTTTCTCCCTCATTCTTAGGAGACAATGGAGAAGATAGAGGACTCGCCATAATGACAAGCAGATGGGGAACGGGAAAAAAGAGGCAAATAGAGAGAGAGAAGGCGAATAAAATGGCAAGGGTGAAGTTGGGGAGAGGAAAACGAGAGGCAAATGGCAAATAATCTAATGGGGGAGATAAGGGTTTGTGATGGGTACTTGGTATGTTTGACTTTTGCGTAGACCTCCCCGGCAACGGCGCCAGAAATCCTCCTTGCTACCTCTTGAGAACTGCGTTGGTTTTCCCTTGAAGAGGAAAGGGTGATGCAGAAAAGTAGCATAGGTATTTCCCTCAGTTTTTGAGAACCAAGGTATCAATCCAGTAGGAGGCTACATGCGAGTCTCTCGCACCTGCACAAAACAAATAAATCCTCGCAACCAACGCGATAAGAGGTTGTCAATCCCTACACGGTCACTTACGAGAGTGAGATCTGATAGATATGATAAGATAATATTTTTGGTATTTTTATGATAAAGATGTAAAGTAAAATAAAAGGCAATGAAAATAACTAAGTGTTGAAAGATTAATATGATGAAGATAGACCCGGGGGCCATAGGTTTCACTAGTGGCTTCTCTCAAGAGCATAGGTATTTTACTGTGGGTGAACAAATTACTGTTGAGCAATTGACAGAATTGAGCATAGTTATGAGAATATCTAGGTATGATCATGTATACAGGCATCACGTCCGAGACAAGTAGACCGACTCCTGATTGCATCTACTACTATTACTCCACACATCGACCGCTATCCAGCATGCATCTAGAGTATTAATTTCATAAGAACAGAGTAATGCCTTAAGCAAGATGACATGATGTAGAGGGATAAATTCATGCAATATGATAAAAAAACCATCTTGTTATCCTCGATTGCAACAATACAATACGTGCCTTGCTGCCCCTATTGTCACTGGGAAAGGACACCTCAAGATTAAACCCAAAGCTAAGCACTTCTCCCATTGCAAGAAAGATCAATCTAGTAGGCCAAACCAAACTGATAATTCGAAGAGACTTGCAAAGATAACCAATCATACATAAAATAATTCAGAGAAGATTCAAAGATTGTTCATAGATAAACTTGATCATAAACCCACAATTCATCGGTCTCAACAAACACACCGCAAAAGAAGATTACATCAAACAGATCTCCACAAGAGAGGGGGATAACTTTGTATTGAGATCCAAAAAGAGAGAAGAAGCCATCTAGCTAATAACTATGGACCCACAGGTCTGAGGTAAACTACTCACACTTCATCGGAGAGGCTATGGTGTTAATGTAGAAGCCCTCCGTGATCGATGCCCCCTCCGGTGGAGCTTCGGAACAAGCCCTAAGATGGGATCTTGTGGACACAGAAAGTTACAGCAGTGGAATTAGGGTTTTGGCTCCGTATCTGATCGTTTGGGGGTACGTAGGTATATATAGGAGGAAGAAGTACGTAGGTGTAGCAACAAGGGGCCCACGAGGGTGGAGGGCACGCTTGGGGGGGGGGGGGTAGGCGCGCCCCCTACCTCGTGGCCTCCCTGTTGGTTGCTTGACATAGGGTCCAAGTCTCCTGGATCTTGTTCGTTCCAAAAGTCACGTTCCCGAAGGTTTCATTCCGTTTGGACTCCGTTTGATATTCCTTTTCTTCAAAACCCTAAAATAGGCAAAAAAAACAGCAATTCTGGGCTGGGCCTCCGGTTAACAGGTTAGTCCCAAAAATAATATAAAAGTGTATAATAAAGCCCAATAATGTCCAAAACAGTAGATAATATAGCATGGAGCAATCACAAATTATAGATACGTTGGAGACATATCAGGCGCCGACACCTCGGCACCCGCACCTCCGGCCTCCAGTGGTGCTTGCCCCCCTGCGTGCACTCTTATGGCAAGTTTGGCGCCGACGACAAGAAGGGGAATGACGGGGACGGGGTTCTCACGGGACCCCTCAAGGCCGACCGGACGCAGCCCCCATTCGTCAAAGGGGGGCATCTGCCCCGTGAACTCCACCCTATTTGAGCAACAGTAGAAGAGACAACCCTCCAGTGGCATATTGGCTGGCAAGGGGTCGCCCGCCAGGACCCCCGAGCGGAAGCTCTAACTCCTGAAGCCTCATGCGATACTGGCCGAGAGATAGGGCCCACATCGGCTGGGAATGGCGCTGGAGTGGGGCAACGCGGCGTCGGAGGAACTCCTTCATTACCATGGGAGCGGTCAAGCCAAGATCTTTCAACCTTCTCAGCCAGAGCCAGACGAAGGCGAGGCAGGGGCTCGTAAGCTTCTCGTGAGCCCAGCCGGAGCTGGGGACAGCGGGCACAGATGGTGGCAAGAGGAAAGGGATGAGCACTCCGACATCCACATACACCCACCATGTCCGGAACCCGCTCGCGGACGATGGGAGTTCAAAGTCTATCCCCGAGCTGGCTATCGCTGCCACGGCCTGGATGCTCAGGCACCCCGAGCACTGCAAGGGATTGGTCAGGTGCAGCGAGAAGAAATGGCACAGAAGGGCCATGGAGGGGGCGATGCCCACCATGGACTCATAAACAATGGCAAAGACGGAAAGAAGAGCGACAGATTGGGGATCTAGGTGCAGCAGATGAATCTGGTAATGGGAAAGCACATCGTTGAAGAAGGCGGAGAAGGGGGGACCAGACCGGCCCGCAGGGTGTCGATGAAGAACTGGACCTCGGTGGCTGTTCTATCGAGAGAAGCTCGGGACGCAAGACGGCCCGCCGTCCCTCCCCATTCATTGAAGCTGGTGGTGAGCGCAAGGCGGACCTTGTCCATGGCCTCCTCATTGAGTACCCGCGATCGGCTGACGGTGGGCTGGCTGAGGACAGGGCCTTTTTCCCTTTCTCCGTCCGGTTCGGTGCCATGGCGATGGAGAGGACTGAGCTCAGGTCAGATTGGGAGAGGAGGCTGAGGTTTGAAGAAGCGGAGGAGTCGGGGGGTGAGTTGCCAACAATGGGGAAATAACTGTGCGGGACGCCGTGGCTGCCTGGCCAGGCGGATATCAAGGCTGCGTGGGGAAGCGGGGCCGCCCACGTCCAATCAATTTCCACGCGTCAAGCGGGGCCGCAAGCTGTTGGGGCCCATGACGCTCCGCACTGGCCCTTTGGCTTCTCCTTGAAGCCAATTCCGAGAGCGGCTTGGGCCCGGGGGCTACTGTCAGCATTCTGGGAACGGGGGTCCCCAGACTTGCGTCCCTGCGACCCACAGCGTGGCTCCACCAGCGGCCCTGTACGGCCCATCTTCACCAGCAAACACTCCAGACCCTCGCGAGGGGCCAAGCCTCATGAGGCGGACGATGCAATACCTCCTCAGGGGCGGCCTCACCAGGCTAGCTCCTCGAGGGGCGAAGAGATCAACGCAAGGGACACCTCGCGAGGTTTGTGCGACGCAAGCCATGACGACTGGAGCCAGGCGGGTGCTAGGTGGGTGCCAGCGCATGCAGTGTCCTTGTTTCCTCTTTGGTGCTAAAGGGGCAAGCGCAGACGAGGAGTCCCGAAGCATCTTGCAAAGGTTTCCATATCGGTGCAACAAGACCAAGACCAACAGGACAGCAGGACGGAGGTCACCGTGGAGCCCAAGATGGCGTCACCACCAAAGCCTTTGGCAAGCGAAGACTACTTTTGTCAGGATAGCTTTTACTAGTTGTCCCCCTTTAAATTTGCCGTTGTGGGATCCCTTCCTGCCTAATTTTGGGAAGAGGACCCGGGCCTCTATATATAGGACTAGCCACCACCATAGAAGGGGCATCCGACCTAGGACCAGACCCATTCCAGCAAAGCCACCTCACTCACGAAGCACAAGAGCACCTCTCCTCAGGAGGCTGTTCTTCCCTTGTAACTGTTCATCCTCAGCCCAAGAGGCAATCCACTACACCAAACTGGAGTAGGATATTACACCATATCGGTGGCCCGAACCAGTATAAACTCTTGCGTCTTGTGTTCTTTGGGTTCGTCTAGCTAGGCCGTGAGATCATGATGTGTTTGAGCTAGAGAGGGGGAGAGATCTTCGTGTGCACCTCCGTGTTCGAACCTCAAGAGTTTTGCCGGAACCCGAAATCCGACACACTAAACTATCAAGTAGTCATCTTACCGAGCTTGTCAAAATGTTCATAATGTTGGCATCTGCTCCTGCAATAGTATGTCACCTAGCGGTGCATCAAGTACATAATTCTCCTGTGCAACAATGAGGATAATCATATGATCATGGACCCAGTCCACATCATTGCTTCTATCATCTTTCAACTTAGTTTTCTCTAGGAACATATCAAAAATAAAACAGAGAGCTAAACACGAGCTATTGATCTACAACATAGATATGCTAATACTATCAGGACTAAGTTCATGATACATTAAGTTCAATTAATCATATTACTTAAGCACTCCCACTTAGATAGACATCCCTAAAGTCATCTAAATGATTACGTGATCCAAATCAACTAAACCATGTCCAATCACCACGTGAGATGGAGTAGTCTTCAATTGTGAACATCTCTATGTTGATCATATCTACTATATGATTCACGTTCGACCTTTCGGTCTCCAGTGTCCCGAGGCCATGTCTGTACATGCTAGGCTCATCAAGTTTAACCCGAGTATTCCGCACGTGCAAAACTGTCTTGCACCCGTTGTATTTTGAACACAGAGCTTATCACACCCAATCATCACGTGGTGTCTCGGCACGACGAACTGTCTCAATGGTGCATACTCAGGGAGAACACTTATACCTTGAAATTTTTAGCGAGGGATCATCTTATAATGCTACCGCCGTACTAAGCAAAATAAGACACATAAAAGATAAACATCACATGCAATCAAAAATATGTGACATGATATGGCCATCATCATCTTGTGCCTTTGATCTCCATCTCCAAAGCAACGTCATGATTTCCATCGTCACCAGCTTGACACCTTGATCTCCATCGTAGCGTCGTTGTCATCTCGCCAACTATTGCTTCTATAACTATCGCTAACGCATAGTGATAAATTAAAGCAATTACATGGCGATTGCATTTCATACAATAAAGTGACAACCATAAGGCTCCTACTAGTTGCCGATAACTTTTACAAAACATGATAATCTCATACAATAACGTATATCACATCATGTTTTGACCATATCACATCACAAAATGCCCTACAAAAACAAGTTAGACGTCCTCTACTTTGTTGTTGCAAGTTTCACGTGGCTGCTACGGGCTTCTAGTAAGAACCGTTCTTACCTACGCATCAAAACCACAATGTTGTTTCGTCAAGTTTGTTGTTTTAACCTTCAACAAGGACCGGCCGTAGTCAAATTCAATTCAACTAAAGTTGGATAAACAGACACCCGCTAGCCACCATTATGCAAAAGCAGTTGCATGTCTGTCGGTGGAACTGGTATCATGAACGTGGTCATGTAAGGTTGGTCTGGGCCGCTTCATCCAACAATATCGCCGAATCAAAATAAGAAGTTGGTGGTAAGAAGTATGACTATCATCGGCCACAACTCTTTGTGTTCTACTCGTGCATATCATTTACGCATAGACCTGGCTCGGATGCCACTATTGGGAACATAGCATGCAATTTCAAAAATTTCTGATGCTCACGCAAGATCTATCTAGGAGATGCATAGCAACGAGAGGGGGAGCATGTGTCCATGTACCCTCGTAGACTGAAAGCGAAAGTGTTTGACAACGCAGTTGATTTAGTCGAACTTCTTCTTGTTCCGACCGATCAAGTACGGAACGTACGTCACCTCCGATTTTTGCACACGTTCAGCTCGATGACGTCCCTCGAACTCTTGATCCAGCAAAGCATCAAGGGAGAGTTCCATCAGCACGATGGCCTGGCGACGGTGATGGTGAAGTGATCCACGTAGGGCTTCGCCTAAGCACTACGTGAATATGACCGGAGGCGTAAA